>NW_024096745.1:750000-1242950 GCF_016545835.1 Crotalus tigris
GAAATGGAATAAACATCTACTCAGAAATGAGTTTCACCATAGGTAGAACTTCCAAATGATATAATTTGAAGCTTTAGACAGCAATACAATGAAGGAAACAACTGACAATTGAGAAAATGTCATTGCATCCTAATGATAAATGCACACCACACCCTTACAAATTTATAAGGCACCAGAGGTGCATGCATTGTTGGCAAGCGTGACCGTGTCTTTATTATTTGCAATTCTTATTTTTATTTTACAGTGCATTTTTAATCAAGGTCTAGGAAAAGGCAGCATGCAAAGTGGAATAATTAAGTAAGTAAATCTAGGCCCATTAGATTCAGTGTCACTCCCACAGGATAACTGCTGTATCAGTTTTTTAGTGGACCATCACATATGACTGGAAGTCATAATAGGTTGGAAAGAAGTCACAGTTGCAAAAAACTGATAACTTATGATGTAAATTTTATTCCAATGTTGTAAAGCTGAAAGTGATACATCATAAGGGGGCGGCTTACTGGGTGGCTTTTTATTGTATTTGCAGATTGCAAATGAGGACCAGGTTCACTTATGTGGCAAAAGTCCTGCTGTGTGTTGCATCAAAATGAGTCAGAATCAATCACATTATGTATGCAATAGGTATGCATAAGAACTAGTGATGGAAGAAAAAATATTGTAAAGCACTCCAAAAATAAATCACATTTATTAGCATGCTTAGCATAGCTAAAAAGCAAACCCTTTTCTTGCTCAGTAGATTCCTTGAAGAAAAAGGTGAAGGTTCATTGCCTCCAAATCCTATAACCATTAAACAACATAGGACAGTCACACGTACTTGAAAATAGAGCATTGCATGTTTACACAGCAAGTACACACAGAACCATTGATTGTCAGTTAAAAAATACAATTGTATTTAACAAGAGCTTTTGGCAGTAGGTAGCAACCACCCACACAATACTCAGATTCCTTGTAGTTTGCAAAAAGAAAAAAAAACAGTTTGAATCATAAAGAATAAGTGATGTATAAGAAGCTCTTTTTTTTGCTTTGCTTTGCTTTTGTTTTGTTTTCTTGCACAACAATAACCAAGTTTTGCAATATTACAAAGTGGGAGTTCTGTAGGCTGATCTCTGGTCCCCTATTCCCCATGTCAACAGGATTGATGATGAACGGGAAAAGATAGGGCATTTAAAACCAAACAACAAGTGGCTACAAGGTAAAATCTTCTAAGTTTTAGATCTGTAATAAAATATGTTCGATTCTGTTGTGTAAGAAGTGCCAACGGAAATTGAAAAAAAGGTTAGTGGTGTTTTGCAGACTGTTCCTCTTTGGTTTCCTTCATGACTACTTCTTAATCCCACTGATTACAATCCTTTTCTTGTCTAATGCATCATTCCTTTGCCCTTAAGGAAATCCCAGCAATTTGGTTCTTTGTTATACCTATCAGATACTCAGTAGAAGAATTCTCATAATTTATCAACAATTATGAGAGCTGGACCTAATGGAAAATGACTATATATCTAAAGAGATGGAATGCCCTATCACCACCTTTAACCTATACATTTCATCTATCAAAGCATTTCAATCAGATCACCTAAGCTTCTGAAGACTACATAGGCAGCGGACATTTCTATTATAAAAAACAAATGCTAGAGTAAAGCCCACACTGTGTAACAGCCAAAATATACCCCACATCAGTGGCTTTGAAATTATATGTTTTATATATGGATTTGATTTCATTTCATTTACTGCACAGCGCATAGACAAATACAGCTACAGTGATATAATCTTCAGATTATTTTGAATAGGAACACATGGAATATATTCTACTGGGCAAATGTCAATGTAACTCTGCCAGAGAAAAAGATAGGTGTCTCTCTGAAGTTAGTTTGTGAAATAGAAAAACAATTGATACAATTGCTTCCTACCCATTTAATTTTCTAAAGAAAGCTGCAATGCATGTGTGAAATAAACCCAGGGCTTTTTTTCTCATAGAATGCCCAGAACGGAGTTCCGGCACCTTTTTTGGATGGAACCTTATAGGGCAGGCAAGACGGGTTGTATGACGTGTGTGAGTTCTGGCACTTTTTTTTTTTTTAAAGAAAAAAAGCACTGAATAAACCTATAATAATATACCCAATGGCATGTTTTAACAAAGTGTTACACACAGAGGCAGACACACACATGAGGGGGGTGGTGGAGGAGGAAGAATATCTGTGTGTGTGTGTATGTGTGTGTGTGTGTGTGTGTGTGTGCGCGCGCGCATGAGGTCGGAGTCCAAAACTTGTGATTAGTTCCTTACTTCCTTCATTCTTCCCAAGATATCTCTGGAACTCACTTTAACCTTGCCTCAAGGTGCAATTCAAATTAAAATCAAACCAAATCAAACCAAACCAAACCATATATTTGCACATTCTGGAAGGAGGGGGGAATGCTCCTAGGTCCTCTCTGATCCCCACCTAACAACAAACTTTTTTGCGTGACCTGATAGTAATGTCATTTACAAACCCAAAGAATGCCTCTAAGAATGAGTTGGCCAGAAGAACAAACTTTTGATGCAAACAATCTGAAAAGAAACAATTTGGAAAACAAGTGCAGGGCCCTGATTATTTAAACAATTCTACAATCTGCAATGAGATTATTTTTAGTTACATCTTTGGTCACAAAAGATCTTTTAAATAAAGTAATTTGTCTAATTGAAAGGATATGTGGCCAAACAGATCACATTCTATAAAAGTAAAGGCTGTGATCTGAACCAGCCACTCTGACTTAAGCAATTACAACAACTGCTTTTAATTTCTATGCATATGGCACATAAGGTAGAACCTGTCATAATTTCCTAACCCCCCCCCCAGCATGAGTTACATTCACTTCATTTGAGTAGTGTTATATGTGTTGTAGCATGTGTTATGACAGGAAAAGCACAACATACTTTCTAAATTGGGTCTGGCTAATATAAAGGTACAAAGATGTCAATCATAAGACAAAGGCGCCTTTTATACCTCTCTGTTCAGGCTTCACCTTAAATGGTGTATCAATGCACGTTAAGTAATCTCAACTTCTCAGCCCTTTTTTCTCTCTCCCTGAAATAAGCAGAATTATCCATAATTTCAATAAAACAAGCAAGAAGCCCATATTTGGAATCTATTATTTATCCCAAGGGGGAAATTAAGAAGCCAAGATGAGTAACAATGAGATATTAACATAAAACAGGCCAACGCCTTTTTTAAATTAAATTTGGACAGGACTGTTATAGTCATATTTGTTGCATGACCTTCTGCTTTGCAAGTACTTAACTGACAGAATGTGTGAATCTGCTTCTATAATAATTGAGGCATACATTAAATATCACTCTCAGACAAGATAAGATAAGATAACCTTTATTGTAATTTTTAATGACACACATTAAAAATTAAATTTAGTTGCCCGCTCTCAAAGTGAACACAAACATGACACACACCTAAACATACTATATACAACATATACATACTATATACAACATATGTATAGATCTAGACCCCAACATATACATAATATATGAAATATAAATATTTAACACAGAAAGAAAACAAAAGGGAGCAAAAAATATTACCGCGTAATTGGCAATTTCTGACTTGATAAATCTAGAACCCTGAGATTCAGTAAGTAGATCTAGATGCAATTAGTGGCCGGAGTTATGATGGAATCACTGGTCTACCCCAACAACGAGTAGTAAATCTGATTAAACTACCACAATTGAGTCCAGTGTTTCCACTGTTCAGCAAGGCAGTTGTTAAATGAGTTGTGCCTGATTTTACAAACTTTTTTTTGCCAGGGTTAAGCAAATCACTGCAGTTGTTAAGTAAATTGCATGGTTGTTAGGCAAATCTGGCTTTTCCTTCCATTGACCTTGTTTGTTAGAAAACGGCTGTAAAAGTTGTAATGAATAGAATAGAATAGAATAGAATAGAAGTGTTGGAAGGGACCTTGTAAGTCATCTAGTCCAACCCCCTGCCCAAACAGGAGACCCTATGCCATTTCTGACAGATGGCAGTCCAGTTTCTTCTTGAAAGCTTCCAGTGATGAAGCTTCCAATACCTCTGCAGGCAATCTGTTCCATTGGTTGATTGTTCTCACTGACAGAAAAGTTCTCCTTATTTCTAGGTTGAATCTCTCCTTGATCAGTTTCCAACCGTTATTCCTTGTCTTGGCCTTATGACACCAGGATGCTGCAACTAATGTACTGTAAATACATACTGGCTATTAAGCAACCACATTTTGATCATGTGACCATGAAGGCTGCTGCAACAGTTTTAAGTGCAAGAACCAGTTGTAAGTCACTTTTTTCAGTGCTGCTGTAACCGTGAGCAGTCACTAAACAAATGGATGTAAGTTGAGGGCTACTTGTATACTGTATGGATGGTGTCAGACTTTTCCTTCCCTATTCTAGAGTAAAAGCCAGGCTGGCAGGGACTCTAGAATGAAGTGATTTTGACAAGTAAATTTATTTAAAAAATAGTAGAAATGACATTAAATAAGAAATGACATTAAATAAAAAAAAATCTGGAAACTGCCAAGCATAGAATGCAAGCCCTATTTAAAATGAAGTAAAATTCAATTTTCGTCCTTCTTTTTCCTTCCTGTGCAGTGCATAGTTTATATAATATAATATTGTATTACATGACATCTTGGACTGTTTGTTTTCCGATCCTAACTGCTCTAGCACAAACCTGCATCTAACAGCAGGAATTCTAACCTCAACCTTTCAAATTCCCTGCATAAATATATAGTCATTTGAATCTATTAATACCCATATCTTGCAAGTGGGAAACATTGACACAATGAGATAAATGATCAACATAATGGCAGCCCTAATGCCGGGGCTTAATTATTGGAAACAAGAGCCTCTTACAAATCTACTGCAAAATCATTCAGAGATTTATCACTTAAGCTCCCCTTTCTTCCCTCCATTAGTTACTTTGGGAAAAGGCTGTTGAAAAGAATTAGATTAATAAAGACAATATGGGAAATGAGACAGGAACTAAAAGAGGAATTAAAACAAGCATTTTCTATGCCCAATACCTATCTAAACGCTTTTTTCATATTTCTTCATGAAAAGGCTGAGTTGCCTTGGCAACTGCCAGAGTGCTAGAGCCATAAAGTCACGAAGTTTTTCATAAATCATTGCAAACAACATGTTTTCAGTAATGTCACACAAGAACATTTTTCACGGCATCACTGAATACTGTCTAGCGTACTTTTTTTTAAATTTTCCTCCAGCTAGTATTTGCACTGTAGATGGAAAATATATATAAGGAATATAAGCCATTCCTTCATTTAAATAAGCACCCAAAGGTAATCAAGTTATCTCTTTAATATATGCTTAGCAGGGAGTAAGGTAAAAAAGAAAGGAACATCTTATTAAATTGTTAGTTGCTAGATAATTAAATACATTTAAGGAAATGATTTTAGTCAGGTTTCTATCACTCAGATGATAGCCAAGGAAATTGTTTGGTAAAGTAATATACTGAAAACTTTTCCTTTTTAGTTTTGTTCTTCGAAAGAACTAACTCAACTACAGAATATTTACTTTAGGTTTCATTCTACCAATATAAATTGAAGATGGAGTACTATACAAAACCCAAAACAACTGGGACTTTCTGTTACATAATTTCCAGATGGAGAATTTAATCTGTCAAAGGATATCAAGTTGCCATTGATTTATTTAGTCCTCTACTGAAAGGGTACTGAAAAGATGAAAAAAAAAAAGAGCTGGAGAAAAGAACTTCATGTAATGAAATAGCTGATTGAAACCCAGCTATTTTTTTTTCTTATATCATCCTTCAATTCATATTTTCTCAGAAGCTTATATAAGAAAAGCAAAATATAAATGCAAAAATATAATTATAGTATATTAAAAACCAAATGTAGCATATACATCCAAGAAAGTACAATTTGATGAAAAAATATCAGGAGCTTTTTAAAAAGTGGTTGATGCTGAAACAGAACTAAAGTAGACATCACCAAGCAGGTAACCATTCTGTGACAAGTCATTTCAAGAAAAGGCACTTTGTCTGGGAGCTACCAAATTCACTTCAGGGGAGAGACCATAATCAACAAACGGGAGAAGAAAATTCTTCACAGCAATTTTTTTTTCTGAAGAGGTGAAGAAAAAAATCCAAAATAATTATCTTGGGGGGAGGGGGCGAGGGAAACTTTTCTGACAAAGATTGATTCACATCTACAAAAGGAAATATTTCAAAGGGATCCAAATAACAGAAGATTAAAAGAAAGTTCATAAGTTCTAGCACTGCATCATAAGAATTATGCATGTAGCAACCGTGAGTGCCTTTATAGTATTCACCATGTGCAGGAAATAAGTGAGGAGGGATAAGACAGGGGTAGAACTGGGCTGCTGTCTTAAATGGGATTATCATAATAGTTATGATGACATCAACTTGTATTTTACGAATACATTATCAAAAGGACAAGACAGCGTTTTCTTCTGCAGATCCAGCTGATGTTTCATCTTAGGAACTTCAGAACCTGGTTAGAGTATTCAGGTGAGCAGATTTCAAATTGGCTATATGAGATGTGCAGATTGGCTCCATCTTTTCTCCCCTGATTTCCAGATTTAGCTGGCATTAAAAAAAATAGTAATTCATAATTCTCCTGATAATGTGGTACCCTGTTTCATTAAGGAGCTAAACTCTATGAAGAAAGGGTTACACTCAAAGCAATGCAAGCTCATTTCCCCCTCAGAAACCCAGCTGAAGGTATGGAATTCAAGAAGAATAAAGGGCAGAAATGTACTTATATCTCCACTTTTCATCTAGTATATACTTGATTTACATAACTGGTTGCGTGAAAAGAGCTGATGTAAGATTTTTTAAAGGCCCACAGCCACTCTTATCTGGCTAGCAGTGGTTGAAGCCATTAAGATCTCTAACTTTTAAACAAAGAGCCTTTTGACTTGCATTTTTAGTACACAAAAGAAGTGTTCAGGTATTGATTTAGTATGCAAAAAAGTGCTCAGTTTCAGCCATCACTAGTTTCAATAACAGTTTTATAGTTTCCTTATGCAATCTCTTCCAAATCCCTATGGAAGAGAAATAGATACTACATATACTTAATTCCATTTTGACAATATATTCTAAACACTATTGGCTATTTTTTGTTATTTTTTGTAAGTCTTCCTAGAAAATATCTAAGGAATTAAATATTATCCTTCCTGCAGAGATGACTGAACTAATATATAACTGAAAGAACAGATGTTCACTCTAAAACAGCTTTTTTTCTCCAAACAATCAGGATAAATGGTTCTCCTGGAATAGTTCTATAATAAGGTTTGCTGATATTTTTTTTTAAAAAAAGTTTTATTATAGTTGTCTGGGTAAACCATCTATGACCAATTCTTGTATCTATCTTCTGAAGTTACTGGTACAGAGATTTGCATGCCAGCCTTAGTCACTGAGTAATCTGTAAACTTAGTTTTGCTTGTACTGTAATCCCAGAAACTGATGAAAAGCAAGCAATAAAATAAATTACTTTGGACTATTATCATGCATAGCTTGTGGAAACCTCTCTAATGTCATATTGGAAGATGGTATGCTAAAATAAAGCATGAGAGGAAGGGGATTCTGTAAAGTCATAAAAATGTTTATACAGTACTATCATGGTCTGATAAATGTATTTGTTTATTTCTGTAATTTTTCATAGCTCTCTCTCTTCTAGATGATTGTAGTAGAGTAGGAAGCCAATCATTAGAAGAAGTGAAATTAAGACTACCTTTAAGAAAATATCTTCAGTAACAGGAGTGGGACACACACTTCAAAAATCATGTTCATTTACCTTCTAGATATTTTAAAGAGTGAATTATCTGATGTTAGTTACATAGCTTCTAATCATGGCAATTATTTGCAATCAAAAGTAATATAATTTAGTATTTAGAATGGTCAGGAGAAGCAACTAATTGGCTACTATGGGAAACAAGATAGTAGACAAGATAAGTTATCCAAGTAGTTTCTTCTTAGTTTTTTCTTTCTTTTTTAATTAAAATTAAGTGGATACTATTAATTAAAACTAAATGAACAATCACCTGAAGAGGTATTTGAAGCTTCAAATGCAAGTTAGTGAAAATAAATTTGCTGAATTCTTTATCTTGCTAATGAAGATTTCTGGGAAATTCAAAAATGTATCTGGCTTTGTAATACTTTGGTTTATTCTAAAGACTGATGATTTTATTATTTATAACTTTGGATTTAACTCTTTATAACAGTGGTTCTCAACCTTTTTAATGCTACGACCCCCAACCGGTCGTAAGTTGAGGACTACCCAACCAGTCGTAAGTTGAGGACTACCCAACCGGTCGTAAGTCGAGAACTTTTTCTGCCCGGGAGCGCCGCACATGCGTGGTGCCGCCCCCTGCACTGGCCGAGGTGTAGCTGGCAAGCGGCAGAGACGGAGCAGGCCGACCACCAGCTGGGCCACGAGCTGGCCCAGCCCAAGGGAGGTAAGGCACCCGCTGGGCCCCACGCATGCCAGCAACCCTCCCTGCACCCGCTGGCCTCCCACCTCCCACCCCTGGCCTTACATTTTTAGTAGTTGCTCAGCAGGGAGGGGTGGAAACTTTCAGACAGCTCGCCTTCGCTGCAGACAACTTGCAGCACCATTTGCAGAATGGGACTTTTGGCGGGCTCAGCAGGACAAAGACAGCCTGGACCATTCCTATTGGCTTTTGAAAGCCAATAGAATTAGACTTTATTCAAGAGAGTCTATTCTATTGGCTTTCAAAAGCCAATAGAATAAAAGGGAGTAGCACAGCTAAGGAAAAGGGAAAAAAATGGCGGACTGCGTTGTTTGGCGACCCCCGTGAAATGGTCATTCGAACCCAAATGGGGTCCCGACCCACAGGTTGAGAACTGCTGCTTTATAAGAACCTAACATAATTTCCAATGCTCTAAATCAGGGGTGTCAAACTCGCAACACCATGTGACATATCGCGACATATCGTGACTCTTTTGCCATTGCCGGCAATGGGGTGGGCGCGGTTTCACCATGATGCATCCAGCCCATGGGCCGGCAGTTTGACATCCCTGCTCTAAAATATCCAAGAAAACTGTTTTGAAGGATGGCTTATACTTTTACAAACCTAAATTACCATTTTATCAGTTTGCAGGGTTTTCTCTTAAGAAGCAATAGGGCTAAATTGGCTATTTTATTAGCATATCAGTGTGTTTAAAAAACAATTTAACAGAACTACAGCTATCGATAGATATATATTATGTAATCAACAAGAGTAATGAAGAAAGCAAAGAAGACAATGCAAACAGAATATTCTCACATACAAAAATATAGAAAAAGAAGTTCAATACAGAAGACAAACAGATCATTTGCAACTCAGGTATAAGTTACACATATTCAAAAACCTTTTGAGCTGTGGAAAACAGAAGCCTCTTGATAATAGTCCAGTTGATTCAATGGGCTCATCTTCCATCGCAACAGCTGAATTTCATTTCCAAACAAACAACTGGTTCTCTTCATCTCCTATTGAAATGCAATCCTGAGGCAAAAAAGTTGTCCTAAATTTTGTATCAAAAGAGATCTGTTGTACGAATTAAAAGGAGAACAAAATACTTCAAAGATGAGGATTTTATCTGAACTAGTGCCTTTGGGGTACAAATCTGATACAAGACAAGATACAAGATATTATCACTTGATTCCTCTTCTTCTCTGAATGAAATGGCTAGGGGTAAATCAATGTAAGACAAGAATACTTGCATCCTGTTATTTTCAAAATATTTATATGCCATTTTTAAAATCACATGTTTAGTTGAATTCTAGTTATGAATTTAAGGACACAAGCAACATTAATTTGTATCTCCTGGATATGTAAAAGAATTGGATTTTTACATGTTATTTTTTCACCAAAGAACATTGACTTGAGCCAAACATCTACACTAATATAGTGATTTAAAGATTTATGTATAAAAATAAACAAGCCAGTTTTACATTTTCTGAAAAAGTGATTTAAAAAAAAATAAATTTCTCCAAGCCCTGAGGATGTTGTACACAACCCATGTAGATATTTTTAGCAAAACCATAGATGTGATTTATCACTTTCCCAGACTAACACAAAGTCCTGGAATTGTCTTGTGGTCTGCTATTCAATAATTACCCAGGTCCAACACTGCTTAACTTTTCAAAATTAGTCAACTTTGGCTTTGTATTTTCATGTAGATTAATAGTAACTTCATTTGAAAAGCAACATGGTATTGGCATATTAGGTTTTATTTCCATCTCCTTCCTCCATACTCAAACATACCTAAGCTGCATTGAAAAAAAAATCAATTCAATGTGCAGCAATCTTTCATGAAGTATATTTCAGGTAGCTATTAACTATGAAAACTGTGAATTTCTTAAGATCATTCAAGAATTAAGTTACAGGTATGAGGTGGTTGGAAGGCAAAAAGGAACTTCAAAGTATCTGGAATCATGATGTTAGCTACTATCTGCAATTCTTTAAAGCAGTTTAGTATCTTGTCAGAGCTGCAGAAATACTCTTTACAGCTGCCATATAATCTTATAAAAGAAAAACAATGTTGGCAAGTACTTTCCAGTAATGCTAATTTCATCTTTGTCCTTAATGTTTGATCATTCATGATATAAACATAAAAAAAATCAAATTTTATATAGTTGGCAGAAGGAATTGCCAACTGAAAGATCCTGATATTTAATTTGGTATTGTATACATTTGATTTTCTTATTATTAAGATATCAAAATTAAATAATTACATATGATTCATTCTTTCCTTTTTTATTTATTAAGAGATACTTTAAAAAGAATCATTTGAGAAAGCAAATGATTATTAGTTATTATGTTTAAGATCTTTTTCTGATTTGCCGTTATTTTACATATGTTATTGAGGATTTACAAAACATTTTTGGCCAGTAAGCCAAATAATCAGAAAAAAAAAACCTGGAAGTAGCAGGGAGAATAGATCTAATCTTAGAATATTGATACTCACATACTACAAAGTTATAAGCATAAAATTGAAGCCCAAACCAAACTGTGGGTCTGCTTTAGTTATCAAGATCTAAATGAGTGACTTCTGAAACTCAGTAATAAGTGCCATTCAAAAAAAAACTACATAGATCAGTAAATAAAGAATGTTAGTAGTGATTAGAAAAAAATAATAGGATATAATAGAAAAATCCTGAGCATAATGAATTGTAGTCTGAATTTTTGCTCACTTTCTTGAATAATTTTCACTGAGAAATGATCTAGGGGCTAAAACCTTTAGGAGAAAAATATGATAAAGATCTCCAGAATTCTACTACTATTAAATATATTTAAGTGGTTGCTTGTCTAAATGCTTCCCCAAATAATAATAAAAAAAACCTATGCAGACAACAGGTAGATAAAGAGAAAACTGCCCTTTCTGAACAACAACAACAAAAAAAGAATAATAATTAGCAAAAAAAATCAGTAATACAATTATTTTGCCTGGACTGCCCCCAATCAATTCCCCGGAAAGAAAACCCCTGACTCTATAGATTTAGAGAAAAGAAGATTTTACTAGGAAATATCTGAATGCAGTGAAAGTCAGGCAAGGTCTGAAGCGAGTGTGCGTAAAAATTACAAATTGAAAATCATCTCAGAGCCCACCCTCTCAGTAGTCAGGCAGACAGAGTCCAATCATTGTCCAGTAAGATGTTTTGGGAACATCACCAGTCCAGGTGCTCTATGCCTCTGTGCATACCACTCCCAGGATGGTTAGCCTTGAAGATGCAAGATAGCCGCCTTTGGCCTCTCTGTCTTCCATGTCCAATCCTCCCCAGTCATTCCTAGAATTTCACTATCCCACCTCCTGCTTGCTCCCCCTCCCAAATGCCCATTGTTCCCTCCCTCCCATTTCCATGGCAGCTGGCAGCAAGCTTGAAGGAAAGCGATGATGGCCAGGCTTGTCATATTTCCTATGTTTTGAAGTGATCATTCATTACTAACAACTACATCATTCATTTTTTCTAGCCTGCATAGCAATTATACAATGTAATCAAGATAACTGATGTATTAACTTCCCAAATGACATCTATCAAATTGACATCTAAGTAAAAATCCTTCCACATTCAGTAGCTGCACCAATGTGAGATCAGTGCTGCGCCTCAGCCTTAAGGATTTGTAGAAGTCTTAGCAAAGTGGGACGGTTGAGTTCTGAATGCTGATTCACAGTTGATTAGCTGTTGTTCCAGAGAAAACCACGTTTCCTTTGGAAATACAAGGTGAAGTATTCCGAGAGAAAGAATTTCTGCCTTGTCCCATTTAGCTTCTCAGAGCTGCCCCACCTTTCCTAGATACCATCATGCCTTGCCACCAGTTCTCATCCTCTGGAATATCTGAGGGACAATGACAGAGGTTACAGCAGCATTTTAATTTTCTATAATCTCCAAGTAGCCCGCTGCAGAGAGTACTGGTCTATTCAGGAAGTGTACTTAACAAGAAATTAAAAATATCTGTTGTGAAGCTGTGAGCATCAAAATGGTGTGGAAGACTTATTCTGATTACAGTCTAAAATATAACAGAGTTGAATCAAGCTTTTTTAACCCGTTTCTTGAAATGCCTTTATTTTCTTTGAAATTCTGAATTATTATTATGCACTTAAAAATAATGCACATTATTCCAAAAGTAAAGAAACTATAAATTATTGAGTTCTGTAAAAAAATAAGGAGGAATAATGACATGCCACTTCGATATAATTATTTTTTGAAACAGAACGTGACCTCACGATAGACTGATTAAATCCCATGAAAATCATTAAGAACATATGTGGCATACAGTGCAATATGCTAAAAAGTGCCTCATGTTACTGGGTGATACATACCCAAGCCTTCAGATTCAAAGAGACAAGTATCATCCACTCCCACATCTCTGCACCAGGATAGGAAATTTGCTGTATTGTCCCGTGCAAAAAAAGATCCAGAGGGAGCATTGGCTTTGCAGGGAATTTTCCTCACTGGCATTTTCTGTAACACAAAGAGAAAAGTGGTTGTGAATGGTGACCCATCTTTGCATACAATGGCAACTCATACAAAGACACAACCTGCAGAGGGCTAGCTTAGTCCATGAAATGATTCAAGAGTTGAACTTGATAGCCTAAAATTATATTTTACAGCTCTGTGAAAAGACTGAAATAGTTTGAAGCAATATAGAGCTAAAAGCATGAAAAGAAGGAAAACGTTTTATATCAAACTGAAGACAAGATCAAGGATGGAGATATGAGATAGTAACAGTCTGGAACATTAGGACTCAGCAAAACAAATACCAGGTTCCTAAAAGCTTGTAGACAACTAACTTGCAGACAATTAAGTTATAGACAACAAAGGTAAGCAATCAGATATCAAATGACCAGCACAGGCACAGAATAATCTTGTCATGGCAAACCTGGCTATACAATGGAAAAGTTAACAAGACTGGACAAAGGAATAGAAACTAGAAACCATCTCAGAATGTTGTGAGGAAAGATGACATTTGTAATAATAAGTTGCGCCAACAATCCAAGCCACCAGCAAAGACAAAACATAACACTGCATGAAAACAGATGTTTAAATTGTGAAAATAAAATTAAAAAAAATAACCTGAAAGAGAAGTTGACTCTTTTTTGCAACCATAGGACAATTTGTGTATCAACTCATTTTCTCTGCCCTATCTCATCCACACTTTCGGTCATCTATATCAGAGGCTTTCAATCATCATCATTATTATTTTTTGCTCATAATCCCCTTTTAAGCTTCATTTACTTCTGTGACTTCTCAAAATATAACATGCTGGAGGAACATTTGGCCCATACTAAAAACTACCAATTTATGCAAAGGATGGCGTTTTGCACCATTTGACTGTAAAGTAGAGGCTACCTAAATGGTTTTTTTGCAACCCACCAGGTAGGAGATGCAGGTAATACAATGATTGATGCAGACAGTCTCATGCATAAATGCATGCTTTGTATTCCCCCCTCCCTCTCTCTCCCGTCTACATTCTTGTTTACCCTATTACAATAAATGTTGCATCATAGAGCAGTGCATATTTTCAAAGAGATGCTTTGTTTCTTTGAATATTCAAGCAAATTACTTCATTGAAGTAGTTTCTTGAAGCAATTAAGTCACCTCCCTTCCCTTGAAAACAAAATGGCCATGTCATTTTAATTAGCTATGCTTTGACAAATAAACTTTTGACAAGTGCTTCAGAGAACATGACGCTTTTTTCCTCCAATACAACTTGCCCAAGCTTTGGTGAGCCATCCTGGAAGATATATCATTCTACTTTATCCAGTGTGTTCTTCACAAAACCTGAGAAGGCTTCTAACCAAGTGTGATTTCTGTGCAGAATCTTCTCCTGACTTTGGAAGTAGTACTCAGGAAGTTTCAGGACAACATTAAGTGCTTCATCAGAGCAAATTCTATTATACTTTTTTCAGTAAAGAAATTTTACCACTGTGGTAAAAAATATCTTTGATGAAGCAAATCTTAATTGTTCTGCACAGACCTCCTGTATCATATTTAGTTTTTGGTCTTCTACCTGGTTTACCTCAATATGGTACCACAACCATCTTGCAGAGTGCTCCCTATCCTCTTGATTTGTTTCAGGAGTGTATCAATTAAAACTGTTTTCCTTTTTTCCAGAACACATAACACAGCTCTCTTTTAAACAAATATTCACTGGCAAGTTAAGTGACTGGCTATTATTATAACATAATTAATTTGTTATTCTTTACATCCCAAAATTGCCCATAACCCATATAATCCTATGCATGCTTTTCAAGTTCAACAATGTTTTCCACTGTATCTTCACACTGAGGTATACTTGGACTTTGACAGGTATGCCTGAGCCATTGGTCACAAAATTAAGCATGTTCAAGAGAAAAAGGTGGAGATGACTGGAATAAATTTAATTTAATAGTGAAAATAAATTAATCATTCTCCCTAATTCTCTACTTCTGTCACATGAAAAATGGCAAATTTTGGAGCAACTCAGGCATGAATGTCTGCAGAGGAACACTGAGAAAAATTAAGATACATGTGTCATGACATCAAATCACTGTTATGACTTATGACTTTTGTGAAATGAAATCGTGACTGACATGCCGTAATTTTTCAAATCATGCATGTTTGTTTTAGATTCTACTGGAATGTTAACATCACACAAAAGATTTCAGCAGTAACGTAAGTCCACTCGCTCAAGTTGTGCACTCTTCTTACGGTTATTACTGTATCTAGGTTTGTTAATATTAGGCATGCATACTAAGTATATTATGAACATATGGATTCAAACCAATATGCATAATCTTCTATACAGAAACAAATCAAGTCTTCAAAAATCCCAAACCAGTACAATACCTATAAATCACAGAACAACTATTCATATGTGGCTGGAGATTTAAAGTACATAGAGAATAAGCAAGCAAGCCAAGAGTTTGTTGAAATGACTACACATGCATTGTGGCAATGCAAGCTTAATCCATGATGAACTTTTATCTGATGTTATTATGAAAATAAAAAAAGGTTTGCTTCATGATATTGTGATGTACATTTCAGCAATTGCTCCCTTTTAATCCCTCATGGACACAAAAGAATGTTCGTAGGAATGTTTCTACAAATAGACAAATGTGCACATTTCTGTTGGTCACCAACATTACATGAATTTATTGGTGACAAGATACATGTGTTCATATACGGATGCAATAATAATACATACACATTCAAAATTTTCTCATCTATGAGTAAGTTAGGCTAAAAATAAATGGTTATAATATTCTGATTCTCTATTAAAATGATTTATGGAGTATCTGCTTCTGTTCTGGAGCTGGTTATTAAATTCAGGATTGTGTTTAAGCCAAGTCCTGGGAAGTACAAATGATGTCTGCAAAACCTTCCAGCTTTGAGTCCAGACATAGTTGCATGTAGGGAAAAAACCCAAACAAACAGCCTTAGACAATTCTTGGCAATATCACAAAAGAATCGTGAGGAAGGGAGAACACACAAGCAACACAGAACTGACTGGGTTACACTTAACTGTAATTACTGGAAAACTAACTGTATCTGATATACGATTCCAGTCAAGAAAATTATTTCAAGTAATTGAATCATTCTGGGAGCGCAGAGGATTTTGCTATAAAGCCTCAAGAATTGCTAACTCTGTTTAGGCCATTTGACTCAAAACTAGATTTTGAGATGTTATTTGCATTCCATATCATAGTGCTCAAGTCCACATATACTTAAGATAGCAAATTGGGAGGATCGCTCTCATTGGGATATTCTACAGGAGAAGCAACAGATTAATATTAAATGACAATCATATCAGGTGAAGTAGAAGCAACCAAAGAGAGAAGCAACCTAGAACTAAGAAAAAAATTCCTGACAGTGAGAACAATTAATCAGTGGAACAACCTGCCTCCAGAAGCAGTGAATGCTGCAACACTGGAAATCTTTAAGAGATTGGTCAGCCATTTGTCTGAATAGGGTTCCTGCCTGAGCAGGGGATTGGACTAGATGACCTCCAAGGTCCCTTCCAACTTTATTATTATCACTACTACTACTACTACTACTACTACTACTACTACTACTACTACTACTATTACTGGGATGGAAAAGAATCCAAAAGCCAAGTATTTCCATTTTTCTACTAACTTCCATTCAGTTATTGGCTTTCTGCTTATCAGAATCATGGAAGCTATCAGGAGTAAAAGAAGACTAGATGTTTCTGGATAACAAAGTGTTTACCTTTTTTGTTTTAATTGATTAGATGCCCTCAAGTCAATGTCAATTCTTAGCAACCACACAGATTTTCCACATGATGATTTGTTCCTAGCCTAGTCTTCAATGTATTTCAACACTGTACCAACCTCCACTATAAATGAGTCCACCCACCTCGCTGCTGGTCATCCTCTTCTCTTTCTTTTCATCCAGAGCATTCTCCAGAAAGCTAGATCTTCATATAATGTGTCTGAAGTAGGATAATTTGAGCTTGATCATTTGTGCGGCAAGTAAGAATTCAAGTTGACTTATTCAACGATCCATTGGTTTGTTTTGTGACTGTCCACAACGTTCTCAAGAATCTTCTCCAACACCAAAGTTTAAAAGCATCAATACTTTTCCTATTCTGCTTCTTCAATTTTCAATTTCCAAGGAGCGTAGCAGGAAATACTATGGCTTGCACTTTGCTTTTTGTCAGTACATAAGATATCACAGCATTTGAATATCTTTTCCAGAGCTTTCATGACTATTTTACCAAGTACAGTACTAGTCTATGGCATTTTTCTTGATTGCTTATTTCTTTACTATTGGTGGTTGATTGTAAACGGCAGAAGCCACTGGAAGTATCTTTCTACTATGCATTGATAACCATTAAACTGGTTTCCTGAGTATTTTCCCAAAGCTGTCACGCTCATCTATACTGAGGACCAATTATAGACAATACAAAAAAAAAAAGATATATTCAATTTAACAGAGAAGAAGCCAAAGATTAAAATGTCTCTTCTTATCTACAGTCAGATGTTCATTTGGATTGTATTACTTTAGCATAAAAATGAAAAAGACAAGGCTATTATGGCTCTAAAATCATGGGTACTTTGGCATCCAGTTTAGATAAAACTTCTACTGAAGAAGTGGGGAAAATACTTATGTTTACTTCTTATCTAACACATTTTGAAACACTTACACATAATTAAAACCTCAGTATTTATTATCCTCAACTCTGTAAAGAGTAAATTCCAGCTCTGAAATATAAGACTTATTTAACAAAGATTTGCAGTTAGATATTTGTTTTTTTTTTAAAGAATCCAACTGCTTTTTTAAAATGACTTGAAATTCTGCAGTGTTTGGAACAGATTGTCCTGACATAATTAGGTTTCCATATGGCAAAATTGACTTTTGTTGACATAGCAGTGTATAGCCACAGTTAGCCTAAAACAGCAGTGCACACAATTGCTCCTATCAAATATCACCCCCCCCTCCCCAGGTCTTGTTGATGTGCATGCAGGCAGTTTAAGGCAGGATGTGAAAGTGAGAGTGAAACAGATGATGTCAGCCTGGAAAAATGTGGCCAGGTTCATGCTCACACCCCAAGAGAGGCTATGGATATATGAAATCATATGGAAAAAGAAATAAATTGATACAATTTTTCCAAATGAGGCTCCATCATTTTATTTTACAAACATTCTTTCTTTGCAAGATACTCAAAGCGTATTTTAAAATCTTGGGAAAAGAAAAGATTTCTCTCTCTCTCTCTCTCTCTCTCTCTCTCTCTCTCTCCAGCCCCTGGCAAATAAGTAAGCCTGAAAAAGAGAAGGCTGCAGTAAGCCAGGCCACTGCTTCAAGGGAAAGAACCCCAATGGGCTAAACCATTTCAGTAATCTTTTCTGTCCATTTGCAGCTATCATTTATGCAAACATATAATCCACGGATTTCTCAGACCTTCAAAAACAAAAACAAAAAAAAGGAGACTCCTCTGTCTGGAGAAGCTATCATTTTCATTCTGTAAATTCCCTGCTAGATTCTTCCTTTATGAGTTACTCTGGGCTCCTGGGAAAAGCACATGAAGGAGAATTTCTTGGACTGCTCTATTTCAGATTGCAACTGCTGGAATATCATTTTTATTCCCTTTCCCCCCCAAGAGGAAAAATATCCTCGACATACTAGAAACCTAGTTATATCCAGCAATGGCTGGCTTCTTCCCAGAACCGCATTCTTTTTCAAGAGAAGGGCTGCTGCTTGCCTGCAGGACTTCAAACTTAAGAGCCTGACTATGCAGACAGTAGCGGTTCGTCTCAAGAAAAAAAAAAACCTGCTTTGGGATATGTTTGACTGTGATCTAAGGTGAACGAATATTCAAAACAAAACACACAAAAACAAGTATTGATTTTACACTGAAACAACAACAGCAATTGAGCAATCTTTTTTTAACCGATGAACTCCAGGCTGCAATTCCCATCATTGCCAACAAGCAGATGTCTTTAAAAAAAAAAAAAATGCAGTTTGGTCAATTGGGTAAAAATAAATTGAAAAACCATTTAGGTCCATGGTATTATGCTAGACTGGAAATGAATTCTTAAATCCAAATTTATGGATATTTGAAGACATGCATAGATTAAGGCAAATTAATGGTGGGATGGAAACTATTGAAATCATGATAGAATTTGACGAGATTAGGAACGGGTGAAACGTGAGCTCACTGTTAACTTTGCACAGCAATGCAGTCCTCTAATTTCTAAGTAAAATGGTTTTGTTGCTTTACTTTGGTCTACATCAGAGTCATTCCCAGCATTTGCCCACAAAGTCAGTATGAACTAGAAGAGCTCTCCTTCACCTCCATGGCCCAAATCAATCCATGTTGCTTTACATGATTTATAACCCATGGGTATATATATTCAGATCAAGCCAAAGGGAAACATAACCACATCTTCTCTGGTTTACTGGATCCTGCTTTATGTGTTAATGTTTTTGAAGAATGCTTCATAGCTGCAAACAGGAAAACGCTACAGACAGGCTCTTAATTAACCAGATCTGGTTATAGGAAACATACAGCCCCAGTGTGGCAGAGTTACCTCACATACCAGTTATTGTCAGGAGTAATTTAAAGTACTGTTCATGCTCAATAAAATTGTGCATAACTTTATATCTGGTTTTTTTAAAACACATTCCTCTTGGTGAGTCTGTTCTGAGTTTTAATATCTTCAAGAAAACCTTTCTTTCTGTTCTGCCAACTTCTGAAGCATATTTGGCAGAAATTCAAATGAGTCTGTCTGTGGCTACTCTAGAAGGAATTTCAAGAGGTGGGGGGATTTTCTAACCATCTCAAATAACTGTCCACCAAAAGGTAAAGATGCGTTTGTTCAAATAGATCTTTGGCAGTAAACCTAATGCTCTGGAATGACTGTAAAGATAAAGAAATGTATGCAGACTTTGCTACAATTATTATTACTTATATAATTTCATTATTCCGCTTTGCCTTTCATAGGTTTATTTCTTTATATTGCCTCTTTTATTACACTTTATTGTCACCTTACACACCAATAGTAGAAAGTCAGGAACAGATTTAACAAATATACACGGAGGTTTATGCACATATTATTGAAATAAAATCTTATGCCTCCTCCCCAACCTTCTTACACTCACAAGTCAGATGTGCTAGCAGAAGCCATTTTTCTTCCTCATCTATGGCTACCTGATACCTGATTGAATTTGTTTTTGCAAGAATCTCAAACATAATTTATCATCAAAAGATTTAACTATAAACATGTATAACCTACTCTTCCTAAAGAGGAAGTGTGGCTAATTTCCTTGTGCGTGTTAATTCACATCATAGGCAGTAAAAGGATTTGGTCTTTCATTGTTGCAGATTTCGATTTTGGAAAAAAATCTCTAATGAGGCATATGCTAATTACAAGCTAATTTGAGGGCTTACAAGCTAATTTGAGGGCTAATCCACATGGAGCTCCATTTCCATCTGCCCTGTTTGCCATTGTTTGCTACCTAGAGACTAAAATGGACAATCTGAAACTTGAGCTAGCCATGAACAAGTAGTGTATGTCGGAGGTGATGATTCTTTAAGAGCTGTATGCAACGAAATTGCATTTTGAAATGTGACAATAAAGTTGTTGCTGTTGTTGTTGTTATTATGGATCATCACACAGTCAGCCAGATGTTCAGACTGGATTTGGCATTTTGTCTACCTATCGAGTCCTTACCCAGGACCTGGGATAGGCAGATGTGGATGTTTGATGGTATTACAGATATCGTCGCAGGATGGAAGCAGTTCCTAGTAAGGCCGCCTTTTGCAATTGACTAATAGCGAATTTGTCAATGCCAATGGTGTTCAAGTGGTGCTCCAGTTGTTTTGGGATTGCACCCAAGGAGCCTATCACTATTGGTACTACCCTTGCTTGCTTTTGCCACAGTCTTTCTATTTCTATTTGTAGGTCTTTGTATTTTGTTATCTTCTCCAGTTCTTTCTCTTCTATTCTGCTATCTCCAGGCACTGCGACGTCCACTATCCAGACTTTTTTGTCTTTCTTATCGACAATTGTTAAGTCTGGGGTGTTATGTTGCAGGTGCTTGTCTGTTTGAATTCTGAAGTCCCAGAGCAGTTTAATTTTATCATTTTCTATGACTTTCTGTATTTTATGATCCCACCAGTTTTTGCTTACAGGCAAATGATATTTTTGCAGATCTTCCAATGCACCATTGTTGCTACTTTGTCATGCCGCTGCTTATAGTCAGTCTGTGCAATCTTCTTGCAACAGCTTACCAGGTGGTCCACTGTTTCTTCAGTTTCTTTGCATAGGCGGCACTTACTGTCTGTTGCTGTTTTCTCAATTTTGACTTTATATGCATTTCTCCTTAAGGCTTGGTCTTGTGCAGCCAGAATTAGTCCTTCGGTCTCTTTCTTCAATTTTCCTGCTCTTAGCCATTGCCAGGTCTTGTTATTATCTGCTTTCCCAGCTATTTTTTTAATGTATTGGCCATGTAGTGCTTTGTTTTCCCATGCCTCTATTCTGTTCTTCATTTGGTCTTTCTTGTAGGCCAGTTTGGTCTCTCCAGTAGTCAGTAAGCCTTCCTGATATACTAATTTCAGTGCATCTTCATCATTGTTCTTCAGATATTCTTCCAAAGCCATTTTTTCTTCTTCAACCATCTGATGTACTTGTAGCATTCCACGCCCACCTATTTGCCTTGGTAGATAAAGTCTGTCAATGTCACTGCGTGGATGAAGGGCATGATTCATTGTCATTATTTTTCTGGTCTTCCTATCCATTGCTTTTAGTTCTGCTTGAGTCCAGTCCACTATTCCAGCTGTGTACCTAATGACTGGGATTGCCCAGGTGTTGATTGCCTTTATGGTATTTCCTCCATTGAGTTTGGACTTTAAGATCTTCTTCACTCTCTTGATGTATTCACCTCTAACCTTTTTCTTGACTTCAGTGTGTTTGATGTTGTCAGCTTGAAGGATACCCAAGTATTTGTAGTAATCTTCTTCATCCAGACTCTTAATGTTATTTTCGTGGGGCATCTTGATTCCTTCAGTTTTCACTATTTTTCCTTGTTTGATAGCAAGTGTGGCACATTTGTCCAAGCCAAACTCCATTACAATATCTTGGCTATATATACGGACAGTGTTGAGCAGCGATTCTATTTCAGATGATGTTTTTCCATACAGTTTCAGATCATCCATGTAAAGGAGATAGGATAGTCTGGCAGATGTTTTTGATGTTTGATAGCCATGTCCTGAGTTATTCAGTATTGTTGACAGAGGAAACAGTGCAATAACAAATAGTAATGGTGATAATGAATCTCCTTGAAATATTCCTCTCTTGATATTAACCTCTCCCAGCCTCTCACCATTGATCTGCAACTGTGTCTTCCATTGTGCCATCGATCTTTGCACAAATTTTCTGATGTTTCTACTGACTCCTGTTATTTCTAGGCACTTGATTATCCAGTCATGTGGCAGAGAGTCAAATGCCTTTTTGTAGTCAATCCATGCCACATTCAGGTTGGTCTTCCTTCTCTTGCAGTTTTCCAAGATCATTTTGTCTATTAGGAGTTGATCTTTTGTTCCTCTGCTATTGGGGCGGTTTCCTTTCTGCTCAGGTGGAAAGAGATTGTTTTCAACTAGATGCTGTTGTACTGCATCAGCTACCACACCAGTTAGTAATTTGAAAGTTGTTGGTAAGCAGGTAATTGGCCTGTAGTTACCTGGTGTTGCCCCTTTTGCTGGATTTTTCATTATTAGGTAGGTTTTCCCAGTTGTTAGCCACTTTTCAATTTCTCCTCCTTGTAGTATATTGTTGAACTGCTTGGCAATGAGTGGGTGTATAACAGTTAGATGTTTCAACCAAAACCCATGCAGTTCATCTTCACCTGGTGCTGACCAATTTTTGATTTTCTTTGCTCTTTTTTCTACCATTTTTGTTATTACTACCGTAAATGCCAGCGTACAAGGCGACCCGGCGTATAAGATGACCCCCATCTTTATAACCGGGCCGCATTCCTAGAATGTCGTCTTATACGCCGGAAACTACCAGTATTTCCGGCGTATAAGATGACTCGGCGTATAAGACGACCCCCATCTTTGGCGCCAATTTCAGCACTCGTGGAAGTCGCCTTATACGCCGGCATTTACGGTAGTTCTTTCATTTCAACTTCTGTTTTATTTGCATCCACTTCTTTTAACCAAGCCGCATCCTTGTTGTATTTCTTTGGGTTATCCCATATCTGCTTCCAGAATTGCACTGTTTCTTCCTTGTCAGGTACTGACTGATTCCTTGCAGTTTCTCCATTGATGGATTGGTAGAAACGTTTCTGATTGGATTGAAATTGGAGGTTCTGCCTATAGTTTGCAATTCGAGCTTCATATCTACTGATTTTCCTAGCTATAGCTGTTATTTGTTGCTTTATTATTTCCAGTGCTTCCTTGATCTTCCTTGTTTCTAAGATACATAGTGATGGAAAACAAAGAAATAATGAACTGTTACTACAGATCAAGTCCAACAAGAAGAGGATATCTAAAACGAATGCACCAATTCTGGAAAGAACAACATCCAGAATCAGAAATAACACAACAGAGACTAGCAGATCAATGCCGATTTATAATACGAAATAAAATATTTACAGAAACAGAATTGGACGAACTGCAAAGGTTTACCCAGGGCAAAGAAATCAAAGCCTTACCAGAAGTAATTTAGAATGTAGAGGCAAACCAGGGGGAGTTGGCAGTGAAGGAATCCAGTAGACATATACAACTGTTCTCATTATTATTATTATTACTATTATTATTATTATTATTATTATTATTATTATTATTATTATTATTATTATATGCTACCTGGCCTTAAAAAACCTAGATGACCATTAGACTGCAGCTGAATTAAAGAAAATATTTTTACTACCACCTAATAGTAATCTACACAGATAAACAGATAGACAAATAAATAAATAAATAAAATATAGCAGTACAGTAGATACCTATTTAGTTTATTTCATTACTATATTTTATTGTAAGCAGATGTTTGTATTGTAATTCAGGTTAGGTGACTATCCATATCTAATATGGCCCTATCACCTATTACATGAGAAAACAGTATCATTTTCCAGAATGGGCTGTAGCTTATTATTAATGTTTTGAATGATATGAGCGGTAGGTAACATCCAGTAGTATTTTGTTGTTTTTGTGGTTTGCCTCCTCATCCTCCCTGGAAATCAATCTGATTTTGTTGATTTATATATTGATCTCACTTGGTAGTTAGTCAGTCTCTTGAATGTCTGGTTTAATTCCATTAAATCCCATTTTATCAAGTGAGTCAACAGATGATAGACTTGGTGGTGTGTTCTCAGTGGAAGCTGAAAACTTGTACGTGCGCATAGAGACATATAGGTTATCTATGTAACATAATGCTTATGTGTACATTGTCTAGTTTCACTGTGGCATCAAATTAATGGTAAGGTGGAAACTACTGAAATCATGATAGAATTTGATAAGATTAATTTCCATGGGAGATTCGCTCTATGAGATGCAACTCCAACAAGAGATATGAGCTGATGCAGTATGCAGAGAGATGATGGATTCACCCTAATTGAATATGTTTAAATGGAGGCTAGATAGTTTTCCCATTTTGGATGTGGATACTTTAATCTGATTTCTAGAATAGTGTTGATCCTGTTGTTCTAAATGGTATTTGCAATTTGGTGATGACCAGGTCCATTCTGGAAATAAGCATTTATGCTTTTTTAATCAACAGCATATTTCCAACCCCTTCAACTCCATCAACCCAGATACTCTGGCGTTAGAAGGAAGGACTCTTAAGGCTTTTCAATATGTGTACTAATTGCTCCGTAATGAATTATTTCCTTCAATTATTCAGCAATACGGCTTGCTATCAACCATCACAGCCAATAGAGGCAGGGGATGTAAAATATCCCCTGTAAATGTATACTGCACTGTGAAAAACTGAAGAATTGCTCATTACATGAAAAGTTCTAGAAGTAAGTATTTTGGTTATGGAAAGGAGAAATAACTGCTTGTTATTTTATTCTGATTAACTCAACAATTTGTGCTTTACTACCAAGCTGACAGTGGTTGGAAAATAGAGTTTCTTATAAGCTGCAGATTCACTGGAAGGAGAACAAAAAAAAAGGAAAAATATTTGGGAACTGTAGTTAATGAAGGAAACAGGAAAAAACACATATTACATATAATGGAATTTGGAAAGGAATTACAGTTTTTAACTACTAGGTTATGCCACAAAACTGATCTCACAGAGGATATCAATGACCAAATCCCTTATTCATTCTCATTTTCCCCCAGAAAAGGAAGGAAGGAAGGAAGGAAGGAAGGAAGGAAGGAAGGAAGGAAGGAAGGAAGGAAGGAAGGAAGGAAGGAAGGGGAAAATGAAATGTTCCTACAAATTTTCCAAAAAGCCATCAAACTTGAAACTGGTTCTCTTTCTGTCCTTTCAACCCATATTGTTGTGTCAACAAATGTAGTATCATCCCCCCTCCCCCGGACTGGGCTTTCCGTATTCTTACAGAGACATTTACTGTAAAGCCCAGCTGCAAGACATGGGCACAAGAGTATTCTCCATGTAATGATTATAATGACTAGTTGCTACCAATGGCTTTATTTTCTATGAATTTTGCTATACTTTCTTTAATGAGATCTACTGAAAATTGCTCCATCTTAAAAATGTTGCTTCCATTTGGATCCTTTCACCGATCTTATTTGAGGTGATACCTTAACTTGAAATATCAAATCGCTCCGCCTTGACACTGAAGTAGTCTCTGATCATAAGAATACTAATGGAAATGGGATTCTGATAATGTTTGATTCAAGATGGCTTGACCATTCTGATCTGGAATGTCAAAGAAAGTACTACTTTGATCCAGGATACCATGTTTAAGGGGGCATATTGATCAAAGTAAAGCCCCATTCTGAATATAAGCAATTCCTCTTTTCAATACTGGATCATTATCACTCCATGTATAAGTTTTCAGTAATTAAATAGCCCCAGGGTTAAGAAATACTTCTGTTTTGGTTATGAATTTCCTTTATACATTATATGAATCTAAGAGTTAGTGTTTAAAAAGAGAAAGATTTATCTTCGCCTCCAACATATGCTTCTGTTGTGAGCTTTTAGAAACATACATTCTTAAAATACAAGCAATCTCAGATACTATAAAAAGTGCATAACTTTACAAATTCTAGAATCCTTAAACAAGTTCCTGAAGATTACCAGTAATAATAAAAAGCTAAGACATTGGAACAATTCTTAATAAATGATGTCTTGCTAAAAGTTTTGTTTTGTAATATTAAATCTTTTATAAACTTAATTGAATAGTGATAGAGCAGGGGTCCCCAACCCCAGGTCCTTGGACCAGTACCAGGTCACAGCATGCCAGCAACCGGGCCACACAAACAAGCAAAGCCCCATCCGCAAGATGCAGACAGCACACAAAATCATGCACCCTCCGGTCCACAGGAAAACGCTCTCCACGGAACCAGTCCATGGTGCCCAAAAAGTTGGGGACCTCTGTGATAGAGGATAATAGGTGATAAACTGTATATATATATATTTTAAAAAATCTCACATTGTAAATTAGCTAAAAAGTGGGGTTTTAAAGTTGGTAGAAAACTATTTTAGTAACAGTCTACTAACTTTAAAAGATTCTTCAGATGTACTGTACATTGTAGAGAATTGCCATCAATTATTCCATTACCCCAATCTTGTAAACTACAACCATTCTTTCCAAAGAACCAGCCTTTGAATCTCACTTTTTAAAATTGCAGACAGTAAAACATGACTAATAATAAAAATTCTGTGCAGATTCTAAGCAGCAGTTGGGACCACATGGAATGTGTTGCAATATTCAACTTATCTCCTTTGGTTTCGCCTTATTTCTTAATGGATAGTCTCATGGTAAGGTAGTTGTCCAAAAATTACCTCCAGTCCCCACTCTCCTGCAAAATTAATTCCAAATGGTGCTTTACCTTTTAGGGGCCAACTGGAAACCCCGGGACAGCAATTTAGATAATATAAAAGTGCATGTATGTATGTGCCTATGTAGAGATAGACAGCTTAGATAGATTGCTTTTGCTGACATTTATGAAATTGCCAGATATTCAGAGGAGTTGATGCTGTCACTCAAAATGTTCACTGGGAATTTCAGTCTTGATTCATCTGAAATTTAATTTGACATTCTTCTAAAGCATTTCATTTTTCTTTCCCCTCTGTAATAAAGCTTAATTTTTTTTTCTGTAATTCTTCCAATCAGAGACCACAAAGAAGCTGCTGAGATCTGGGGAATATAAACCTGGATATATCTTGGGTTTTTTTTTTTTTCTTTAAAGGCTCCATGATTTAAAAAAACATGTTGGAATGTTAATAAAGGAAGCCAAATTTCCAAAACCAACCGTATTTTGAGTGAAATTCTAGAAAAACAGCTTTTTACTGTAGACCTCTTTGATAAGAAAGCTAAGATATTTAGAATTAGAATTCTTTATTGGCCAAGTGTGATTGGACACACAAGGAATTTGTCTCCGGACAAATACATAAACGCACTTGCTTCAGCCCTTTTGCCTTTGTATGATTTATTCAGATAAGTTCTTAGCTCTTTTTTTAGAATAGTAAAACTAATGTGATTGGAGTTAAACATTCAGGAAGTCACTATATAACATCCAGGATTTCTTCTCTGGGAAAGATGATGCCTCTGTGAAAAATGATACACTTAATATAAAAGGATAGGAAAACAAAGCATTCAGATATCAGCACAAAAAAATCTAGACTTGTTTTGTTTGTTATTGTTATTTTTCCAAATGTATCCTACCATTCCTTCAGGAGATAAAAGCAGTGTTAGTACACTTTTTCTCCATTTTATCTTCTCCAGAATCATGTGAGATAGGCCGAGCTAAGAGATTGGCCTCAAGTCACCCAGAAAGATTTGTGGTTGATGGACCACAATTTCTTCTCAATCCCTGATCAGGACTTTGTTACATCACACTGGGTAACTTATTTGTTTTATTACATAATACATTTTTAGAAGGCAAATATGCCCTCAACTTCTGGTGACAACATGGCCACAGTAACACAGTTTTTCCTGCAAAGTGGTTTGCCCCAGCCTTCCTTTTAGATGTTTTAACTCCCTAATCATGACAATGTAGCTCTAACATTATTCAGTGTTCTACCATCTAACCAAGCCTTATCTTACTGAATTTCGAATCCAAAGGCTAATCAGATCTCAAAAGAAATAAGTTGTAGGCAAAAAGTTTAGAATTAACCACTTTTTAATTAATTTAATTAATCCTCTTCTGTTTTAAATCTGGAATCCTGAACCCCAACCACCTAACCTAACAGATTACCATATATCCGGTGGTGGGATTCAGCCAGTTTGCATCACTTTGGCAGAACAAGTGGCTAATTTTTGGTTGCCCAAACCCAGAATGGACTTCTGGAAGCAACATCCACACAGAGAACCAATTGTTCACATATTTGAATCCCACCACTGCATATATCTAATGGATTAAAAGTGATAAAAGTCAAGCAACCAATCACTTTGGGCTCTACAGTAAAGAAGATGGTTGTCTACTGATACAACATATGGTTGTCTACATGTGGCTGGCTTTGAACATGATAAAATTGGTAATAATGTTTTGTTTTGTTTTTCATTTTCCCTGGCATAATGGCCAAAGGCACCAAAAAGTTTCTTTGTAGAATAAAGTGCAAATAAATTAACTCATTACATCAAATAAATTTGTGAAGCATTTCATTTCAGGCTTAAAATTCATTACAAAAATTTCAGGTCTTTAAAGGAGATCAATGTTTCTCAGAACTAACAAACATAATCTGGCTGCCTAAGAACTTTTTTTGCAGTATATTCCAAGTATAAAAACAAAATCTGGAGAATGAAGAATGCATCACCAAAATAATATAATAGAGAGATCTAACTTCTCATAATCTTCCATTTAAATTTTAAAATCTTACTGGCATCTCAGAACTGATGTAGTTACTTAGTTCTGTCTTGGTCCATTAACCACTTAATTTTAAGTATAATTTCTTAGGAATTTCTATGAAGCTAAACCTAGACATACATTTATGCCCAGAGCTGTGAACCATGAATAATCTAGGCTCCTTATGCTCACAGTCTCACATTACAACCCTCTAAGCAATTACGAAGTTATTGAGCCATTTTAAAGTACTTAAGAATAACATGACAGTGATATATTATCATGTCTCCAGTCAAACCAGAATGGCATCACCTTCTTTCTATAATTAAAACAATACATAGTATTTCCTTTTCTTTAATGCAGAATAGGTAATTTCACTCTAAAAATGATTCAACTATAGTAAGAAATCAAGTGAAAACAAAACAAAGCAAATTAGCATTTAGGGGAGGAACTTTATCCACATATCTGTAGAAAAATCAAATGAGTCTGGAGATACTTGCCAGTAGTGAGAAGTTTAATTTGTAGCTAAGGGTCATTTTACTCATCACCAAGGCAGACTAGACAGTTTTATTCACCCAATAGAATAATGGAACAATTGCTTTCCTATAGCTTAAATCAGGGGTGTCAAACTCGCAACGTCACGTGACCTGTTGCGACTTTTTTGTCATTGCCAACAATGGGTGGGTGCGGTTTCACTATGATGCATTCAGCCTGCGGGCCAGCAGTTTGACACCCCTGGCTTAAATGATATTATCTAGCATCAAAGAAAGAACAAGAGATGGATAGATTCAGTTGTAAAAGACAATGGGTAAATTGAGAAATGGATTGTCCTGAAGCTTGTTTCTTCTCATGCACATTTTAATATTAGATGGCTTGTTCAAAGGGATGACACTGAGTGAACTCTTTGGCATTTAAAATATTGAATCCTATACTGTACTGCAGTATTTTATATCTTTATTTCACATCTTCATTCCACATGGACAACTTGCTGCTGGATCATAGCTGAACCTTGTTTGTTCAGCCCATGAAGTCCTTGTAGAGAAGTGCAAAACATTTCATAGTGAAACTTCATAAAGCATCCTGTTCTGGATGCAACTGCTGATCTGAATACTAAATACATTGTTCTGAGTTCAAAGCATTCATACACACAAACACACACACACACACACACACACACACACACACCAAAGTAGCTTGCTTCATGCTCAAAATAGCACATCTGAATTCAAATGAAACAGTTTGCAAAACCATGGTTATATTTAACTTGTCTATAGGTGATCTGTTATCAGCTGCATCATGGGAACAATTTCCTGTTTTGCAACAAATCAACCATCTTAGTAGGGATTACTGGGGACATTTCCCCTGTTAATTTCTCCTCCACCCCTTATCAGCAACCCTGTTCATTTTAATCTATCTATCATCTCCTTCATAGCAACCACTGATTGCTGTTTCCTCCTATTATCATAATCTGGATTAGGTTTGCAGAGTGAGAAGGTAAACATTCCTGTCTGTGAGTCAATTCTGAGCAAGATTTCAGCAATAAGCAAGATCATCTGGGACACTACACATCCTCTTCACGACCTGTTTTCCTTGTTACCTTCTGGGAGGAGGCTTCATAGCATATATTCATAGCAGAACATCCAGATTCAGCCATAGTTTCATTCCATACAACATTAACCTTGTGAACTCTTAAGCTTCCTTCTTCCATTATATATTCAAGATGGACAGTATTTAATATTTATTTGTTATGTATATGTAGGGTTATGGGTCTATACATATGTTGTACATAGTATGTTTAGGTGTGTGTCATGTATGTTTCACTTTGAGAGGGGGCAACTAAATTTCATTTTTGATGTGTGCCACTGTGCCCACAGTAAAAAAATGACAATAAAGGTTATCTTATCTACCTTATCTCATAAATTTTGCTCTATTCTTTAATCCTCAATAAATGGAGATAAAACAATGGAAACTCTAAATTAAAAAAATCCTGTACTTCTAGATCAGTGGTGGCGAACCTATGGCACGCGTGCCAGAGGCAGCACTCGGAGCCCTCCCCCCATGGCACCCTCCTCACCAGCAGCCCCCCCAGAGGAGAGTAGAACCCGGGCATGGCCCGACAGAGCAGCACAACCAAGCACATGGCAGCAGGGACAAGACTCCACCCTCGCGCCCCATCATGTGTAGATGATGCTGGGCCGGAGGGCATGGCTGCCATGATGCTGCTAGGCTGCCTGGGTGACCTGCTATGACGGACCCTGGAGGTGGTGGGTGGTCCTGTGGATGAGTGGGGTAGGGGCATAGCAGGGGAAGGGTGGGAGATGGAGCAGGGGGAGGGGGAGGTGGGGCTGTTTTGGGGCACTAGGTCTCTAAAAGGTTCGCCATCCCTGTTCTAGATGATATTGATGGTGACTGCCTGTACAATGGTGAAGTTCATTTTGTTAGCAAAGTACTGCCTTCCAATAAAAGATTGATGTTCACATTTTATGGAGTGCTCATTAAAAGCTTCCCTAGCACCTTTTCACATTTATGGCTGACCAACTTACTCATACTGTAGAAGATACAGGAAGTCCTCAAGATGTGACTGTTCAAAGTTATAATAGACTTCCCTGAAGTTGATTATGACCCAGGTTCAAAATTCTGATGGTTGCCCCCATCCCTGCTCGAGGCCACACGATGCACTTCAAGTGCAATTGAGATACATGGGCATTTGCAGTATCCGACAATCATATGACTGAGGTTTACAATGGTTTTGCCAAAAATCATCATTTATTTCTGGAGGGTTTTTTGGCAAAACTGCACCCATAGCACATCACTGGTTTTGCTTAAAGGCCATTGGCATTTACTTAACCACTGCACTGCACTATCTATCCCTCATGTCCTGGAACAAACTAAAAAAATGTACAATGTTGTTAAAATGACACTGAAACATATATCACTTTGAATTAACATTTGATCTTTAAGCTACTTAATCAAATTGCATAATATGGCTTTTCTTTTCTTTTTTTTAAGCCTTTTTGGTTGGCTGGCTGCTGGTTCCTGCCTTTCTAGCAGAGGCAAAAGGCAATGTTCATTATTAGTCCTCCTTCACATTTCTCCTTCAAAAAGCAAACTGGTGAAGTAGTTGGGCTGAGAGAAAATGACTGGCTCAAATTGACTAAGTGAGCAATCATGGCTAAGAATGGGTTGGAAATTGGCTCTCCAGATTAATAACTCATTGTTAGCTTTATTGAAATGACAGCATTTCAAGAAATATTTATAATTTAAGAATCAAGCAAAACAATCTTATTAAATGCAAGTATTCTATTTCAGTTAGAGGATTTCCATTGCTCACTTATGTCCCTCTGTTTCTGTGCACGTGCTCTTGTGCTTAATTACTTCAAAGTATCAGTGTTCCTTCCTATCTGCTACTCCAGTTCCTTTATATAATTCTGCATATATAATTTCATCTAGTTTCTTTCTATAAAGAAACCTGAATTTTTCCCCAAGGATTGAAATCATTCCAAGTAACAGTTAGATTTCCATATGTTCTCCAAAGAAGTATATTCATAAATTGACAATGATCCCTCCAGAAATATTCCACAGACAAAAGTGTAGAAACACATACACAATTCTGCACACTACTTAGCTTCTCTTATTTGAATTGAATTCTATTATATTGAATTTCAGTGAAATCACTTTAGATTTTTTTCCTTAACAAAAATGTACCACACTGACATATGTATCTGTGTATATGTTAACTGTCTATAAATTGCCATCTCATTTGCAAATCTTCCATCTGGGCAAATCATGTATACATGTATATATTACTTCCCTAAGCATATATTTATAGAGAAGAATAGAAGAAACCTCAGCTACGCAAGAATAAATCTCATAAAGAGGATATTGCAGGATCCAACCTGGGTCAGTCACTGAGACCAGAGGTTTGGTCTTCCGAGCTTTTGGATTCATGTTGGAGCCCAACCTCAGGGAACTTCTCTCTATGGTAGAAGAGATCTATTTAACCAACTGGCTAAATAGTAGTAATTTGAATGTCTGTCCATTCCATCTAATCATGCAGGCTTCATTATCAACATCAGTTCTTCTCTCTTGTCACCATCACTTCCAATAATTATATAGTATTTGTTTACCCTGAAAGGCTTCCATTAGTTCTGTAATGTAATAAAAGCATTTTTCCAATATGGCTGCTGGGGAACTTTCAACCATTGCAGAACATTCATTGTAAGCTGCATTACCTATTTGACTCCAAAACGACCCCTGGCAACTTCAGATTTGCATGTAGAACTGCAACAGTAAGTTCTGCAACAGTTTCAGAATTTCTCCAAATTTCAATTTCCCATTATTTTGAGGAAGGAAGCACATGAAAATTATACTGTGAGGTTAAATTGGATTAAGTCAACTTAATCTCACAGTATAATTTTCATGTGCTTCCTCCCTCAAAATACAACTTCTATATACTCTCAGAAGGAAAGAAGGAAGCTTACTCAGTGCCTAAGAAAGTAGAGGTACTCGGGACCATAATATGTGAATATTAAGTAAGTGACTTCTATTCTCATGGACTACAAAAACAATAGCTGAAGATCCATTTATAGGTACTCCTCGATTTACAACCACAACTGAATCCAGACTTTATGCTGTTAAGTGAGAAATTTGTCAAGTGAGTTTTGCCTCATTTTACGACATTTGCTGCATTTTGCTACATTTGTTAAGAGAATCACTGCAGTTGTTGAATTAAATCAAGTGAATCTGGATTCCCCATCAACTTTGCTTGTCAAAAGGTGATGAAAGATGATCCCATGGCCCCAGGACACTGCAACCGTCATAAATATGAACCAGTTGTTGAGTAGCCAAATGTAAATCACATGACTATGGGGATGCTGCAATAGTCATAAGAGTGAAAATGGTCATATGCCACTTTTTTTAGTGCCGTTGTAACATCAGTCACTAAACAAACAGTTGTAAGTCAAAGACTTCCTATACTTGAAAGGAAGAAAATGCTTAGGATTTAAACGTTGGAACTGATACATATCCAGAACACAAATAGTGAGAATCAGGCTGGAAAACATTCTGCCCGGTCCATCAGAGTTCATTGACTAAAAATAATCCATGTGTAGACATTTCCTCCACCATATCCCAACCACAAGGAGTCAAAGTTTTGGTGAATTGGAGTTAATTGGCAACAAAGTGGTTGTGGTAACCACACATGGTATTTACCTGTCTCATTTTTTCCATAAGAAAAATGTAGCAATCATAAAGAAGACGGCTGGCTGACAGCCCAGCAAAACAATAAGGAAACAGAAGTAGAGATACTTCCCCCCTGGGTAGGCCCAAACTTGAGCTTGAATCTATGGTTGGTGAGTTTTATTCTTTGTGTTTCTCCACCAGCACTCTGAGATTTGCTGCTCTCATTTTATCTCATAGAGTTTCTTGAAATAAAATGAACCAACCTGGATCAAAGAACAGAGAGAAGATGCTTAACCATAATCATACTCAGAGCTCAGATCATCTCTGGTGCTAAAAACTAACTAGATATTGCCTAACAAGATGCTGAGAAATTAAAATGGCCTCAGAATATATGAGAGGCCTGAAGCAAACAGAGATATCCTGATAGCAGTCATTCTTATCTGAACTAGCAAATGATTTGGCCATAAAAAAGATCTAAATGTTATGCTCCCTGTTTACAGATCATCATGCAATAACTCTGAGGGAAAAATTCAGATTTAATATATGATGGACCAGAGATTACCTAGAACAAATCATGGTGATTATGAAATCTCAAACTCTCTCAGTCTCAGCCTTAGGAGACTTATGTTTGAGATTGAAAACATCTAACACTATAAGGGATGGGTTTGGAAAAAGTAGAATTTTTTTCTCATACTATATGAAACCAAGGGAAAGGACAGGGACTTGGCTTTGTCTACGTATATGATGTGGCTTGCCCACCTTCACTATTTAGATAAATTTTTTAAAAAAATCTTTTATTTGCGTATTCTAAATTATGTTCTGATTTTTCAGCGTCTCTGGAACATGAATGTAACTTAATAGGCCAGATAAAAATACAAACAGCTTTACAGTCTTATGAAAGAATCCTGTCCAGATAGATTAACACCTGTTAACATTGTGTTACACCCTCCCAATTCAAATCACACATTAGAAATACCTTTGCTCCAAATTCAAAAAAGGAAGTTTTTGAGAAACTGGAATGCAACATAGTACTAATATTTGAGTTGATATTATTGGTAGCAGGAGGAAAGTATGATGCAATTTTAGACACTCACTCCACAATTCACTTTTCTTGCATGCATATGTGCATACATATGTATATACAGATAGTATTTATGAATTGGAAGGATTAGTTAATCCCATAGTTTTAAATTTCATTTTCTGCTGATCTTGGATCAGAATAAAATATGTTTAAGCTTGATCTGAAAATGCTACTTTATGAACAGCAACTTTTATGTCATGCTATCTCAAATTGTGAGTGGGAAGCTACCTGTCTGGAAGTACTCCAATACAGTACCAAACTCTCTCTCCAAGGACCCTTTCAGCTCTATTCTGATTGATTGATTGATTGATTGATTGATTGACTGACTGACTGGTTGAAAAAGAAAATAAAAGATGTATATACCTATCATCTATATATCTGGGGTAGCTTTCATGAGCTGCTCTTTTCTTAACTGGAAATTGGTACAAGTGATATTAAGAACCACTACCATTATTGGTTCCTGTGCATTGGTACATTGTCCAACCATCTGCCTTCTATTGCGTTTATTGGCTTACTGCCCTTTACTAGGTTTGTGTTAATAAATTAAATTTATGCTATTCTACTTGGCCTGCTATTAACACTCAGATTCTTAAAAAAAAAAAATCTCATGAAAGTGTTTTTTGTTAGACTGGACGTGATATCTGATGCCAATTTTTATACCTGTCCAGATATAAATGGCATGATCTTTTCCCAAACTGAGCTAAAATGCTTGTGTAAAAGACTATATCAATGCTTGCATGTTAGAATTATACACAGACACCCATTTTGAGAACTAGAGACAGAGTCATTTCATCTTCTGCTTTACAGTATATCCTTTCATTTCAGAGCCTAGAATTTTTTTTCTTAGAAGTAATATCAGAAAGGTAATCCATCTTTGGGTACAGTTGGAATAATGCCGTGAATATTATCCTGATAACTACTAATGCACATGTTATTTGAGTTTAACTCTTCAAAACACATGTGTGCACGGACAAAGATTATTTAGAGATTTCAAAGTAATAAGGACTCTATGCATACCACACATGCCTTGGTGCTTTAAATCTATTTGTACAGCTGCAAAATTCTCAGATTAACTATCTGTCAGGAGAAGTAAAATATGGTCTGGAAAGTAAGGAGATGAAATCCAAGACACTGGGAGAAAAATTACAAAATGAACTTCTGCAGTATGAATTATTTCTGAGAGAGAGAGAGAGAGAGAGAGAGAGAGAGAGAGAGAGAGAGAGAGAGAGAGACACTCTCACACTTTCTAGAATAATAATCTGTAGTTGGAAGACCAGTATATCATTAGCCATAACCTGGATAGTTCCAGCCATTTAGTAATAGGCAGCATTTATTGACATAATTGTCACTGAATCTCCTTTTCTCTTAAATCTGCTGGAATATAAATTTGCTCATAATGCAAAAACCACACAATGTCCCAGAGGCAAGTCTGCAGGCAGGAAAAACACAACTGCAATCTTTAAGACTAATCATTCTGTTCCCATGGAATCAGATTTTAATGATTGTGTATTCTTGAAGCAAATTAAGATTATACATTTACATTCCATGTTTTTTATCATTCTGATTGTGTCAGCACATATCAGCTATGTGTCATTCTTTTATTGCATTTCAACAAAAAAAAGGTTTATCTTGTTGATTGTTTGCATATTTTTAAAGGACTGGAGACTTAAAGTGTGGCAGTCCATTTCCAGTGTCTGGACTAACCTCTGAAACATGTATAAGTATTCAGGTATATACCCTCACACATATACAGTACAAATCCTGAAATTCTATGCAGGGGTCCCCAACCCCCAGTCCATGGACCAGTACCGGGCCATGGCATGCCAGCAACTGGGCCACACAAAAAAGCAAAGCCCCATCCACGAGAAGCAGGCAGCACAAAACCATATACTCTCCGGTCCGTGAAAAACCTCTCTCCACGGAACTGGTCCCTGGTGCCCAAAAGGTTGGGGACCTCTATTCTAGTGCATATGACGACCCATTAATATCTACCAATATTTAAAACCAATATAAGAATTAAAGTAATTGATAAGAAAAAAGAAAAAAGAAAGTAAGACAACAACCAAGACAAAAAAATACAAAAAGGAAAACTGTATAGCAGTTTTACTAAGTAAATTCGGGCGGGAACTATAGATAATATAAATAATTCATCACACAAAATGTATCTCTTCTACGAAGCAAATCCATCCTGAAAAGGAAGATATCCTCCTAGATTCCCAAAATAGGAGCTTACAGTTTTAAGTTAGCCTCTCAGAAAGTCTTATCAGCAACCAATAACAAAGAGTTGTTAAAATGCTTCAATTGACTTTGCCTCAGAACACCAGATAGCTTGCTTGCTGCAAGCTGTAGAGCGGGGATCTTCAAACTTGGGCCCTTTTATGACTTGTGGACTTCAACTCCCAGAATTCCTCAGCCAGGCATGCTGGCTGAGGAATTCTGGGGGTTGAAGTCCACAAGTCATAAAAGGGCCCAAATTTGAAGACCCCTGCTGAAGAGCAATACACAGTTGATATTTTTTCAATGGCAGCCCTGTCCTATAATTTCAGAAACAGGCTTACAGGATCAGAAATAATAAACAATTGTATAAGGAGTCAATAACCATAGGATAATTAGGATGATGTGCCATCAAATTGTTGTCAATTCTTAGCAACCACATGATAATTTTTCTCCATGATCTGTCCCTAACCTAGTCCTTCAGCACATCCAATGGTGTACTCACTGCTACTGTAAACAAACCTATCCACCTCATTGCTGGTTAGTCTCTTCTCTTTTCTGCCACTTTCTCAGCATTGTGGCCTTCTCTATGGCCTTTGCATAATATATCTGAAGTAGGATAATTTGAGCCTGGTCATATCGCACTTGTGTCAGAAGCAAGCACTGAGGTGCTTCTGGGTTGAAAGGATTAGCCGGTGACATCACCAATGCCTGGGGGATGCCCAGTTGGGGGCTCCTTTCATGTTGCCAGCTGGAGCAAAGGACAGGAACTCACCTTGTCCTGTGGTAGCACATAGGTCTAGAATGCAGGCTTGCTAATTTCCAACCAAGCATCCTAACCACATAAGCCACTCTGTTCTTATTTGAGCCTGGTCATTTGTGCCTTGAGTGAGAACTCTTAGCCCAAAGTTCAGGATCCATTCAATGATCCATTTCTTTGTTTTCTTGACTGAAAACAGTATTCTCAGGAGTCTTATCCAACATGAAAGTTCAGAAGCATCCATCTTCTTCCCATTTTGTTTTTTCAGTGTTGAACTTTTGTTTCCATAGAGAGTCACGGGGAACACATTGCACAATTCTAATTGTTAATAATCATAACATCTAGTCTGACCCATAAGATTTAATCTGATATTTGGTCACTCTGCCCAATATTCTCCAGATATACCGTATATTCAATTGCTGAGCTGTAGCCTTTTTTCCTAAGAGATTTCCTCTATTTAGACTTTGTTTTAAATCCCTGATCAGTGCACCATGGAGTATTATATGCTCCTCAGTGCTACAATTTATTACAGAAGAAAGAATATGGGACAACATTATCTGAGCAAATTGGATTTTCTTTCCAATGTTGAATTTAAAATACCTTTGAAATTTCACCTTGACACTGATGTGATTGTATTATATCTAAGGAAACCATAGACACGCAGAAGGCAGGAACAACATTGTATGGTTTATGCAATTCTAACTTTTGAAAATTGGAAACCATTAAGCCAATGGAAGTCCAACTCTAGATCCTTCTTCCCAAGTTGTATGAAATTGTATTATACACCCAAACTGGTAAATATAGATAGTCCTTGCTTAGCGACTATTTGAAGCTACAATGGACCTCCCTAGAGCTAATTATGACCAATTTTCAAAGTTCCAAAGGTCATTCCTCCCACCGTGATTTTTGATGTTTTTTTTACTGATATCAGGTTTTTATTTTCAGATATTTGCTTAACAATTGTAGCATTTGGTTAATGACCCTGGTGTTTGCTTAATGACCACCTCAAGAAAGGTTGCAAAAACAGGTGCAGTCATGTGATGACTTAATTAATGACTGCCACAACCTATAACCATAACTCTGGGCTCAATTATGGTTGTAAATCATACATCAAACACAGAATTCTATATGGAAGTTCAAATATGCAAATTAAGTATGTGAACAGCATAGAATTTCACCAAGTGGCCTGAGATACAGTAATATATTGAGAGTGTGTCATAATGAAAATTGAGGACATATGTTTCCTGATCAAGAAACAAGCTGAGAAGGGAGTGGGTGGGGGAGGGCACCATAATGCTTGGAATAAAAACAAAATCTGGAAATAATTTAAACAAAAAACATGAGTATGAATAGAGATACATTGTCTTTGCTATTGGCAAAGTATCTTATCCCGCCCTGCTAGAGAAAGAGATTCAGGCTCTTTTCCCAGCAAAAATGCATGTACACTACATGACTTGCACAAATTACATGCACCAAATGTGAACTCTATGCTATCCCAGATTCTTTACAATAGGATTCTTTATAGTCTTGGACTTTCCATATCCAGGCTTTTTGGAAACTATTCTCATGGGTTTACATCATGGAAAGAGCCATGCTCAAATTGATTCTGACAAGACCAGAATAGTTTGTTGCATTCCATTACTTTGAGATGAAAATAATGATGTGCCCTCATGGCCTCTGAAAGCTTGTCAGTAACAGAGGAAAGTTGCAAAGGAAGTCTATATTTTCCCTCCCCTTTGTCAGAAGAGATAGAACCTAGCAGGACCACACAAAGCGCCATATGGTGTTCATCTTACTGACACTGAAGGGTCCTTGTTGCATTAGTCACTCCCAATGAGTCATTGTGTGAAGATGAAATATGAGTGTCAACAAAGCCCACTGTAGTTTTCAGAGATAATATTTTGTTCTAAATGAGAAAATGACCACAACCTCTGGTCTATCTAGCTCACGATTTTGATCCCTGCAAATCTAATCTTTGGTTTTGCTGACACTTTTTTTTATCCTGTCAGGGTACTGCACAGTGGGCAGAAAATCAACTTACATAATGATGAGGGAAGAAACATCTACCTGTTACATTTTTTCCTGTTTTGTTTCTGGAAAACTGAAAAGGAAAAAATAGCATCAAACCTACATTTTGCTATTAGAATTGATACTATTTATTTTTAGATGAACATAAGACAGCACACATTTTTCATTATGTTGCCTTAAAAGATGTTGGAATGTAACCAGTATTAAATCTGAAATATAATTAACATAGACTGTCTCAAATTTATATTTATTTGCTTTGAGTTGAGAAACTGTCATTATATAAACATGTTTTTGGATAATAGTTATTTTTTTCCCCTAAACACCTACCTGTCAAAGGCTTTCTGCCAGCCTTTTTATAAAATATGAGCCAACCCAAGTATCACTTTAGCAATAGCAATAGTACTTAGACTTATATACCGCTTCATAGTGCTTAACAGCACTAAGCAGTTTACAGGGGCAGGATATTGGCCCTAACAACCTGGTTCTTCATTTTACCGACCTTGGAAGGATGGAAGGCTAAGTCAACCTTGAGCCAGTCAGCGTTGAACTCCTGGCAGTGGGCAGAGTTAACCTGCAATTCTAACCAGTGTGCCACCATATTTCACTTCAGTCACATAGATAGGCGTTACACCCCCCCCCCAAAAAAAAAATTGGATTTGGATTGTGATTATCCACCATTGTGGTCCTGTCTGAAGTAATATACTCATACTAATAATGCTGCCTAAAGAGATGTGTGACTGAGGCATAAGGTCTTGCCACATGAACTATCCAAACAACATCCTAAAATAATTTTCTCTACTTGATGCCCTCAAAATATTTCAAGGCTATTAATTCATCACTATTCTTGACCATCAAGCTATAAGATGTTTGAACTACACCACTGAAGTAATACTTGAATTAATCCTGGATGAAAAACCTGCTTAAACTGTAGGCAATTTCACTCCATCCCTACCAATATTCACATGTACATGTGGATTGCAGTGTGATTTTTAGCAGATACAGTAAACTAAAGAATGACCAGGTTTGTAACAGAAGTTGCATCAAGGATAACTGCATAAAACAAGATAGAACTCTGTTCTTCACATTTTTCTTGACTTCACTTAATAATAATAATAATAATAAAGTTGGAAGGAACCTTGGAGGTCATCGAGTCCAACCCCCTGCTCGGCAGGAAACCCTATACCATTTCAGAAAGATGGCTGTCTAGTCTCTTCTTAAAAACTTCCAATGTTGGAGCATTCACTGCTTCTGGAGGCAGGTTGTTCCATTAGTTAATTGTTCTAACTGTCAGGAAGTTTCTCCTTAGTTCTAAGTTGCTTCTCTCCTTGATTAGTTTCCACCGGCTGCTTCTTGTCCTGCCCTCAGGTACTTTGGAGAATAGCTTCACTCCCTCTTCTTTGTGTGTATTCAGGTGTATAATGTGTACTCAGTTGACTCATTTTTCTGCATTCACATAGCACCCTAAACTATTATGGTTTGGATTTCACACAACAGGCTAAGCAAAAATGTGCTTGATTAATGTGAGATGACTTATATAAAATGTGTTTCATATTTCTTGTTTCCATATAATTAAACAGTCGATATGAGTCACTTGCTCAATCTCTACAATATTATCTGAAAAGAAGGAATCCCTTTGAGATTCATCTTGCAGTAAATTCTTAAGCTCTATTTCAAGAAGCATGATTTGGCACCAGAAAGAAACCAGAAAGCTCCCATTATATGGAAGAATGCATTAAGACATAAAAATAATGTTTTAATTTATTTGGGGAAATGAAACAAAGACAATAATCATCAATGAATTCTGATGGAGACATGCACTCTGTTGAGATATGAAAAAAGTGACTGATAAGCTTTCAGTTCATGGATTTACTTTATTGGTAAAATCTTCATCTCTTTTTCTCTTTCCTTCTTTCTAACCTCTTCTCTGCTGTCTGCCTCCCACTCACTCAGCTGCAGTTTGGCTGTTGTCCCCAGCACAGATCCTCTGGCAGCTGTTTCCTTTTAAAAAACATTCAGCCTGCACCTACCTTCAGAGTGCTTTATCACTTTTAATAGCAGCTGAAGTGTCTTAAAGTTTCCAGCTGCCAGCCACATCTTCAAGATAGCAGCTGGACATGAGCTCCATTGTGACTCTGTCGTAGCACATACAATATTATTCTGAATGCAGTGAAACTCATGCTTTGGAAGAGCATTACAGAATCCTTTAGTATGTTAAATTCCATGTAGCAGCATTCTCATATAAATGCTCTTTTGTACTAAGACTTGCATTTTCCAATTGCGGGGTTTTTATAGCTTGAAGTTTCTACCCAAGAAATAGCACTTATGAAAAGGGAAACATGCCTTGGCAAATGTTGGCAATGGTACAGTAAAAAGCTGTTATGCTGCCACTTCTTTTCATTCTTAAGCTATGCAATGTGAAATAATATGCTTACACTCATGCTCTCACTCAGATTTGCACAGCATTAGGGTGAGGTTTTCTGCTCTCATTTGCATGACATTCACACTACCTTAGGAAAGAAACTAGCTTCTGGAAAGAGGAAAAAACTTCAAGAAAGAAGGGAACTGCAGATTTATCAGTTATTCTATATTTTCATATTTTGGCATAAACCAAAAAAAACCCCATATCATTAGACCAATTTGATCTAGTGGTTATTAATCAATTTGATCTAGTGCACCAGCCTAGAAACCAGGAGACTATGAGTTCTAGTTCAGAGGTGTCAAACTCGCAATGTCACATGATGTGTCACAACATATCGCAACTTTTTTTCCATTGCTGGCAAGGGGGTGGGTGTGGTTTCGCCATGATGCACCCAGCCTGTGGGCCGGCCATTTGACACCCCTGTTCTACTTTCACTTTAGGCATGAAAGCCAGCTGGGTGACTTTCTGGGTCAATCACTCTCTTTCAACCCAACCCACCTTATGTAGTTGCTGTTATGAAGAGCGAGGAGTATTAGGGTCCATTTGTGCCTTGAGTTATTTATAAAAGCAATAAAGGCAGGAAATAAATAAAATAAAACCCATCAATTCATTTTTTTAAAAAAAATTAAATGCTACTATAAATAGTAAAGCAGCAAGAAATTATCTCCATTTTAATTTATGAGACAGAGCTAACCATTCCAGGGAAAAGCAAGTGTGAATATTTGCAACAGCCACCATAGTTTGGTGTGACACCATCCCCTGTTCACTGGACTTTCTCCTCCCCTTTTATCTAGCTGATGCTTCTTACACATCAAGTCATAAAGTATTGTTTAGTATCATACATAAAATACTGATGGAGCTCAGATTAGGAGCAAAATACAGCTTTGCCTGGGGAAGATCCTATGTTTAATGTTTGTAATTTCTACTTTTAAAAGACCTCAGGCCACAGAACTGGAAAGGCTTCTCCAGATATTCTTACAAAATTATTACCATTGCTCAGAGAAGGCCATACTAGGTCAGAGTACATTCAGAAAGAGAGCTAAACATCACTGCATCTTTTCTACACCCCACCCAAAATTGTAATTAAATTGTATAGATTGCTTCAGCTTCTTTGCTTTATTACTTCTAGTATGCAGTTCCACAAGGGGAAGATTAATGCAGGAATAGGTAGTCATATAATCTCTAAAATGCTCATTTATTTGGTTTTATGTTTACCCTGATTTTGCACCAATAAATGGCATTGAAGACAGCCATTAATTAAACACTGAGTCATGATTTCCCATTAGATTATATATAACCAGACTAAGGCAGCCTTCACCAGCATTAGTGATTTTGCATATAGCAAAAAAAAGGCAGCTGAAATAAATCACTGAAATTTGATTGAAATCATAAAAAATAACCAAAGCTCCTTACATACATGTACTTTCCTAAATTAAGGTAAGTTTACCTTTCCAAATTTGACTTCAATGCAATTTTCTTTAAATTTCTCCTGTAAAGTCTCTGCTAGCTGACAGAGCAAAGCACCATTATCCAATTTCTCCATGAAGGATTCAGCTGTTATTTCTTTTCCTGAAAAAGACACAAAAGGAATACCAATCAGCACCAGCGTTGTGGATTATTCATTGTGTGAAAAAACATGATTGCACTGTGGATTTTGTTTGTATCAAATTGTGATTGCTCCCTGCTGAAGAAATAGATCCCATATTATAACTCACATACACATTTGTCCTTTAAAAAAAAAGATGGCAGAGACTTTATTGGAAGAAAGCTATGGTCAATGAAGTCAAAACATATTTAATTTCATGGCTGCCAATCTGTATTTCCCCCACAGCAGTTTATGGTAACACTGAAGAGAGTTGTTCTAAAGTTTAAAAAACATGTAGCCAATGTAGTAGCGTCACATACTGAGACACCTCTTATAAATGCAGATGATTGCAATGCCAAATTGGCTGAAAAGATATGTTTCCATAATCTAAATTTAGCAGTTTTCCTTTAGGATTTGAGGAGGATGACATTACATTACAGCACCAGTCAAAAGACTTATGATTAAACTTGATGAGAAGATATTGGAAGCAACAACCAATGGATTGGATATCATTTACCTTAATGAGCTAGGGGATGAGGATGGTGGAAGTATTCAATATTTTCTGGAGCAGAAAAAGAATATTTTGCTTATTCGGGTTTAATAAATGTTATAGCTCTATTTAATCTTCACAGTTATAGTTTCTTCCCCACTGGAATGAGGTTGCCTCTGAGATCTGGCTGGCTTCCATTCTGATAGCATTCCAAAGGGCCTTGAAGACTTGCTGTTTTCCTAGACCTGGGCATGGGTGCATGAAGCCCCTTGCTGGATATTGGTTGTATCTGTTCTTTGTGTTGTTGGCAGTATTCAACACCTTTTCTGTTTTAGTTTTATTCTTTCTTTACTTTTCTAATTTATCTTCTATTTTTGTTTTGTTTGTATACATTGCGAGCTACCCAAAAAACATCCTGGAGTCAGGTAGCACCGAACTGAATTTTTATTGATTGATTTATTATTGGTAAACTCCACCTAATAATGCTAACAACACCACTGTTAAAATTACTATCAGTAATTGCAAAAGGTTGGAAGGATGCATAGAGAAGAGGTGCAAGACAGTAAATATGACAATTTTGGGGAAAAAACATATTTAACTTTTTATAAACAGCAATGGATGAATACATAACCAGTTTAAATAAATAAAGATAATAATGCATTTATAAGCATTTATAAACAAACACAACAGCTGGCCAGCTGAAAGAGGATAATTGGCGCAAAGAAACCCAGAAATTCTTTGTCTCTACTAAAACCAAAGAGACAACTACCTCCACAGCCTTTCAATTAGCTCAACAAAATGCCCTGGAGAACAAGTTCTGAGTAATTTGTGTATCCCAGAATGGCACTGCCCTTGAGCCTTTTATGGTAAAAAAGATAAATATCCATCAGTGGTAACTGGTATGTTATGCTTCTATCCTTCACTCTTGTCTCCAATGACAGACTACCTGAAAACAAATCATTGCAAACAGTCACATAAGATTGCCTTAACCATTTATTGCATCTTGATCATTTTTGATCTTCCAAGAATATTTTTTTTATACCTAGTTTGCATCAAAATAGGGATGCAGAAAAGCACTGCTCCTTCTATTACAGAATCTATTCTGCACCAGACTGCCAGAAATGCTTTTGTAAAATAACTGGAATAATTAGAAGGTAGTTATTTTGTTTTTGTTTTTCATGGCCCTCTGTGGGCAGAGGTGGGAGAAGACACAGAATTATTATGAGGATACTTTATATGATTTTCACAAATGCATTTATACCCTGCAGCCCAAACAGCAATCCTAAACATCATTTGCCTGCAGAAAAATACATGAAGTGTTCCCACTCTCATTTACTACAGTTGAAACTCTCAATGCAGTTTAGGATGCTGTCTAAAAAGCCTGAATCAGAATTCTCCAGCATTCAATATAAATCTTCACAATTAACTTCTTTCAGCACACTTCCACCTCCATTTTAAGATAACCATGACTAAAACTCTGCCTAATCTTAACTATATCTATTGCAGTTTCTTAACTTGTAATTTAAATAAGCATGTTTCCAGAAAACATAATGATTAATTACAATTTGATCTGGTGGACACATTAGATTGCTGTATAGTGTGAGTGCTGGTATGTATCTGATTGTATGCAGTATATATTATATATAATATTCCTTCCAGTCACTGTTGACTGCTGGCAGCTGCCTGGATTAGTTCCTGCTGTTTTCTTGGCAAGATTTTCAGAAGTGATATGCCATTGCCTTCTTCCTAGCGATGGGAAAGAATGATTAATCCAAAGTCAGCAGCTGCCTTCATATCTAGGGTGAGTCTAGAACTCACAGACCCTCAGTTTTTAGCCTGGTGCCTTAACCACTACATCAGATTGGCTTTCATGATGGATATACAGGGTTTGGTTTTCTTGTTTATAAACAACGGGTTGTTGTATATTATTGTTTTACTACTCTAATCCAGTCTTTATTAAGTCAGGATGACCCAGCAACTGTATTTAACCTAAAATGGGGGGGGGAGGCTTAAAGCTCCTAATCCTAGCTATCCTTAAAAAAAGTCTGTGGAGATTCTCAGTCATAGTTGCCTCAAAAGTGCTTTTTCAAAAGGCAACTGACTGTTTTTTTTCCTCGAAGAAGGAAAAAAAAAAAATTCATCCATAAAGTACGAAAGTACAGCTGACTCTTACATTCAGGGCTAAATTCCAACATCAGGATTTCTTAACAAAACAACCCCATCAATGCAAACTCAAGAAAGACTAATAAAAAAGCTCCCTCAAATCCCCAAACAAAAATATCTTTTTTTCAGTGAAGGTTTCAAGTTCAGTCATAGTAAGGAATCATGGCTTTCTGTATTTCTTTAATGTCTCAGCTGGCAAATTGTTACTTAATTTTGTGCTCTTTAAAATTATAGCTTGCCCAAAGCCTAAGACCAAAACCTAAAGTGTTATTATCATATGGTGGAAATTACAGACTTTATTTGCTTGCCACTTATAAGTTTATACAACAAACCAAAACCTAATTTAGCAAGCTTGACATTTAATTTATTTATCAATTTACTTGTGTAATACTGAAGTCTGAGCATTATGCAAAAAATATGAAATGTAAAAAAAACCATTTTCAGTATCAAATGAAGTACATTAAAATTGAAGCCATAATTAAAATCTTGGTCTTTTTAAGATATAAAAAGTTTGTTACTTTTGCAGCAATACATGGAAACACATTCTAGCTTTTCTTTAATTACACAGAAATATGATGGCATTATAGTTATCACATTAATTTCTAATAGTTAATTCTAATGATTGATGTATACTGTAAGTTTTCTTAGTAAATAAATTCTGCCTGTTATACAATAGTTGCTCCACTTTTCCCCCTTCCAACATAATAGAAAATTTTAATTGGACCAAGATCTGGTCACAAATTTATTAATACATTTACAATAGTTGAGGGTAGAATACTATAAGTGAAGTTTCATTTAGCACAAATGTGGTTTATACTTTGAAGCATGAGTAAAATGGTCATATGATATCTAATCATATCCTGTTTCATGATTTATGGTTCTGTCCTACTTCATTGGTTTATTTTATATACCTAGTCAAAGTAAAAAAAAAAAAAAGTTAATCAGATGCTGAATGAAATGCTGTTAACCACCACAAACCTGAAAATTAAAATTAATGAATTTTGCTTTCAACAAAAATAAGTTAGCTACATCAGCCTTCGGTATAGAGACTCTTGAGCTCAACAAGGAACATTTCTTTATCTACAACAATCACCCTGAAATCTAAGAGACTTCAACCCTATCAAAGGTCTAGTGAAATATTTTGAAATTATATCGTTCTCTTTTATGGAATTGCAATCCTGGCCTCCAATATCAGCACTCCATAGCCATATACCTATGTCCTATCAACAGGACATATGAAAATGAGCGACAAAGTATTTATAATGGCATGCTGATCAGCATTCCATGCACTAAGGCATGGATACTGATACGCATTGTGACGTATCATGAAGTTTTTTGCCTTTGCAGAGCCGGGATAGGCGTGGCCTGCATGTGATGCATCTGGCCGCTAGTTTGACACCCCTGCACTAAGGACTCTATATGATAATGATGAATTACTGAAAACACCCAGCATTTAGCAGTGTCATTTCCATTTCTCATTTAATTGTCAGATGCAAAGGAAAGTGACATAGCAAGATCATGAGCAGAAAGAGATCTTTCCATGGGGTTATTTGAGAGCTGATGTACATAGAACATGGCTGTCTGCTGGCTGATTGGCATTACTTGCTAGTACAAAGAAGAACAAACAGGATTAGGTGTGTTGATTAGTCAACACACATCCCACACATACAAGTTCTGTCAACTCAAGGGACTGTGTTGCATGTAAGGACCCTGTTTCAAAACTGGGAGAAGTCGTGTAGAAAGTGGATGGGGCAACTTTAATTATTTACTTTATTATTACATTGTATGATTTTATAGGGGGTTGATACTAGCTATAAAAATAATTGACATTTTTTATCAAAAATGTTTTGACACTGCTGATCCTGGCTGATCCCACAAAGGCCAAGCAGAATCCAACATAGTTAATATTGGTTAGGAGAAACCAGAAAATCCCAAGGCAGTGGGCCAAAATGGAAGTCAATGAAATACCTCAGAAGAAGGCAGTGACAAATCTTTTGCCTTACTGCCAAGAAATGACTATATAGCCACCAGGAATCAGTCCTGACTCCCAGAGAAAATCTTTATTTATTTTATATTTGTTTATTTTATTCAAAAATGCTTTTTATATTTCTTCAGCAGAGCAAAATAAACCATACAAATAAAGGAAAACACCAGATTAAGTGGGACCAACGTTTTCAACTATATTTTTCAGGGTGTGCATGAGTTAACTGATGAAACAGATCCCTTTTTCCCATTCAAAATTCCTCCCAAAGGGAAAAAGAGTGTCTCATTTGGGGGGGGGAGTGAGAATTAAGTTTGTAATGACATGCATTCAACTTCCTAATCTCACTAGTCCTAAAATGGATTTGAAAATTTTGGCTCTGAATATTTTGGAAAGACCTGGGCATGGAAAAATTAAAAAAAAAAGTATTTGTATTTTTTGGGCTTTTTCTGTAATTTCTTAATAATATGATTTCAAATTAGAGAAGGCTACTAGATTAATAATTTCACAATAGCTAGAGCTCCACAGAATTTTTTTAAAAGTCTGCTTGCAAAAACGTGGTTTTACCTTCCTGAATTTAACTACTAGGTGGTAGTGAGTGATTTCATTATAAGCTGTATTCTTCCACAAGGAACTAAGGAATTTGCTATCAATTTAATGCAGTATAGCTAAGACATCTGGTACTATAACTCTGTTGGACTACAACTGCACAATTCCCAGCTACCGGAGCCATTGACTGGAGAAAGCTATCCTAAATAATCAATTGCTTCTCCGTGTAATTGAGAACATGGATTTGATAATAATTTCAGTTGATAAATTCCATCTTTAAAAGAAAGCCTTTGAGTCAGCAGAAAACCACATAATACTTCTGTGAAGCCAAAAGTTTGGCTTGTTAATCCAATTTACTCTAAATTGATGCCCTCTTGATATTCTGGACTGCAACTACCATAAACATGTGAGCTGCAGATGATATAGGAGTCGTAGCCAATCATATATGGGCCCATCATGTTAAAAACACTTTTCAAATCAGCCTGTAAAATATGGCTCACAGCTCTAATATTATAGAATATTAACTGTTTCTGGCCTTTGTTGATTTCCAAGTCATAATTTCTCAATAGTGCCTTATTCGTTGCAACTTTGTCTCCTTCAACCACCTTACCTCTGCATATATATTTCTGTCCATTGGACCATTTTGCAGCTCTATGTTTGCATTATAAACCTTTTAAGATAGGGGTATACATAACTATTTTCTCTTTCCACACAGAAGCTGAATTGCAAATCGGGAATTACAGTTTTGTCCCCTGGCAAAATGGCTTCAGATAGTTTGGGTTACTACCAATTCAGTCATTTGTCTCCATTAACATCTGCCCCCAAAACCAAAATAATATACAACAAGCATAGGTTATCTTTTTGCCCCCAAAGACAAACTGAGATACCATAAACATTCCTATGAGTTGATAAGATAGGATTGTATTTTGTTGTACTGATTTCTTTTCTATTCTGAAAAGTTTAGGTTTCAGACAAAACATTTGGCTTTTCAAAACACCTGACCCTGGGGTCATTAGAAATATGTATGTAAAAGAATGCTACATGCTACATACACCAGAGACAACAAACTTAAAAGTCTATCTCATACATGAAATGAAACGCCAAACAGAATAGATATCTTTACATTATTAAGACTGATGGGAAGAAAGCCTGTCCCCTCTCAGCAATCTAATCAAGACAGCTGTCTCAGCACTGCTGATAGCTAGCCAAGTGATGGATGATCAACTGGGCAAAAGGCAAGAGCTCTCTAGATGGATGGAAATAGCTTTCGCAGTTCACATTGTTGTCTCAGTCCTGATCCATGTCTTGCCAGTATGTTAGAATGAACACACAGAGGTAGCTTTGAACTCTCCTTAAAACTTTGAGGTATCTAACATATGCATTACTCATTCCAGCAAAATGTTTGCACACCTTTTAATACCACAATAGTAATTAATGGGAGTCAACCTTTTTTCATTAAATCACCATAAGGAAACACTTTGGGAGAGAGGCTATGCCGTTACTAATCTCACCTGAGAAACCAACCAAGTTGAGGGCTACGGACCCACCCATAGAAACTTTTTTAAATTTTTATCTAATATCTACCCTGAAGCTTTAAATAACACCCATATATGATTTCAGATTTTGTTACAACCAGCTGCCCTTTGCAGTCTCATTTTTCACATGTAAAATGTTTCCAATCTCTGCAGCTTCTAAAATGTGTGGACATCACAGGTTTCCTGACTGCCTGTTGCTTAAACTGAGATCCTCACATCCAGAAATTGTTTGAATTGAGAAACACTGTATTATAGCTTTTATGATTATAAAGGATCTCTTTAAGTCCAATTCCCTGCCCAAAGACTTTAGATCATCCCAGATAAATTGCTGTCCAATCATCCCATGGTTTGGGGGGGGGGTTGCCCACCAGTTGGTTCCAGGTTGATTATATCAGCTTATTTTAGCTAGCTTGTGTGTTTTTTTTTTCTTGCCAAACAGGTTGGGATTGAATTATCAATCAACAGGTGACAATTATCTCTACAGAGTATGTACTTATAATTGCAAGAATACTGCACCAATTGATTAGATCTGTGGCAAGCAAAAACTTTTTGGATGAGATTTTTAATAGTAGGCCAGCAAAGAAAGAACAAGAGCCATGCAACCTTTGAAAACCTCCGGTGATAGAGGTCCTATGACAGACATGTCAAACACAAGGCCCGGGGGCCAGATGTGGCCCATGAAGTGGTTTCATGTGGCCCGTGAAGCCATCTTGGAAACTGAGGGAACAGCCCCCTCTGCCTTGGCCCTGGCCCAAGCCAGCCAGGAGCCAATGTACAATTTTGTAGTGGCCATCTATGCTGAAATGCATTCAGTCTTAGTTCCATAAGCCCCCCCCCTGCATGGCCTGAGAGGAACAGTGAGGCTCCTCCAGTGGACCATGCCTTGGCACTTCTGCCAGAGACCCTCAGATCTATCCCACTCCTGCCCAGGTCTCCACAGACACCCTTGACACGAACGATGTAGAGATGGCCACACCCACCCAGTAGGCCACACCCATTCCATCCATGCCCACCCAGTAGGTCGCACCCACCCTGGCCACACCCACCTGGCCCCGAGGGCGATCACAATGCTGATGCGGCCCTCAATGAAATTGAGTTTGACACTCCTGTCCTATGAGGTCTGCAAGAAGGCAGTTCTTGCTTAATAGGTCTCATGGTCATGATATTATTCCTTATTTTGAGTTTCAATCTCTCTGAAAAGTTTTTATCCATTAGTTTTTGTCCTATCTTTGGGCACGCTGTTTTCCTGGTGACAGTTCTTCCAAGTATTGAACCTAACTCTGAGGGGGACATGTTTATCGCTTCTTATCTGATGTTTTTATATTGGCTGTTTTACTTACTTACTAAAGTCACCTTTAGTAAGATTGAGTGATATAAGTTTGATAAATAAATAATTGAGGCCACTATTGTTCTGGAGTACTGCAACCAATTTTGGTCACCATACAACAAAAAAGATGTTGAGACTTTGGAAAAAGTTCAGAGAAGAGCAACTCAAAGTCCTGGAGACTAAAACATATGAAGAATGGCTGCAGGACTTGGGTTTGGCTAGTCTAAAAAAAAAGAAGAAACAGGGGTGACATGATAGCAGTATTCCAGTATATGAGGAGCTGCCACAAAGAATTGGGCATCAAACTATTCTCTAAAGCACCAGAGGGCAGGACAAGAAACAATGGTTGGAAACTGACCAAAGAGAGAAGCAACTTGGAATTAAGAAGAAACTTCCTAACAGTGAGGACAATTAACCAATGGAACAGCTTGCCTTCAGAAATTGTGGGTGCTCCATCCCTGGAGGTTTTTAAGAAGAGACTACACAGTCACTTGTCTGAAATGGTATAGGTTATCCTGCTTAAATTAGAAGACCTCCAAGGTTCCTTCCAGCTCTATTCTATTCTTCTCTTCTTAGGCTAAGCATACCCAGATCTTTTAATCATTCTTCATAAGATTTAGCCTCTGAGGCTCTCTCCATTTTTGTTTATTTTCTCCAAACTTTTTCCAGTTCCCCAGCATCATTTTTATTGTGGCAAACAAATCTGGATATAATATTCCAGGTATAACCTGATGTGAAAGGTAAGGTCTACATGTGAAAGTCTAATTAAACTGATTTATTGCTAATTATGCATAAGAATTACGTCATTCTTATGCAATTAGGTATCTTCTCAACTAATAGTTAGCACCTGCTAAGAGATAAGGATCAATGGAATTCAAGAGTTGAACTTAGACTTGTGGCTTTGTAGAAATTCTAGGTTGATCCCTCTTTTAGCTCTGTCGCCAGGTTCTGCCACTCCTTCCTATATGCCTAACCAATGCAGCAGACTGCAACATTTGTCACTGCAATCCAAGACTGCATTGGCTCTTTTGGCAGTTGAAAAGCATTTCTACTCATATTTAATGTGCGTCTATCAGACACCCAGAGCCTTCTCACAAATACTTCTGTTGAACCAGGTACCTCCCTATCTTATATCTCCATATCTGGTTTTTCCTGCCTAAGTGCAGAACCCTACATTTCTCACCACTGAACTGCTTTTGGTTGCAAAAGGCCCAATATTCAAATCTATAGAGATTATTTTGAACCCCAATCCCATTTTATGAGGTGGCAGCAATACTGCCCCCTCACATTTGTATGCTCTGCATCCCTTCTATCCCTCATCTCAGTGATTCATAAAAATGTTGAACAGAACTGCATATCTCTCTCCACTTAGGCATGAACCCATTAAGCACCACATGATGGTTATTCAACCAATTGCAAATCATTGCCCAGTTCAGCAAGAAAGAGACTGTGCTCTACTTTATCAACTCCCTTACTGAAGATCAGACACATTACATCCATGATCTATTAATCAAATCAGCTTGTGAAAAAAGGGGGGCATAAATTACTCTGAGTAAACTGTTTTTAAGAAACTCATGCTGGCTTTTAGTATTCCTGAAAACCCACTATTTTGTTATCTTTTCTAGGCTCTTCCCAGATATTGAAATCAAGCCAGTTAATATGCATTTTGCTGAGTACCCTTTTTCTCCTTTGTTAAAGATTGGAAAAATATTAGCTCTTCTTCATTCTTCTAGCATATCCTCCCCCCTCATACTCCAGCAGTTCTCTAAGATTACAGTTAGTGGTTCTGAGATCATATCTGCCAGTTCCTTTACCACCCTGGGATGTAATCCATCTGGCTCTGGCAAATTGAATTCATTCAAAGCAGCTAGTATTCTCTCTTCACTTTCTTGCCAATTTTGACCTGCACTTCTCTTCTGCAACTGCTGACATGATGGACCATTTTTTTAATCTTGTAAAAAAAGTCAGAGACAAAATAGGAATTAAGCAGTTTGGCTTTCTCCCTGGCTTCTCTAAGCACTTCGGCATCTTCTCCAACAAGTGGTTTAACTTTTCTATTGTTCTGCACATATTCAAATGACTGTTCTTGTTGTTTTTGTTTTTGACATTCCCTTTGTAAGCCTCTGCTCACTCTTCCTGATTCCATGTTTACAAATTCAGGGTATTTCCTGATATGTCCCTTTCCCATTTTTTTAAAACTTAACTTTTCAGTTTATCACAGAGTTCTTCATGAAAACACGCTGTTCTCATCAACCATCTCCCACTTTTCTTTCTCTATGGAATTGTTTGTTTTCGTAACTATTTAATAAATATAAATAGGATGAGGAAGTCTTCCATAAAATGTTTATTAAAATGATTATAGAAAAGGTACTGTCCATATCCAGTAGATTCCTAACGCTGAAAGTGCTCTCAAAAATGCTTCAGTAAATAAAAAAACTGGTATATGAAAGGACTAAAGAAATACCTATTACATATAGGTAAATCTCCCTCAATTTGGCATCTGCTAGATGATGTGGTCTTCAACTTTCAATATTTGCAGCCAACATGCTGACATTTTTGGGAGCTGAAGTTCACATATAAATAAGGCCTCCAGCTTGGAAAAGGCTACTATACCGTCTATTGGTTTTTCATATGTCAAGAATGAACATCTGCTATGAAGAATCTGTTTACAACCTTGGCCTCCCTACATCATCTTGCTGCTGTTCTTAATTACTATTATTATTTTCCCATTCTTCGTATTAGTATACTTCATAAAACAGATGAATTGTCATTGTTCTGGTATCCTGTGTTGACCTTTTCTCTTTCCTAATTGACACCCGAAGGAACCATCTTGTCTTGATAACAGAGAAGAAGTGGACAAAGTGAAAACTCAAGACAGAAACACAAAAAGAAAAATAAACATTAAAAGGAAAAAACTACAACAGGTGAGCAGAGTATAAGCCAGCTGAGAAGATACATAGGTTCCGTTTGAGAATAATCAGAACTTAACAGTTATATTGCCTTCCTCTTAGAAAACATCAGCAGCAACCTTCTTGTTTTTTCTCCGCCTACCAAATGCATTTCCTTCTGTTTAGGCCTTTTAAACAGTAAGCTTCAGGGGAAAGGCCTTACAAATCTCTCAGTTAGCTATTTTTGGTCACGATACGTCATGACACATCACATGACACAATTGAGTTTGACACCTGTGCCCTAACATTTCATCAGACTCCACAGTCCACCACAAAATCTCACAACATAAGATGTTGCCTAGTCAGCTTCATAGATTCTTCCTACAAGAAGACAAGAGCTCAGTAAATCCAACTGACTTTATCAGCACACTGCTAGCAACCAAACACCATATCTTTCTGTTCTTGCCTCTGTAAACCAGGTTAACAGCCCAGCAATGCAGTACCAGAAAAATAACAGAAATGCCTCCTTCAACAGCATAGTATAAGCTTCAATCTTAACTCACACCTGTGCTATTCCTTCAGTTCTATTCCTCATCTATCAGCTCCAGACTTTAATTTCCATTTATTGATCTCCTGAAACTTCTGAGAAAACTCTTAGGGACAACAGAATCCAGGTCATCTCCTACTGCCAGATATACATTATATACCACAGCAGCACAGCAACAGCCCGCAGCACTGAAGCAGCCACAATTTCCCCAAATATCATTCCTTTGGGTTCTGTAGTTTGGACACATTCTGTAAGTTCGCCCATTTGAAGTACCTTGTTTCAAAAATTGTTACCCTATAATGCACCATTTCACTCAGTTAAAGGTCACGACAACGAGAGATTTGCTTATGGAATGTGTCTTGTTTAACATGTGAATATCCCATTTATGTAGTCTGCTTGCTTTGCTCTACCTCATGTCTTAATTTATTTGTTTAATTTTGTCTTCCTTTTCTGCATTTGCCTAATCTTACCCATTCTGAAAGCAAAAAGCCCAGTGGGTATGCACATAAGAAGAAAGTTTTTAATGTACTGAAGCTTTGACCTATTGGCAAACACTGTACTGAAAGTCTGCCAGCCCAGCAGACCTCTCTTCTAAAAAGTGAAAGATGAACTTTCCATCTTGCTTAACTGTATTTAAATGAAATCCGTGCACAGGAAGAGAGGCATAAAACCGTGAAAGACATTTTCTCCGTAATTACCAATTATTTTCCTTCAATGTCATAGGGAAGAAGTGTCAAGTACATAATGGATGTACCATATTATGCCTTTTTTCATAGGACTGTTTCAAGAAACTCAAGAGATTTTTTTTCACACTAATGGAGAAACAGTCTTAGGCTGCTCGGTAACACTATATTCAGCAGGTCAGCGGTTCAAATCTCACCGGCTCAAGGTTGACTCAGCCTTCCATCCTTCCGGGGTAGGTAAAATGAGGACCCAGATTGTTGGGGGCAATGTAAATATATATATACATTGCTTACTGGTGTACACCGCTTAGAGAGTGCTTGCACTTAAAGCGGTATATAAGTCTCATAAATAAAATAAATAAAATGTTTAGCTCTCCAAATGTGGCTGAACTACATTTTCCAACATCCATAATTATTGTTTCCCTGGAAAGAGACTGATACAAGGAAGTAACCAATGACATGTATTACATTAAATTCTCTGCCTATCAGACCTTTTCTGTATAGGGGGACTAACAATAATTTTGAATATCATTCACTTTCTCAGCTCTCAATTCTTTTAATATAGCCAGACATGAATCCTAAACTTCTCTGTCTCGAAGTAACAGACACTTACACTTCTGTGTAGAAGTAGGAATTTGGCTAAACTTTCAGCTTTCTAAATATGGACCCAAGGTTGTCCTTACTTTTAAATTATGTATTACTGAGCTTTAAGTCTTCTTGCAATGAGTGAGTGGCTACCACATGAATAAAGATTAAATGGAGACTTGATTGCCCATTGCTAATATGAGGGTGTTGTTGGCTCTTCTACCTTAGCAACTCAAATGCATAGCATTTTCTTCCCACTCGTCCTGTAAATTAATGTGCAGTCCATTGTGGCCTGAAATGGTGGCTGAATTCTTGTCCGTGCTTAGGAAATCCACATATTTTTTTTCAGTGGTGAGGGAGTGATTATACTAACAAGTTGGAAAACCACTTACTTTTGGCCATCCTCTCACTGGTACTCACTGGTACCTTGCTACTTTCATTTCATTTTGGCAAAAAGTGATCAGACTTCAAGTATTTTGAAGTTTCTGCATCACAGTCTACAAGCAAAACACTTTTGAATGGAATTTTTAATCAGTTGGAATTGAATTGGGTTACTGAGAAATCTTGAACTGAATCATACAATACCCAATGGAATCCTGAAATCTTCAGCACATTTCCAGGAAAGGAAACAGTAAAGCAGATTTTTAACACAGCATAAATACATATAATAAATATACTTGCTAGCAGGTAAATAAACAAAATTATTGAAGCTCTAATACAGCCTTTTCTCCTCCCCTCCCCATCCAATATATACATAGATATATACATATACTACACACACATATATACTAAATTAACATGGAAGAACTATTTCATTGTGACCTTCCAAATAAGAAAGCAGGTGAAATTAGAATTTTAAGCAACCTATAGAACTAGACGACAAACAAGATAGATGGTAGAACTTTAATTATTTATTCAGAGCAGGTTTTTCCACGTGCATGTCAGGGTTTAAGATCAAATTTAGAAATGCTTGACAATAATTACAGTATGTAAAAATAACCTTACCCAGCAGGTTTGTCAGCCATAGCGCCAAATCTTCCTTCATTGGCAACAAATTAGCCTCGTGTCTGCTGGCCAGCCACTGACTGTACTGATGCATATCGGAGAGGCCAGGACCTCGGGCCTTTGGGCTCAGGGAACTGCACATCCTTTAGCCACTGATGGTACCTGATCTATAGAAAATGGGGGGGGGGAACAAAACCGTCATATAATGAATTGCTTCCATATCCTAAGGGTCCAAATTCAATAGTAACAAGTGTTAAAAGATGATGGATAGATGCCTCTTCCACAAGAATGGTGCACCATGAGACAATTGCATATTAGCATTTGTTTTTCAAATGCAGCCTTTTGATGTTGATAATTCAAAGGTAAAAAAAACAGTTTTGTCTGTATATATTGTGTATATACATATATCTGTGTATGTGCATGTGCATATACACATACATAAACATGTGTGTATGTGTGTGTGTGTATGTGTGTGTGTGTGTGAGTGAGTGTGTGTGTGCTATTATTGCAGTTAAGGTTATGGATAACAGTGTGCCATGTTGATCCAATGCGGAATCTTAACAGTGCCTTCCAGTGTAGGGCTGAAAGTGATGTGAAGTTTAGCCAGTCAGCTTTTGTGCTTACAAAAAAACATAGGAAAAATAAGTCGCATCAAATCTTCCTCCTCCTTTCAGAGAAACTGCAGGCTTATGATGGATGCCCGCCTGCCTAGAATCAGGATACAACTTGTAAACCTGATGGAAACTGACAGATCACGCTGTCTTTTGGATCGTGTTCATTGACTGGGAACCATCTACAGTCTTGGCTTACGCAGCTCTTTTAATTCATAATGGCATGTGGTCTTCCTTTGTGCTATATTACCATCCACTGAGGGCTCAAAAGCGAGACTCCCTTCTCTATCATTGATGGGATACCAACATTAATCAACACTGACACTGAGTTTAGAATGAAGGTGTATAAAGTACTGCAAATATGAAATATTACCTTAAGTAAGGGGGGGGGAGGAAGTAGATGCAATGAATTACAAAGGCAGATCCTGAGTCTCTCCTAATCAGTATGTACGTGTGTGTGTGTGTGTGTGTGTGTGTGTGTGTGTGTGTTTATGAACACCTCTGAAATAAAGTATTCTTCAAATAAAAGAAGGTAGACATGTTAGGAAGTATAGTGGTCTTTGAGCTTGGTTGCTTTCTTGCAGACCCTTTTATTATTCAATTTGGTAACATCATCAGTGCTAATGAATGTGCAGTTTGCTTCCTGTTTACACTTAGCTATGTGCCCTGCCAGTGTTGGTAGAATCATGGTTTTTTCCTTAGTAATTCCTGAAAGCTCACAACTTTAGGTAGTCCCTAAAGCTCATTAAGTATTTCACATCGGTTGAAAAAGGCTTATTGCTATTTAAAAAAAAAAAAGTACCTACGATTTTTACTTACTAATTAGATCAGAATGAAATCACAATTTTCTTTTTATCTCTGTGAATGTCACCTCTACTTGTGCTTTTCAGCTCATTTCTTGAAATCTGGTTTTTAATAAATCTATAATAGCTGTTCACATTATTATTACAGTATTAATTTATAAGATTCTAAACCTTCTGAGGATGTTTTCCAGCATGCACAGCTTGAGTTTGCCATTTTTTAATCTACAAAATAATATATGGCTGAATTAGATTCAATGGCATCAAGGCCTTCCTTTTTGAACCTAGGTTATAATCTGTAAAACAGGAAATGGGTTCCAATATTTAGAACAAAAGAAATACAAACTTAAGGAGAGCTCTCTCTCTCTCCTCTAGCCTCCCTCACTTCTGGCGTTAGAATTTAAGTGAGAAAAATTGGAGAATATAAAGATACTTTCATGTGAAGCTCAGCTCCTGATTTTTATAGGTACAATTGGGTGACATTCTTGGCCAGAGAACGTAAGTAGTTTGCCACTGTCTTCTTCCAGATTGGGTTATTTTTTTCTTCCATATTTCCACCCAAATATTAACTACTGTAGGCGTAACTCTGCATAGCTTCTAAGTCCATCCAGATAAGGAGAATCAGATGCAAAGCTTTGAACTGTTGAGTTAAGTGTTGTATCTAAACCTTGAGACTCTGCCTCCTGAAGCAGATCAAAACTATTTTTTCACATTTGATTCATTTAAACTTTGTTCTTTTTCCCCCTCCAAAATGCTGTCTAAAATCATTTGGCAGCAGCATGATGTCATCAATACAGTTCTGTCACAACTATCTGATCAGGCCCAAATACAGTAAGGTGTCTATATCATCTTTCAATCATTCTTCTAAATAGAAGTTTATTAGAAAATACATCAACTTCAGATCAATACAGTGAATTACCTAATTTAATACATAGATAAATAGATGCATTGGAAGAATGAACAGCATACCTATGAAACTAGGAAAAGAAAAGAAAAGAAGAGACAAACATATCAACAAGTGGAATCAAAAAAGCCAAAATTTTTATTTCAGTTCTGGCATCCTTGGTCTAATGGCTTTTGAATGAAAAAGTATTTGATAAGGAACCCAGAACTATGGAAGCAATAAGAGGGGAAAAAAGAAAAAGAAAAAAACTAGCAACAGCAAGGCAGAGCTGGAAAGAGGCAGAAGGATGAATATATCTGATGATCATCCTGTAAACCTAAGCAAATCAAAGTAGCAGCCATTGGAACTTTAATTATTAAATCCAGGACACTATTTTCTTAGTGCTACTCTGTCATCCTTTCTCCCCCAAAATCCCAGAATAACATAGTCTGTAGTATTTGGTGAAAATAATGTATTATTCAGTTCATAATGAGTGCTTATCTCATCAAAAATGAATGGATAGGTGTTTTTAGAACATCTGAAAAGACATTTTAAAACAGCAAGGGCATCATGGAAGTATAATTCCAGCTGTGGGGGAAAGGGACAGAGAGAGATTAATTCTACAACCATAGTTGTTTTGTAACTCTTTTCATTTGCTTTCTTTTTGTCCCTATTTTTGTAGTATTTCATATGGTATTTCATGCACAAATTTCACACATTCGTTCTAAATTCAGCAACAGTGTTGATTAATGTTGATGCTCGAATAAAAGATGAGAATAATAGCCTTACTTTTAAGCCCTAAATGGATTTTAATGTAGCACAAAGGAGGTCTGCATGCCGTTATGAATTAAAGGAACCACCTAAAACAGAACTGTAGATGGTTCCCAGTCAATGAACAAGGTCCAAAAGACAGCCTGATCAGTCAGCTTATATCAAGATTACAAGTTACCATATCCTGACCTCAAGAAGGAAAGCATTCTTTATAAGCCTGCAGTTTCTCTGGCAAGGATAAGGAAGATTTGACATGACTTTATGGTGTTTTTTTTCCATGTTTCTTTGTAAGCATCAACATGAGTTGGGGAAGAGGCAAATTATTGTAAGATCCAAGCTCTACCATCAGCCAGCCATAAAAAAATGTGTCCTGTAAGAAGTTTGAAAATATGAATAGCAGCAACAATAGCCATGTTGTTCTGTCCCATCAGTTTTGTCAAAAGATTTGACAGTCTTCATTATTGTACATTTGGAAATGTAAAACAGAAATGTTATATGTTTGAAATACATAACAATTACATCAGCCTCAGTAACAATTGCAGTCTAACAATCTCCATGTATACTTAGAAATATGCCCCATTAAAAGCAACCCTGCCTAGGGCATAAGTGGGATCAAAGAAGAATGCTTGCTAACTAAAGTATGCATAATACTGCCAACTATTACCGAGGATTAAATGAAAAGATTCAATAGCCAATCATTTTTCTTAAATGATTTTTTTTTAAAAAAAAAAGAGGAACAAAGCATAGATTATGAATGTTTGAATCAAATGGCAATTTTAGTATATTCTGTGGACATATTATGAATAAAAATGTTCTATTCTTACAAAAAAGTTTTGAGGGATTTTCAAGAAAAGTTACACAAAAAATTTTACTTTTGCAACAAGGTTACAAATACATAGTAATTGTAACTTTAGTTACTGATTGAGATGGGTGACTATAGAAATTGAATGAATGAATGAATGAATGAACAAATAACTGTCACATTAGTGCAAACCCATTACTCTGAATGATCAAGTTCTACATTAGGCAAAAAAACAAAACCAGTAGACATTTAATTTAGTTTATAATAAACATCTTTCCTGCTCTCTCTCTCTCTCTCTCTCTCTCTCTCTCTCTCTCTCTCTCTCTTTAAAAAAAAGACTGAAAGACTTGTGACAGAAAACTGGAACACAAATATTTAAATTAAAATGTATAGGATCTGTTTTGATGATGCTATACAAAACTCTTAAAGGTTCACTACTTTCTATCAGGTATATTATGATTATGGTTAAACTTTTTTTTATTTTACTTGTATATGTGTTCAAATTATCAAGACATGGTAACTGAATAAAATATTCCCAAGATTTTCAATTACCTTCATGGTTAAGTGAAGTTTTGAAATGAAGACATTCAATTCAAGACATCAGGTAAAGATATGAACAGTCTTTACCTGTACAAACTTAAATTTTTACAGGGCAAGTCTTTGCACACCTCAATTACTCAAGGAAATTTACTTCCAGGAAAGTGAATACAGATTGTAACTTTCATTAATATTACTGCACAGGAAAAATGCAGTTTACAAGGCTAATGCCAAAATTTATAAGACAAATCAAGATTAAACACCTGGATTACATGTAATTTCTTGCAAAAACCATTATTTTAAAAAAATAAAAAAGAAAGATGGGAGGACACCATGTCAAACCATACTTGAAATTAATAAAATATATTTATTTCTAGATGTGCTATTTGGTTTTGCTGAAATATAATTAGATGTTTTCTATACTTTTAAATAAAACTCAGCATTTACTTTGTGACAATTTTCTTATCAATTTAATTTGAATGTGTACCCATGTACTGCAAACAAATGTACTATAAACAATTTCAGATGCTTTGGGGCAAACTTAAACAAATTATTTTCTATAGCAATGCTAAAGATCATGTGTCTAAATATGCTACCATGTTTTTCAAAAGAGCACAAGGTAAAAACATGAGTGTTCTGCCTATGCATTTTTAATTAAGCCATGAAATGTCATTCTATTGCTTTATTGAAGTTCACACATCCAGTAATGAAGAGTATGTCCACTTTGACTGTCCTAATAACCCCACAGGATCCAATGAGATAGCTCAAAACTGACAAAACTTAGTCATTCAATATATTTCTTACTTTATCATAGTTTTAAACTCACAATTTTGTTATTCTACATCTAATACTTTGTCCACAAAAACATTTGTCTTCATTTGATCAGTGGAATCCTTAGTGAAGCTAATCCGGTACATTGAAAAGTTTGTGTTCAGACTTAATGACACTAAGGCTCAGCTTTTAACATGAGTACAACAAAATGAAATATTTAGGAATAATCACTGGGTTTCTAAAGAAATTGTGACATGATACCCTACCAATAAACTCAGTGGAAAAACCCATTCTTGAAATACTCACTTATTTCAGTAATAAACCTTCTTTCCCATAACTTCAGTAGGGACTTTCACCAAGAACAAACATTTATTTACACTCAATGAACCTGCCTCTCTTATTTATATAGTGTTTTCTTACAGGCTTTTTTAAAACAAAAACAAACCAAAGGTCTAATTGTAACAAAATATCTCTAATTCTTAGCCTGATTGTCTATGCAAATGATTTCAGCACAGATAATTTACAGTACACTTAATAGCATCTAACAGTTTCAACAAGTTGGAAGGTTACATTTCTCCCACTCACTCCTACCAAAGAGTGAAGTTTTTATTTTACAGACAGAAGGTGCATTTAGTTTTTCTGTGTATTGTAGTACAGCCTCCAACTTTGCCAGCCCTGCAATTTAAACTATTGATGCTTGCCAGAAATCCCAGGGGAGATATGTGGTATAATTCAACTGATTATCCCAGTACTGGCACTAATTAGCAAAAATAAGCCCAGTTATGGATTAAAGCTCTAACTGTATGGTTAAAAACTGGTTTATGTGGGAGACACCAGCTTGTTTATATTAGGCAAGGAAAAGAGGCATAATAGCTACATTGCTGAAGATTACCTAATAAGATTTTATCAATATGTAAGCAGTAATTAAGGTTATGTGGTAATCCTGACATCTTTGGAGAGTATCAGATATGCTTACACAGCTGGAATTAAGTCTTACTGAAATAAATTGAGTACATGTCTAACAGTCATGCAAAAACTGGACTACTGGTTTGCCATCGCGGATGCCGCAGACGCTAGAGGGTGAGCTCCGTCTTCTGCGTTCGGTTTTGTTCCGCTGGAGGACCCTGGTACGGGTTGAAAGTCGCCCTGTAGGGGCAACGAGCAAGGAGGACACCCCACTTGATCGCGGGAGGGTGGCAGCCTTTCCGCTTGATCTGGGGCAGCCCTCCAAACCGGCAGAGGAAAGACCGGCCATAGCAATATGGCTTGTCACTAGGCTGCAGACAGCCGAAGTCAAACTTATCACCAGGCATTTCTAAAGCAACCGGATGAAACTGGGTGAGATCCGATCTTCTCTCTAAGATCCTAAGTATTTCTCTTCCTGTAAAAGCTGCCCAAAGTATCTTTCCCCCTGTGAGGAGAGAGGGAAGGGAATTTCTATCCCACTCTCTAAAATAGTGGCAACTGACTACCCAGGGGAGTTAAAGCACTAAAAGAATAACTTTAATGTAATTGGATTTATATGTTTCTGAAACTTTGGGACCAAAAGTTTTCTTATTTTCACTGAAGACTTTTGTTTTTATCTATAAAAAAGAAATAAAATTGGAAAAAGGACTATAAAAACTTTGGACTTGAAAAACCTTAAGTGGCATCGGTGACATCTTGTGACTAAGCTTGGTATTACAACTTGGCTTGAAGCCCAGACTACAGATAAGACTCTTTTAACTTTGATAAACACCACCTGTGAGAAGTTCAGCTGTAAAGAGAACTTCTGGGTGGCATGGCTGGCCTCCTTGAACTATGAATGCAAACCTTTCTTGATTTTTAGAGCTGTATGTGGAGAATTGCCTTCCTACTTTTTTATCTGAGGAATATTGGTCATTATTTAAGATGATGAAATACCTTGGATTATAAAATCTTACTTGACAAACAACTTTTACTATAAAGACTACCTACAAACATGTGAAATAGAGGTCCCATACCCAGCTATAAAATTATTTTCATTGTCTGATTTCAAAGTCCTCAACCATTAAATGGATGGATAATTGGATAAATGGATAAAGACCAGGAAAAGATTCTTCCCATGTTGAAAGCAATACATGAAACTATCCTTTCAGCTTGTGATGAAATAAGATGCTACAGAAAAGAACAAGATATCAGCTTATATATACAAACTCAAATTCTGACTACAACTAAAGAACTAACAACGCAGAAGGTAACAGAAGTAGTGGAACAATCAAATACTAAGACAGAGGACTCAATTGACCAACAAATACAGTCAACAGAATATCCAGAAAAGGTACTGAACTACTGATTAACCCAGCCATCACATTGCTTTTTAAATACCAAAATGTAAAATTAGAAAATTAATAAAAAATATTATTTAAAAAAAACTGCCATGTTCATCAGCGCAAAGATTAGGGAACATTCCTCTTGTTCAATTTTTTGATGGTTCTTTGGTTATTAAAAGTACTGCTTACAAAGTCAATAACAAAACTCATATTAAAGTAAGGAAAAGAACCTCTATCCTGTGATCAAATAATTTGATCTGAAATCTGAGTCAACAGCAACATCTTTTATATATCATTTCTGACTTCTCAAATTCAGACATCTCAAGCAAAGCCAGAAGAAGGAGTCTATAATCATCCAGATATCGCCAGACCTTACAAACCATTATAATTGAGCAGATAGTTCAGCAACATTGGATATCTCAAATCTATCAGAAGAAATGAAATTGAGCTAGCTCATCTAATACTTTCTATATTTTTCACAGCTCAGGGAAAGATCTGAGCTTAACCACAACTAATATAGTTTCAGCAACTTCCCATGGTAGAAATCAAGTAAAATGTTCTATATAACTTTCTGGTGAAGAATTAATGTAAAAATTAATATCATTTTTCTGTGATATTCTAACGGTTTGCAGTTTGTAAGCACTATTCTTAGTGTAATGTAATTGACTGACTGAAGATTTGTCAAGTCATTGTTGACTCCTAATGACCAAATATTTTCTGCCTGTCTTTAACTTGGTCTTTAACCTGGTCTTTCAGATCTAATAATAAACACTATCAGCCAATTACGGAAGGCAGATTACTTGGAAGAGAGTATATCTTGCAATGATACCCTTAACACATACCCTAAAACAACATCTGCCCAGTGGGATTCAAATATGTGAACAACCAGTTCTCTGTGTGGATGCCGCTTCTGGAAATCCATTCTGGGCCTGAGCAACAAAAAATTAGCTACCAGTTCTACTGCAGTGGTGTGAACTGGCAGAATCCCGTCACTGCATCTGCCTATCCCAGGTCATTAAGAAGGACTTGTAGGTAGATAAAAATGCCAATCGAAACATCTTACAACCAACCATAATAATAGCAAAAATTGTGCATTGGAACATCTGCAAAAATACCATTTACCTGCCAGCAAAAACTGGCAGTCATAAAATAGACAAAGAAATAGAAAATGAAGAAGCTAAAATGTTCTAGGGCTTTAAAATTCAAATAGACAAGCACCTGCCATGTAACACCCCAGACTTAACAACAGTCAATAAGAAAGACATAGTCTGGATAGTGACAATATTTGGAGACATCAGGGAAAAGAAAGTACCAGAGAAAAATATAAATAAATGCAAATAGAAGTAGAACAACTGTGGCAAAAGAAAGCAATATTTACCAATAGTAATAAGCACCTTGGGTGCAATTCCAGACATCTGGAGTGTTACTTAATCAACATCGGCATTGACAAAATCACCATCAATCAATTGCAAAAAGCAGCTTTACTTGGAACAACTTACATCCTGTGATGATACCTTCAACACAACCACACAGCAAACATCTGCCTCATCAAACAATATCTGCCTATCCTAGATCCTTGGGAATTACTCGAGAGGTGGATAAAATTGCTAAATCCTGTCTAAACATCTTGATGACTACACAATCAACCATAACAATAATTTAGTAAATTATATGCTGCCTGATTCCCAGCAACTCTGGGCAATTTCTTTTTACAAATTATTAAAAATATTTAAAAGCAAGGAATAATAAATAACACAAAAACAATACAAAACAACAGCACATTTTAATTAATATTCATATATTGGAGACCAAGTGCTACATATATGTGACAGTCAGCTTCTCGCTACAAGATTGCCTGTGTCATAACTAAGAAATTACTAAGAAGTCCCCCTGGTTCCAGTCTTTCTGAAAGAATTATCAGATCTGCATTTCTACAGATCTGGTTCCGGCTTGGGGCAGAGAGACTTGGGGGGGGGGAGGGTCTGCCTTTAAGATCCTTTGGGGAAATATATTATTCTGCCTTTTTAATATTCCCCCAAATATTTCCTTCTCTGGGGGGGGGGTGCTGTCTTCCCACACTGCGACAAAAGACACAAAGCCTGATGTTGAAAAGATTTGCAATACTCAGAAAGGGGTAGGGATTAAGGGAATATGCAAATAAGATTTTAAGACAGGCCTAATGCTGCATCTCCATCAGTTCTAAGCTAAATTACAAATGCAATAAGTATATTTCTCCACAGATATTGTACACTTCATCTCTATTGTACACTAGATGCTCTCCTGCTATTGTAGTTATGCATGGATAGAAATGAAAATACATAAAGCAAGCAGAGGCTGCTTTCATCATAATAATTAAAAGCTGCCAAACAGCAATACAGCTAGTTAATAAAAAGTAGACAAGCTGCGGCTGCAGAAAATCTTTCGTTTTCATGGATGAAAGGTAATGGTCCTGGAGAACAGCCATTTTGGACAGAAATAAGCTGCAAGAGCTGAGAAGCCCAAGTTGAGTTCAACAAAGTCAAATTCAAGTTTTTGCCATCCTTGCTATTTCTGTTAAGTATGTGCCTGAGACCCCCCCCATCTCTCTCTCTCTCTCTCTCTCTCTCTCTCTCTCTCTCTCTCTCTCTCACACACACACACACACACACACACACACACACACACGTCACACACAAATTTGCACATAAGCCCCAAAGAAAGCATTTTAAAAGAACAAAAATTGTCTGGCTCTTTGTATCCCTTCTGGTTTTGCTCATAATCTTGATTGTGCTTAAACAGGAATGAAGAAAAAATAAACATTTTTCCAGATAACACTGAAACCTGCCAAGCTCACAGAAGAGTGTGGTCTTCTCCTCTTACTGGGATTCTGTTAATATTTGAAGCAGAAGTGAAAAATGTTCACTGTATCTAATAAACAGTGAACATATCTTTCAGTTTTGCAAGCAAATCTTCTCCCTTTTTTTAAGGTGCACACTGGACCCTAATCTTGAAAAGCAACTTTAATTACCTCTAAATTCCTTTAACTGCAACAATACTGAACAAATCGTACTTGAGATTTAGGTTAGCACAGTGGCCTCGTGGTCCTGTGATCATGACCTAGATATAGCTATGCTGACTCAGGAATTCTGGGAGTTGCAGTCCATGAGTCATAAAAGAGCCAAAGTCGCCTACCCCTGACCTAGATGCTTGGCAACTGCCCTGGATTTCTGACCAATGTCCCATAGTCACTTGCTAACTGGTGCTAACTGGTGTAATCATGTCATATGACCGAATCACTTAGTGACAGAAATTCCAATCCCAATTAACATTATTAACCAAGGACTACCTACAGCAGAAAGCCAGGATCCACTAGAGGCCATAGTATGAGCCAAGTCCCACTGAAGAAACTGGAACAATGAGGCTGGGAAGGAAATTGGCAAGCTAAGAACTGGCTAGTAAGCTGATACATATTCAAAAAGATGTAAAGATGCAAAGGCAAAGCCAGAATTGAACTGTTGCTGAGACTCGTAGGCAGCAGGAGCTATAAATTTCTTGTAAGAAAATCCTTTTTTTCCCCTTGTAGTTATATTAATGTCTATATACACTATATCTCAAAACAATTTAGCACACAATTCTGGAACCCTCCCAGGTTAGCTTGGAACATATTGTGCATGTTAAAAAAAAAGAGGAGAGAAAGAAGGGAACCATCATCTGAAACTTGTTAATCAATTAAAGTGTTTAAGGGTTTTACACTAAAATATGACATAGTCTGATAAAGTAAACTCTAATTCACAAGCAGCCTTTGTCTTCTGACCTATATTTAGAGAAAGTGCATGAAGACCAGAAGCACAGCATGGCATATTAGACATTTGTGTCTAACCACTATATAAGATATTTGGGTTGAAAGCCAGTGTAAAATCTATTTTCCAGTGGGAAAAATGGCAAATTGAATGACTCCTTGGAACGGGAGGAGACACCACAGCTCATGTTGTGGTAGCACAAAAAACTTGGAGCCTGAAGAATTCTGCCAAGTGAAGGAGAATTGATTTATTTGTTCTCTGGGCAGCCATTTTTTGCTAGCAAAATGGAGCCTTTTGCAATCAGCTGGTGAGTCCAATGGCTGTGAGGTGGGGTTTACCTCACGTTTACAGCAGTTGCAAAGCTGGATTAAAACAGACCCTTGAACTGACCTACCCATTTCTAAAATACTTTTTAATATTTTGTTGTGTTTTTAGTTAAAGAGAGGCTTTAACTCAGATACACGTATTTACTCTTGGAGACTTTCAGTAGTTTTATGGCTTTTTATATAGAAACCTGATATTACAGGTAGTCCTTGACTTACGACAATTTGAGTCCAAAATTTATGTTGTTGTTTCGTAAATGCTTGTTGTTAAATGAATCTGGCTTCCCCATTGACTTTGCTTGTCAGAAGGTCAAAAAAGCCATTCACATGACCCCAGGACACTGCAACTGTCAAAATACTGTAATAGTTGTAAGTCTGAAAAATGGTCATAAGTCATGTTTTTCAGTGCCGCTGTAACTTTGAACATTTACTAAACAAACTGTTGTATGTCAAGGACTACCTGTATTGAGAATTGTGTAGTTAGACAAAAAAGAAAAAAAAGAAAGCAGATTTGGATTATTGGTTGTTATTTTAAGGTCTGGAGGAATTATTTTATGGATGTTCAAAGTTTAACTTTCAGCAAATTTGCATCTGTAGAATTGGATCTCTGATTTTTCTGCATTTGTGGGAAGGTTTTTTTTTCCTATTTGATTTGAGTGCTGATTATATTGAGTGTTGATATATAAACAAAGGTAATTGGAGACGTTTCCTTTTATCTTTCTCTTTTTTCCTTTCTTTAACCATTTCCAATGAATTTGCCAACTGCAATACTTTCTCTCTCTCTCCCTCTCTCTCTCTCTCTCTCTCTCTTTCTCTCTCTCTCTCTCTCTCTCTCTCTCTCTCTTTCTTTCTATCCTTGGACACAGTATGCTATTGACTATGGCTATAGAAAAAAGAACACAGTGTGGTGGATCTGATAAGATTGAGTTTTGAATAAGTTTTTATAAGATCTGTTTGAAGAATTTACAGTTAAAGCAACACAATCTATAAAAGCTAAATTTGAGGATTTGGAAAAAACAACAACTGGATAAAAACTGAATAAAATTACTGGGGATATTAAACAAGTGTACGATAGGATGGATCTTTTAGAACACAAAATGGAATCTGGAAAGAGGGTTAGATCAGATGTCCCAACTTTTGTGGCTTGACGGCCCAACTTAAAGGGGAGAGGGAAACCTGGCCATGCAAGCGATGGGCTGGCACACAGCTTGACTCATGCAAGTGGCAGGTCAGTGCACATGTGCATGCACATGAACCTCAAATGCATGCTCAGTGCTGGTCCAGGGGTTGGGTACTCCTGGGTTAGATAATTTTACATGAGTTTAGAAATAATAATTCTGTCTAAGGCTTAGAGTTGTTCCAGAAAATCTCTGCGAAGACATAAGGAAAGCACTATATAAAAAAATAATATATAAGGCAATTTGTTTCTCTTTCTTATTTTCTTTTATTTTTTCCCCTAATCTTGTTGCTTTTTTGTTTCTGTTTTTAACTTTAATGATTGTTTTAAATTGGGAGGGTAGTGTATTCAGTTTTGTCTGGGTGAACCTAATTATTTTTTGCAGCAGGGTACAAACAGCATAATACTCTACATCAGACATGTCAAACTCATGACGTCACATGACATCACACAACATATCGGGAGAGTTTTGACATTGCCGGCAATGGGGTGGACGTGGCTTCCGGATGATGTGTCCGGCCCACGGGCCGGCAGTTTGACACCCCTGTTCTACATGTTTACTCACAAGCTACTATATTCTTCTTGAGCACCATAAGACTTGTCAGCTAAAAGAATAAAAGACCAAGGTCTGGACATTATGGATTCTTTCCCATTAAGTACTTGTGCTGCTCTCAGCATAGAACTGCTGAAGAGCAGACAGATAAGGCAGATTCGAGTCTTTCCCTACTCCAGTGTTTCTCAGCCTTGACAATTTTAAGGCATGTGGACTTCAACTCCCAGAATTCCACAGCCAGCAATGCTGGCTGTGGAATTCTGGGAGTTGAAGTCCACATGCCTTAAAATTGTCAAGGTTGAGAAACACTGCCCTACTCATTTTCTCAAGAGGGTCCTCTTTCACTTTTCTCCTTGCTGTTGTTCAAGAATTAAATAACGCTGACACTAATAAATTAGGCAAGTTGCTTGAATGCACAGCAAAGGGGGTGGAGGGAGAAACTTGGAGGAGTACAGGTAATCCTCAACTTACAACAGTTTGTTTAGTGACCATCTGAAGTTACAACAGCACTGAAAAAACGTGACTTATGACCATTTTTCACTGTTCTGATTGTTGCAGCATTTCCATAGTCATGTGATTTACATTCAGATGTTTGACAACTGGTTCATATATTTGTGATGGTTGCAGTGTCCCAGGATCACGTGATCACCTTTTGTGACCTTCTGACAAGCATATTCACTTAACAACCGTGTTACTAATTTAACAACTACAGTGATTCACTTAACAAATATGGCAAGAAAGGTTGTAAAATGGGACAAAAGTCACTTAACAAATTCCTCACTTAGCAACATCAATTTTGGGCTCCTTTGGGGTCGTAAGTCAAGGACTACCTGTAATAAGGAATCAAGCTAGAAGAGCAAGGTAACAGGATTCCTGATGATGAAGGTCATATTTCTGTGAGGTTCTCCATTTTGTTCCCACTAGTCAGAGTTTCCATTACCAAGGATGGAATTGAACTTAGATCTTGGATCTCCCCAGGCCTAGTCAAAAGCCTTAACCATGATACTCCAGGATTCACCAGCATATGGGTAGTGAAAGCCACCTAGATACTAGTGTGGGGTTTGAGGGAAGACAAGGCTGGGGGGTTGTGCACTTGTGTGCTTTGGGAAGCTTGTTTTCTAGATGGGGGGGGGGTGTCCTTATTTTCTATGTAGGATGGATGCTTTATGTGTTCTTTTCATATACTCTGCATGTGCCCTCTATGGGAGAAATCTGTGTGGGCATTATGTGTGCTGGGAGGTAGCCAAGCTGTTTTTGCCTGAATACTGAATAGCATCTGTCACCATATTTATGACTGGCAGAGTGGCTTATGAAACCAGAAACAGATCATCTGATAAATAGGTAGCTTACTATTTTCATGGTCTTTACCATCTACTACCTCACTTTGCTTAATGTTAGGAGTGACCATAATACTTTCTCAGCATCCCCAAAAGCATGTTACTCATACGTTCATAACTCTTCTTAGATGCCTTTTGTTTATAACTTAACATGTGTTTGATTCCTATTTAAAAAGATAAATACTCCCTCCCAGTGACTTCTGATGATTTAGGAATATGTTCATGTGGTTTGTTTTCCATTCAGAAAGGCTTGCTATTGCCTTCTCTTCCCCCCTCCCATCCCAGTTTTCCAATCTAATCTGCAGCCTTAGACTTTCCTAGTGGTCTCCTATTCAAGTACAAATGAAGTCCAACCCTGTATAGCTTTTCAGGAACAGTCAATGTTGATTATATTATTCTCATAAAGCCCAATTGACAGATTGTTTTTCAATTTATGACTATATCTGACATGAATTCTAAGACATTGTGATGACTCCTCCAGGGGCTTCCCCAGATGCTTCCCCAGATGTCAGTTCAGAGGAGGATGAACTAGTCCCGAGTACTTCAGGAGGGGCATTGGTCAATAGTTCTAAGCAGCTGGCTGAGAGTGATTAGGCTGAAGCACAGCTGCAGCAGGACAACCCTGAGGCTTCAGGTGGGAAAAGTGTGCAGCTACAGCCAGTGAGTGGTGAGGAGGAGGAACTGCCTTCTGCACCTGATCCAAGAACACATAGGGCAGAGAAAGGGCAGGAGCCGCAAAGGTCAGCTTGATAACACATGAGGAGGCAGCCTCATCCCTCATGGGCTGTACCAGAAGCTGGCTATTTAGCACAGCAGACAGATAGAGGTAATGCTGGGAACAATGTATACATTTCCTAGATGTGTGTTTCCTGGTTGTTGTGATTCTAGTCTTGCCTTATATTGACCCTGAGCCTTGACTTTGGATCATGCCTTCTGAATTCTGGACTTTTCTTGCCTTGTGCATCCTGTTGTATTTTGGATTTAATTTTGCCTAGTGGATTTATCTTGTTTGGGAAACTTTCAAGTGCCTTGTGGACTCATGGCCATTGCTCTATAGATTAGCATTGATCTGCTTTTGGCTGAACTTAATTGGGACAGTTCTGGGATTTTAGTAAAGCGAAATGCTGGGGAATATTAGTAAACCCACTAATACACCATTATGTGTACTTGTGAATGAGTGGGACACCACAGACATGGACCAAAGGAAGGAGCTGGAACTCTCTAACCAGGGTGTCCTCTCTCAGGTAAATGGACACCTTGGATTGGGAGAGAGAAGGCCTTACTGCAGATCCCACATTACTGGACTTGCAAATAACATTGGCAGAGATGACAGTGGCCAGGCTGAAAAAGTTCTGCAAAGTAAGGCAAAGACTGGGAGTATCCAATCCCACTTCCCTCTCAACCCTAAATAGTTGCTACAGGTAGTCCTCAAGTTACCACCATTTATTTAGTGACCATTCAAAGTTATAATGGCACTGAAAAAAAAGTGACTTATGACCATTTTTCACACAACTGTTAACAGCAACCCCATGGTCACATGATAACTTGCTGTCCTTGAGTCTATCTAGCCTTCCAGGATTACTGTATTGCAAAAAAGGAAAGGAAGGAGAGTTAAACATGCTGCATAGATTCTATGCCCTAAACCAGGGGTGTCAAACTCGCAATGTCACATGATGTGTCGGGACATATTGTGACTTTTTTTTCATTGCTGGCAATGGGGTGGGTGTGGTTTCGGCATGACACATCTGGCCCTTGGGCCGGCAGTTTGACAACCCTGCACTAAACAAAGCCTCACAATGGGCTTTGTTTAGTGCAGGGCAACCTTGGCTCTTTTATGACTCGTGGACTTCAACTCCCAGAAGTCCATGAGTCATAAAAGTCCATTCTGGGAGTTGAAGTCCACGAGTCATAAAAGAGCCAAGGTTGCCTACCCCTGGGGATACCCCAATAGATGCGGAACCTACTCTTTGTACATTTTCTTAAATGCTCATTGCAGGTAGTCCTCAAATTATCACCCTTCATTTTAGTCACCATTTGAAGTTACGCTGGCCCTGAAAAAACTGACTTATGACCATTTTTCACACAAGTGTTACAGCATGCCCATGGTCACATGATCAAAATTTGGCTGCTTGGAACTGGCATGTATTTATGACAGTCAGGGTCCGGTGATCACCTTTGCAACCTTTGACAGGCAAAGTTAATGGGGAAGCCAGGTTCACTTATACCAGGGGTCTCCAACCCCCAGTCCGTGGACCCGATACCGGGCCTTGGCATGCGTGCAACTGGTCCGCACAAACAAGCAAAGCCCCATCTATGGGATGCAGGCAGCACACAAAACCATGCACTCGCTGGTCTGTGGAAAAATTTCTTTCCACAGAACCGGTCCCTGGTGCCCAAAAGGTTGGGGACTTCTGCCTTATACAACCGACCACCTTACTACCAACTGCAGGGATTCCCTTAAGAGCTGCGGCAAGAAAGCTCGTAAAATGGGAGGAAAACTAAACTTAACCAACTGTCTTGCTTAGCAACAGAAATAACTGGGCTCAATTGCAGTCATTAAGTCGAGGACTATCTGTATGACTTTGCCGCTGGGCTCAATTGCGGTCGTTAAGTCGAGGACTATCTGTATCACTTTGCCGCTCGTTGTAAAAGTGAAGAACCGGAAGGAGAAAAACGGGGTCCGTCTTATTCTAATAGCAAAACCCAGCCCTTTGTTTCCGACCGAGTTCAGGAGTTGTTTTCATCCTTAACCGCAACCCCCCTACTCAGTCTACAATAGGTATTAGAAACGGCGATTGCGTTTGTTAAAGGCACGCGCTTCCCTCCCCGGCTCGGTTCTCCGGATCAATACTCTGCGGATTGACTTTTAAGGCTTTTGGCCCACTTGTATCAACTGAACGCAACGCAGGCGACCCATCACCGCTGGCCGCTCGGCCCACGCTGACCGTCTCGCAAGAACGTCAGCCTATTTTGCATTAAGAGCGCGCGCGGGGGAGAGGGGGGGGGTGTCCCGTCGCGAAACCACGATGCTCAACTCGGTGCAAGTCCAGTCCTTTTGGAAAAGGGACTCCCAACTAAGTTCTGTTTCAACTCACGGCCTCGCCAGGGCAAGGCGAGGCCAGCCACCCGAGAGTCCGCAGAGCTCAGAGGAAACCTGCAATGCGTCGGAGTTTGATTACAGTTTGTCAGCCACTTTCTGAAGCAAGAAGAGCAAACGGCGGAAAGAGCCCCACCCCCCATTACTCCCCCCACCCCGCCTCCTCCTCTCCCCCCTCCCTGAGCCCGGAGGAGGGGAGAACACCCGGCGCTTGGATCTTTTCGGAGCAGCAGGAAAAGGGGCGGCGAGGGGAGCAGACTGCAGAGGCGAGTCGGTAACGTGATCCCTGCAAACATAGCAATCATTAAGCGTCTGTCTCGCTTTCTGGCTGATATCTACCTCTCCCACGGGCGGGAAGCAGGAGCCTTAAGGCAACGGTCTCCCGGGTTGCTCACAGGGTTTAACCTAAAGGGCTGCAATTAAGGCAAGGGGAAAAACTCGCTCGGAATCTTCTCCCCAGCAAGATTTTGCTGCAGATGTTTCCAAGAGAACAAGGCGCAAAGGAGAGAGAAACGAAAAGACCGCCGTCGCCACACTGTGTTAACCCGGAGCAGAATTAATAGACGGGAGAAAGTGTTATTTCATTCTCCGCCTCCCACCTTTCTCTATCCAAGCCGAGTCTTCCGCATGGAGTTGCTTCCAAATTAAATCGGTAAAAAAAAAAAAAAAACGGGGAGAAGCCAGTTTGGTGCAGCGAGTGGAGACCGCGAGTTCGAGTCTCGTCTGAGGAACAAAGCCACTTGGATGACGTTGGCCCATTCGCTCTCGTCATGGCAGTGGCAAACCACTTCGAAAATATTGCCCCCCCCCTCAAAAAAAACCCTGCAGGGACTCAACAATGTCTCAAAGGTATCCCCTCCCAAAAAAGGGATTCCCAAGTCTACAGAGGAAACAAGTCCTACCTCTAAGGCTCGTAGGTTGCTTAAAACCTTTTGTCTGACCTACGTCCACTTGAAATAACAACTTAATCTGGTACAGACTGCGCTATCTTCTCAATTAATGATTGCAGGGATTCGCCTGCAACTATTGTACAATCAAAGAAATCCCATGGCTCCTTTTTCCCCTTCCCTACAGGCTCACGAAGTTGCGGGAAGAAAGGACTGGAGCGTACAAAGCTTGATCCAGCTCGAAAATCCAATTTCCCTAAATCCCGATTGCCCGTCCCACCTGGGATGGCTTTCCACGTGTCCCCGTTCTGCTCAGGGCCGACCTACCTTCCCAGAGCTATTTGGACTGCCTTCAGGAACCATACAGTTTAAAAATCAGGCATCTCCCTCACGCACGTAGCGTATACATTGATTTTGCCTGCCTACCAACCGCACAAGCCTGCTCTTAAAATAATAATAATGTAGGCGTTCATTATTGGGGCGGAGGTAGATTTTGTTATCCGAGTTCAAAGCCAAGATTGATGCGCGAAAGCTGGGCTGCGCGCGCAAAGGCCGGCCCAAAGTTTCCAAAGTGCCAACAAGCGACCCTCCAAGTGCGTGCCTTCCAAAACCCGCGCTACCCACGCACGCAGGCACTCCCGTCCTCTCTTCTCGTTGTTTGGCACACCCAAACGTTTGCGCTCGACGCGCTCCGTCCCTGATCTGCAGACTGCGGGAGGGAGGCGCGCTTGTTTTGTAAACTTTGCGGCTTGCCCTGCCACGCTGTGGAAGACCGCGTGCGCTTTTTGTTTTTGGTTACTTGCGGAAAACCTCCGCCTTGCTGCGGCAAATCTAGAAGGACGCGAGACTGAGAACGGAGGAGGGGAGGAGAGGTTCGACTTCCACGGCAATGGAAAGAAGTAAAATTGCCTCTCTTTCTTTCCTTGCACGCTTCTCCCCCCCCCCCTTTTGGGATAAAAACAGATCAACTCGATGTTACACAGACGTAACGTACACTTTCCACGCAGGTTCACTTTGTTGCATTTCAAGCGCACTAATCTCTCTCTCCCTCCCTCTCTCTCTCTCTCTTTCTGTCTGTCTCGCGCGGCCCACCAGAGTCCTCACCCACCCGTGGTAACTATTTCTTTAGTGGAGAGTTAGCGCACCCGCCTCCCTGCCTATTGCTCTGCAAAAGAAAAAAAAATGCTCACTCACTTTGCCCGCGCAATGCCTCAAAGTTCTTCTCCTCTTGTAGCCCGTCCTCTTTGCCTGAGCAGCCCGAGCGTAGCAGCGCTACTGCCACTGTTCATACTTCTGATCTCTGTATACTTGGTGCTCTCTTTGGGAAAGCTTTTTTTTTTTCACCAGAAACAGATTTCCTACATTTCATCAGTCCACATAGACGGAACGGAAGTTTAATGCTGACTTGAGGGAGGGGAGTAGGGGGTGGGGTGGGGGGGGATGGAGGGGAATAGAAAGAAGCGGTGAAACAGCAAATTCAGGTTTACCATAGGAAAGAGAGGGGTATTGAATTACAAACTCTGAGCAGAAACTTTGGACCGAGAACCAGCCAGTGCTTATTTATGTTGCTTCCAATGCGCTGAGAGGAGAGGCGCGATGACTTTGAAAAGAATGCTGGATAGGATTGATTGGGAACATTTAACGACACTTACATACAGTAAAATGTTTCAGCAGGGGGACATCAGGAGCCAAGGCGAACTTTATTCCTTTAAGCTCACTGGGCAGAATCCATATCTTCTTGAGGCCAAGGACAGTGCTCCCACGGATGGAAAATACATTCTGGCATAAACTAGCCTGGGTATACTTTTCTTCTTGCAGAGCTACAAGCGAATAGAATAGAATAGAATAGAATAGAATAGAATAGAATAGAATAGAATAGAACCTTGGAGGTCTTCTAGTCCAGCCCCCTGCTCAAGCAGGAGAACTTATACCATCTCAGACAAGTGGATGTCCAGTCTCTTCTTAAAAATCTCCACTGATGGAGTGCCCATAGTTTCTGGAGGCAAGCTGTTCCACTGGTTGAGTGTCCTCACTGTCAGGAAGTTTCTCCTTAATTCCAGGTTGCTTCTGTCTTTCATCAGTTTCCAACCATTGTTTCTTGTCCTTCCCTCTGGTTCTCTGACCTCTCCTTCCTTGTGGCAGCCCCTCAGATACTGGAATACTGCTATCATATCTCCCCTGTTTCTTCTTTTCTTTAGACTAGCCAAACCTAAGTCCCACAGCTGTTCTTCATATGCTTTAGTCTCCAGGCATTTGATCATCTTAATTGATCTTCTTTGTTTTTTTTCCAAACTCGCAACATCTTTTTTGTGATATGGTGACCTAAATTGGCTGCAATTTTCCAGATGTGGTCTTAGTAGGATTTTATAAAGCGGTGCCTCTGTTTTTCCAACCAGGATTGTATTAGCTTTTTTTGTTACAGCTGCACACTGCTGGCTCATAGTCAAGTGAACGTCCACTAGGATTCCAAGGTCCTCTCACAGTTATTGTTATTAAGCCAGGTCTCGCTCAATCTGTACTAAATTCTGCCTAAATGTAAGACTTTGCTTTTCTCCACACTGAAACTCATTTTGTTGGATAGGGCCCGTTGTTCAAGTTTATCAAGATCTTTTTGGTTCCTGAATTTGTCTTCTGGGGTGTTGGCTACTCCTGTCAGTTTGGTGTCATCTGTAAATTTGATGAGTTCCCCTTCAGTTCCCTCACCTAAATTATTGATAAAGATATTGAAGAGTACTGGGCCTAAGACAGAGGCTTGTACTCCACTGCTTATTTCTTTTCATGTGGATGTAGTGCCATTGAGGACCACTCATTGATTACAGTTTGTCAGCCAGCTACAGATCCATCTGGTGGTGATGTTGTCTATTCCACCTTTTTCTAGCTTAACAAGGAGTAGGTTGTGGTCTATTTTGTCAAATGCCTTAGTGAAATCTAAGTATACTATGTCCACAGCATTTTACTGGTCTACTAGTTTAGTCACTTTATCAAAGAATGAGACAAGATTGATTTGGCATGATCTATTTTTAACAAACCCGTGCTGGCTATTAGTTATGACTTTGTTCGCTTCTAGTTGTTCACAGATCTGTTTTTTGATTATCTTTTCTAGGATCTTCCTAGGTATTGATGTTAAACTGGTTGGTCTATAGTTTCCTGGGTCTATTTTTTTTCCTTTCTTGAAGCTGGGAACCACATCAGCCCTTTTCCAATTCTCAGGTACTTCTCTGGTGCTCCAGGATTTATGAAAGATGTAGTGCAATGGTTCTGAAATAACATCTGCCAGCTCCTTCAGATGTTGGGTCCCTGTGATTTATATTCGTCAAGGTTGGATAGGTGTTCTCTTACCATTTTCTTGCTTATTTTAATTTTTATTTTTAGTATGTCTTTTGCAGTGGTTTTTTTGGTATGTTGGGCTATAGTTTCTTTTTGTGTGAAGACTGATGCAAAGAATGAGTTAAGCAGCTCTGCTTTCTCCCTACTACCTTTTACTTCCTTGCCATCTTCTCTCTTTAGTGGACCTACAATTTCTTTGACTTTTTTCTTGTTAATATGTTGGAAGAAACTTTTTTTAATTATTATCCTTGATTTCTGTTGCAAGTCTTTGTTCGTTCTGAGCCTTTGATTTCCTGACTTCATCTTTGCATGTTCTCTCTGTCTGCTGAATTATGTGCCCCTCTTTCCATTTTTTGTATTTGTCCTTTTTGTCTTTCAGTTTGTTAGAGAGATCTTTGTGCAGTCATGCTGGTTTCTTCTTGAATTTCTTGTTTTTCTTTTTCAATGGTATTGTACTGGTCTGGGCTTTTGTGATTGCATTTTTGGGGGTTTCCCATGCTTCTTGGGTTGTTTTCCCCTTTAGGATTTTCATCCATGGAATCTTTCTTAGGTTCTCTCTGAATTTGTTAAAGTCAGCTCTTCTGAAGTTTAAGACACTGGTTGGATTGTTTTCTATTGCTAGTGGTTGCATTATATTAAATTCCATATAATGTGGTCACTTTCACCCAGATAGAGAGATAGAGAGACAGAGAGAGATGATGATGAGGATGAGGATGATGAGGATGATGATGATATAGGATGATTAGGTAGGTACAAAAGACCTGTGGACCACATGTACCTTTCAGATCCTTTTTTTTTAATAGACTTCTAAGTCCCACCATCTTTCTGATGAAATTTGGTATAGCAGTAAAACTCTAAACATTGGAACAGGCTTTGCTTGTTAAACTGTCCAATAAAATGATCATGTTAACTCCTAATGGGTTTAACATAACACCAAGTAAAAGGAGAAAAATTCTTTCCTCAAAGGGAGAAAAAACGAAATTTCACAGCACCGGTCCTTTTATAGCAACATATCATTTACCTTGGTCTCTGTGGCTTTTGGGCCCCACAAATAAAATAAATAAATAAATCCTTGCAGGTACAGAAACATACAGAACATTCTGCCTGAGATTATTCCATGTTGGAGGACTATCCAAATATCATATTTAAAATATAAACCTCTTTGAGTTGAGCTTAACTTCTGATACTTCAGAAGCCCTGAGGTGTTTTAGGCTACATTATGAAAGTACCTTGTTGTTGCATTATTCATGAATTCATCATCTATCCATTCTTTCATTTCACTCTAGCCCATAGTCCTGTTTAGCCCTTATCCAGTCCTTCTTAAGCGTCTAGAGATCAGCATAGGCCAGCCAAGTCTGGCCCTTTTCAGTAATTCAGATGAAACAATTTCCCCACAGTAATTGGGATTATTGTAGAGAATTTCCCAGCAGGCACTTCTATTGTGTGACATTTAGTCATTCACATCATTTTGCTTCACCTTGTTTCATGGTAAGATTGCTTCCATATATCCCCATTTACTATCTTCAATATAAACCTATGTGTAAAGTCACAGTGCTGGTTGCATTCACTTCCTAAAGATGAATTAGAATTTTTTCAGCTGAGTGGCAGAGCTCTGTTAGCATTTGCTCTGGGTGCCAAGAGAAAAAACACAGTGAACCCAAAAACTATATTCTGGCATCTTCTAAATTATGATATCCACATTTATTTAATTACTTTACTTACTGTTTGTTATTTTAGCCCTAATGTTACCCAACAATTGCTTATTAGTTCAATCATCTTGTCATTGTGAAAAAAAAATAACTTTTGTTAATTCAGGAAGAAGAAACAGATGTTGGAATGACTGCATGCATATAACACTTGTCTGGTTCAGTTTCCTACTAGTTATCATCCTATCCCCTGAAAAACGACAGAGCATTCCAAATCACTCCTCATTTTCCATTATTCTTTTCCATCTGACAATAAAAGTGGTCACAGATCCTGTTTAAGGATGGGTAGCTGTTTAGAAGTTGGATCATATATTTTGGGTATTTTTCCCTCCTTTGGAGGAAGATAATACAGGGTGGAATTGTCAACCCAACTACGTGTAATAGATGTATTCAACTTATGTTAGGTTATGCATACCTATTTTTATCTATTCCCAAGTGAAAATTGATTTTTTAAAAAAAAACCATCACCATTGAGCAGGACAACCTGATAACATCATCAAAAGAGAATGGATAAAGAGTTGCCAACTTTTTCTTTATTCACTTTATTCAGGAGGATCAATTTCTAGATATTTGCCTCTCTTCTCCAGATAGAAGCTGATTAACTATATTTCTTGCAAAGGTATAAGCACCTTGATGCTTATACCATGGCTCCATGGCTCACTGAGGCCAATTCTCCAGAATCCACATGCAAACGTGGAAACGTAAAGGAAGAGGATATCATCATGGCAGAAATTAAAGCACCTCTTCTTAGCAAACTTCAGATAAGAATCAGATCACAGTCATCTTCTATGCTAACTTGTAATGCTTCTAAGTTTTTTGTAGCCTGTATTTTGTATATTTTTGAAGATGCTATGCTGAACCACAGGATCAGGAAAATCCAGAGTTTTCCAGAAAATGCATGACTTCATATTTACTTCAAAAGAACGTTTGCACATGGAATGAAATTATGAATGTTTTCCAGACTTCAGGATTCAAACTCTACAGTTATGTCTACATGGGTTTCATTTCAGAGAACTTTAAAAAAAAAAAAGATTGGAAAGACTGTGTAGCCACATACACAGCTCTCTTCTAGAAATGTTCAATAATACGTGCCTTAAACAATGTCCAAGACATATGGTTAAAAGAACATGCCAATTTGTCTATACTTAGACTGTACTTTTCCATCCCCATTTGAATGAAATACATTTACTGAGTTTTTATTTTATTTTTTTACTGAACAGCCTTCGTATCATGCTTCAATGTGCTAATGTGACATGAAAATAGAATACAATTGGACAGTCAAAGGCTGGTAAAGTTGTATATTTCCAAACCAACTTTATGGAAGAAGTCCTGGTTAGGCCTGATTTCCAAATGCACAGCTGAAACTGATATTATCAGCTACAAATAATGGAGGGATCTACACTTCAAACAAGACCTGCACATTCTTGGTTTGCGCTTCTGGCTGAATTTTGCTTCCAGGTTTGGCTTACTCTTCAAATAACAGCCTTTAAGAAAGGCTTGTATAGAAAAGGTAAAAATATTCCAAATGCTTCTTATAATTTTCATTTAATCATGGGACTTCTGGACTGCCTGACCAAATGTCTCTGGGCAGTGTAAAAAAATCTGTAATGGATTAAAAAACAGAGATAAATAGTCCTGCCTTGAACCATGAAAGGTTTTAAAACTAAAAATATATTTTATTAAAAAACCACATAAAAACTGGGACACTGAAGAAATAAATAAAACTAATTCATCATCTGGGAGAAGAGTACAGCAAGCCTGAGGCTTAATGTAATAAATGTCTCCACAGACTTTCTAAAGACCAGGAAGAATGCGGGAGCAATTTGAATACATGGAGTGGCAGTTGAAAGACATGTTTTTGTGACTTTTGTAGATGACAATCTCTAATCAAAGGAACATGTGATGGGTGAAGGCCCGCCTAATAATTCTTAGTGAATGATAGATGTAATTGAGAGAGGGCAATGCCACACCTGAACCAAAGAAGAGCTTTAAAGATGACCATCAGCACCTTAAATTGTACCAGGAACCCAGCTGTCCCATCAGTGCAGGTCTTAAAGATTTTGTATAGGCATTTTGAGACTGGACCAGGGTTCCTCAAATTTGGCCACTTTAAGACTTGTGGACTTCAACTCCCCAGCTGGGGAATTCTGGGAGTTGAAGTCCACAAGTCTTAAAGTGGCCAAGTTTGAGGACCTCTGTATAGCTATACAAATGGACTTAAAGAGCATCATCCTGTAGAATACATGGCAATATTTGGGTTGAATGGTGGTTAAGATGTGAATAACAGTAAATAAAGCCTCCATATCCAGAAAAGGTTGTAGTGGTGCTGTGGAGCTGTTTAATAGCCACTTTGGCGGCAGCTACCCACCTGCTCCTGGAGAGGAGTTCTGAATCTAACAGGAAGCCAAATTACAAGTCTACTCTCTTCAGGGAGTGCAATGCTAGTCAGAACAACAGATGGTATTGGCAGGATTTCAAATCCTGAGCCAATTTCTCTTGCTGGGAATGAATCTCAGCCTCTTCTGCCCCATCCAGACCAGAACAGCCTCCAGGATCCTGAGTAGCACTTCGACAGTCTCACTTGTTTGGTTAGAAAGCATGAAACTTGATCCTGTGGTAATGGATGATTTCAGCAGCAGTTTCATGTTGATGTTGAATAGGAGTAGAGAGAGCATTCCGTCTATGTTGCCTGACAACTGAGGGGCCTAGGGCTTAATCCTTATCCCCCTGTCTGAAACTACATCTTCAGGAAGGAGAAAAACATTGAGAAAGTCACCCTGTGCTCAAAGATGTCTCTGAATGATATAATGATTGATGATACTAAAGATTGCAAAGAAATCAAGCAGAATCAGAAGAGTTACATTCCTTTCCCCAGGCTTAGCAAATACAAGCCCAATCAGTGCTACCTCCATGCTATACCCAAATGATAAGCCTTTCCCTCAGGACTATCCTCTTGTATTAAGAGATAGATTGAAGAATACTTTTGGTTTAGTAGGGAAAAAAGAACTCCAGAGTCTATATATGGAAAGCTTACATAGCACCCACTGGGAACTTTTTAAAACAGCTGCATCTTTTTTCAGATCACATGACTGCCCTCTGCAGGTGGACGGCAATATTAGGAACATAGAACATAGAATAATACAGTTGGAAGGGACCTTGGTGGTCTTCTGGTCCAACCCTCTGCTCAAGCAGGAGACTCTATACCATTTCAGATAAATGGTTGTCCAGTCTCATTTTGAAAGCCTCCATTGATGGAGCATCCACAACCTGAAGGCAAAGTGTTCCATTGGTTGATTGCTCACAACAATAGGAAAATTCTCCTTAGTTGTAGGTTGCTTCTCTCCTTGGTTATTTTCAATCATTGTTTCTTGTCTTGCCTTTTGGTGCTTTGGAAAATAGTTTGATCTCATCTTTCTAAGAGCCCTTCAAATATTGGAACACTACTATCATGTCTCCCCTAGTTCTTTTTTATTAGACTAGAGATACCTGCAACCGTTCTTAATGTATTTTAGCTTCCAGCCCCGTAATCATTCTTGTTGCTCTTCTCTGCACTATTTCCAAAGTCTCAACATCTTTTTTATATTGTGGTGACCAGAATGGATGCAGTGTGGTCTTACTAACGTTTGCTTTAAGGAGTTGCTGACAACTGCTATGTGTGCATTTAACACATACTCCAATACATTCTTGAAATGTATTGCCTTATTAAGAGGCAATATTGATTGATTGATTGATTTGTCTAATTTATTGGCTGTCCATCTTACCCATGACACCAATGTACTCTGCTCTGATTTTTTTTCATATGTTGATTACATCTTTTCTAAAACCTTGAGAGATGTGGGATGAGGGGCAAACAAACAGCCAAAGTCTTGTGACTTGACCTGCCCCTTTCTTGCTGCATTGCCCTGATTGATGGACATTTTCTCCCATTAGCTGAAGACATATTGAAAGAGGACAGATAAAACCTAAAATAACAACAACAACAACAATACCTTGACTATAGCACTTGGCACACTCACAAATCAAGACAATATCACTCAGTAATAATTCAGAACAGTGGGCATACAGGCAGACTGGGGATTGGCAATGGGCAATAGTAAATTTTGTGTCTGTGCTTTTTGTGCCAACTCAGAGATGGGTGGTGTTATGTCCTTGGCCAGCAGGCACAGGCTGCAGCGATTGGCCTGGGCAGACCATGTGGATGCCTGGGACAAGAATGGCTGCTCCCAGCCTTGCATGCATGCGCACGGCGGGAAAAGATCCTTTGAAATGATTGGCCAGCAAGGTATTGTGCAGGGGGGCTATAAAAGGGGGCTGCACCATTTTAAAATCAGTTCTGTTGGTGTTTGCAATAAAGGAGAACCGTTGGAACTTGTTGCTTCATCTTGATGCCTCTTCTTCTGAAACAAAACATTGACGACAAGGATGGGATGCCTGCAAGGCAAACAGAGTAAGAAGCCAAGCTGATTCACCACAGGGGGGCTTGCAGCTTGGAGAAGTTTGATGCCTGGAGATCGACTCAACCTGCCAGCAAAGAAACACTGGAAGTGAGCTCAGAAAAGGGGGCCCCTTCTCAATCCTTGCAGCAAGAGGCATGGACAAAGTCCTGGGCTCAAACGATGGCAAAGATAGGCAGAATTTGACACAGCTCACCCAGAACGCTGGAGCTCGTATGTGGCCCGGGTGGAGAACTATCTCCGGGTGAATCAAATTCGTGAAGATGACCTCAAAGCTGCCACGCTGCTCTGTGTGTGGGGGGGGGGCAAGAGACTTTCGAGATTGCAGAGAATCTGGTCACCCCAGCACCATTGGAATCAATCACCTACACAGACTTGAAGAGGATGCTTCAAGAGCATTTCAAACCCAAGCTCTCAGTAATTGCCTGGCAACACGTGTTCGAACAGAGGGACCAGAGGCCTGGTGAGTCTGCAGCAGATTGTTGTGGCCTTACGGCAAGCAGCTAGGCCCTATGAATTCAAAGACTTGGAGGAGAGACTGAGGGATCGGCTGGTCTGTGGCCTGTGAAGCCGGGAATTGCAGCAGAAGCTCTTCGCGAAGAAAGGCCCCGTGTTCCAAGATTCCCTGAGGGAAGTTTCAGCCAAAGAAGCAGCAGGCAGAGCTGTGAAGGCCTTGCGGCTCACCAAGCCCCCTCAAGTTCCAGCCACCATCCATCAAGAGATTGCTCACGAAGAATCCGAACAGATCCAGAATCGGAAGTGGACCGGCTGCATCAGACTCCAGGGAGAAGGCCTCACGGAGGGAAGGCCAGCCAGCATCATCCCCTTGGTGCATCGGGTGTGGAGGCCGCCATCACCGCACAGACTGCTGTTTCCGCTCCACCAGGGCCTGTGGGAGACAAGGCTACATTGCCTCCGTCTGTTTGCGTCGCCAGAAGGAATGTTACCCAGAAGAATTGCTCATAAAGGTACCAGGGGCCCCAGCCAGAACAGGGTGGGCTTCTGCATGTCACGTAGGAGCATTTTTAGAACGGGGGCCACAGGCCACTTAGGAAGAAGCTTCACATTGATGTGAAATTGCAAGGGGTCCCCTTGTCAATGGAGCTGGACCCTGGGTCTGCTCTATTGATCATCTCCCTAGACACCTTTAACAAGGTCTGTAGCAGAAGCAGCCTAAGGTTTAAACTCAGGCCGTCAACCCTCATCCTCACCTATTTCCAAAATTCCAGAGTCAACATGAGGGGGGAAGGCCATGCTCAAGGTGCAACATAGGAATTTTGAGGGGCTACTGGATGTAGCTATGGTTGGGGAGGCCGCACGTCTCATTGGACTCGACTGGTTTAAGGCCCTGGGAATTCAGGTGACTGGAATACACGGCATGCAAACAACAGGCCTGGATGGGGTCTGCAAGGAGTTTGCAGATGTGTTTAGTCCAGAACTTGGCTCCTACAAAGGCCCTCCTATTTCTCTGAGAACAGACCCAGCCATAGCCCCCATTAGAATCAAGCCACGCAGGGTGCCCTTTGCCTTAAAGGGTAAAATAGATGCAGAGCTGGATAAACTGATTCAGCAAGGTATCTTAGAGCCTGTGGACAGTAGTCCAAGGGAAACGCCCATAGTTACGCAACTGAAGGCCAATGGTGAAGTCTGAATCTATGCGGACTATAAGTGCACGCTTAACAAACTGCTGCAGCAGCATTCGTACCCAGTACCGGTGGTCAGCCACATTCTGGCCTCCCTCAAGGGGGGGGGCAGATCTTTGCTAAGCTTGACCTGGCTCAGGCCTATCAATAATTGTCAGTTGATGAAACGGCCAAGGCCCAAACTATAGTGACTCAGAGGGGGCATTCAGGGTAAAAAGATTACAATTTGGAGTAAACGTGGCCCCTGGCGTCTTCCAGAGTATAATGGAGCGAACACTCCGAAATATCCCTGGTGTTTGCCCGTACTTTGACGATGTCCTCATCGCTGGGGACTCAGCTGACAATTTAGCCGAAAGGCTGAGAGCTGTTTTGCTACGTTTCCGCCAAACAGGGCTGAAGCTTAAGCAAGACAAGTGCAAGATTGGAGTTACCTCCACAGAGTTTCTAGGATTCCGCATTGATGCTCAGGGCATCCACCCTGCTGAATCCAAGCTGCAAACAATTCAGTAGGCCCCAAGTCCCAAATCCAAGGTGAACTTCAGGCCTTTCTGGGACTGCTAAATTTTTACCAGTCACTCCTTCCTCACAAGGTTGCAATGGTTGAGCTGTTACACCGGCTCTTGGACAAACAGTCCCTGTGGCCATGGACACAAGCACATAAAAAGAGCTTCAAAGAGGTCAAGGCCTTGCTCTCTTCAAATGTGGTCCTAGCGCACTTCAATGAGAATTTGCCAGTGCGCATCACCTGTGATGCGTCCCCTTATAGGATTGGGGCTGTGTTAAGTCACTTGAAGGCTGATGGAATGCAAGTCCCAACAGCATACTACTCTAGAATCCTATCATCAGCTGAAAGCAATTATGCACAGATAGATAGAGAAGCCTTAACCATAGTGGCTGGCATAAAGAAGTTCTATGACTTCGTATATGGCCGCCACTTCATGGTCTTTACAGACCATAAGCCACTGCCAGGGTTGTTCACAACGAACAAACAACCCCACACATAATATCCCTATGAATGCTGAGGTGGTCTATCTTCCTGTCTGCATATGACCATACACTGGTTCACAAGCCAGGCAAAGAAATGGGCCATACAGATGGTCTCAGCAGGTTTCCATTACAGCGGATAGAGGCAGATCCAGCACCTGCCAACCGCATCCTGTCTATTCAGGACTTGCCTGAATTTCCCCTCAGTGCTAGGGACACAGCTGCAGAAATAGCCACCGATCACACGCTAACACGCATGCTGACCTGGGCGTTGTCTGGATGGCCTGACACATGTCCAGGCTCAAAATTCCAGAGCTTCTGGCAGAGGAAGCACGAGATTTCCACCTTCAAGGGGTGTGTCCTATGGGGTAGCCGGGTAGTAATCCCAACCTCATTGAGGACTAGAGTCCTGCTGTCTCTGCATGAGGGACATCTGGGAATAGTCCGGATGAAGGCGTTAGCACGCAGCCATCTTTGGTGGCCTGGGCTCGACAAAGGCATCGAGTCTCAGGTCCACAGGTGCATTGTTTGTCAACAGTCAAGGCCGGAGATGCCCCAGGCCCCAGTTCATAGGTGGGAGGAGACTCATACCCCATGGTCGAGGGTCCATATTGACTACGCTGGGCCCTTTCAGGGGCAATTCTTCTTAATCTCGTGGACAGCCATTCCAAGTGGCTAGAGGTCATGCCTGTCTCTTCCACTATCACTACTGAGACCATCCAGGTGCTGAGAGGGATCTTCGCTGCACATGGACTTCCAGATGTCCTTGTTTCTGACAATGGGCCCCAATTCATGTTGTTTGAGTTCAAGGCGTTCCTCCAGGCCAATATGATCCGGCATGCCACATCTGCACCATTCCATTCAGCTTCCAACAGCCAGGCTGAATGGATGGTACGCACAACCAAGGATGCCTTAAAGAGGATCACTCACGGGAACTGGCATCACAGGTTAGCGGACTTTCTTCTTTGTCACCGCACCACACCTTGCACAGCTACTGGAAAGAGCCCAGCTAAACTCCGCTGGGTTCGCCACCTCAACACAAAACTGGACAGATTGCACCCAGACCAGGTGGCTTCACAGGTGTCACAGCCACGAGGATCTAGCAGACTACAAGTGGGCAATCCGGTCTGGGTAAGGTACTATGGACCAGGACATCTCTGGGTCACAACAGTGGTATACAAGGTCTCTGGGCCAATGTCATACGAAGTGGCCTTGGTCGTGTGATCCGATGTCACATTGACCAACTGCGTTGGAGGCTTCCCAGCAACTCTTCCTGGCTCTGCTCTTGGGGGGGAGGAGGACCACAATTACGATTGTGGACCACGGTCTCTCCAACATCCCCAGGCTTCAGCTATTGTTCCAAACAGGGAGTCCGCAGAAAGGGGGTTCGCCATGGAGGTGGCTCCGGCCTCTGGCACCTCTGGCACATACATGGGGGCCATGGGATATTGGGACACATCAGCCACTCAGGCCATTCCAGCTGCTGGTCTAGGGCTCGAGGGACAGTGCTCCCAAGAGGAGTCCATTGTGGACTTGGGGAATTTCACCCCACCACTGGATTTGGGGAATTCCACCCCCCCCCAAGGAACCCTGGCTTGGATTTAGCGGATCCAGCCCATCAGCAGCTGGGTGGATACCCTGGGTCCTTGGGCCAACAAAGTCCTGGTCTGCCTAGCCTGGCAGGCGAGCTGGCAGGCCAGGCACACACACCGGCCATGATAAGATCAGGGCGGGCCAGAGGTCCTCCCAAATACTTACAAGACTATGTACGGTCCTTGTCAGTTCATGGGCAGGTCTAGTAGTCTGGGTTAAATAATACAGCTCAAGAAGAGTGGGGAGCATGGCTGTAGCAAGACTGTAGTGTTGTGTATGTATATAGATACAACATAAGCAATGTAATGGAGCGTTGGAATATTTAAAATAATAAGTGTGCCTTATTATTTTAGCCAAGAAGGGAGGGTGTTATGTCCTGGGCCGGCAGGCGCAGGCTGCAGCGATTGGCCCGGGCAGACCATGTGGATGCCCGGGACAAGAAAGGCTGCTCCCAGCCTTGCATGCACGCGCATAGCGGGAAAAGATCCTTTGAATGATTGGCCAGCAAGGTATTATGCAGGGGGGCTATAAAAGGGGGCAGCACCATTTTAAAATTGGTTCTGTTGGTGTTTGCAATAAAGGAGAACTGTTGGAACTTGTTGCTTCATCTCCATGCCTCTTCTGAAACAGAACAGGTGGCTAGCACTTTAATTCAATAGTAGAAAAAGGGCCAGAGACTTAACGTAACCCACAAGTTTCTGGTAATTTTTATGTTGATGACTAATTCAGCATTTGCAGACTGGATATTGACAAAGAATATTAAAGAAAATGGCAGGATGTTCATCTGTCATTTATTTGCCTGCTGGAAAGGGAAGGAGATTTTTGATGCTCCCCAATGGAAGAAAACACAATGATTAGGTCTACTCAGGAGGAGCAACTATCTTTTCCTAATAGTATCCTTAGTTCTTGGTTAATGACAGTAAGTGGGATTGGAATTTGCATTGCTAAGTGATTCAAGTGTGATATCAAGTGATTCTATTGCTTAGTAATGGCAACCCCAGCACTTCCCGTTGCCATTATTAATCAAGAACTGCAGATTGTTAAGCAAGACCCAGTGGCTTGCAAGCAAGTGGGCAGACAGGTAAGTGTTGGAAAGTATGGGGATGGCCCACATAGCATAAGTATTATGGGACCGGGGGTGGCTGCTGCTGGGTGGGGGATTTGCCATTCCTATTCCTTATTAAGTGAGCTGAATTGGTTACCAATGAGCTTCTGATGCAATTAAGGGGTTGGTGGAGCTATTCTCCACTGCCAAGCCTGCCATATGGAACAAGCTCCCCCCAACACCACATTTTGTTGATTCTGTCCCTTCTGGTCTTGAAGAAGACAATGAAGACCTGGCTATTCTCCCAGAAACTGTGAAAAAAAGGCAAGAAAGGAGCTGGCTGTAGGATCAGATGGTATATCTGATATATGTCTCATTATCTTTATGATTTTCAATGCACTGGATATTTTTAACCCTTGCTAAGCACCCAGAGTTACTTGGTGAGTGGGGATAGCTATATTATATAAATCAATTAATTGAATACAGTTTATTAAATAGATAAAATACATGTTCAACAATAACCCTGGGCATAAAAATGATGTAATATTTCCTTTGTTTTCTGGAAACAAGGACTTTTATGTCAGTTTTCTCTAAAAAGCAACCTATTCCGTGTATGAGACCATCTAGATATGTGATGCTTCAGCAAGCCACCCAGTTGATTGGATTCAGATGGTGTCCAAGTAGAAATAAATAAATAATCTCAGTATTGAAGTAAGACGTATAAAGAGGATATGCTTATCACTGGACAATATTTTAGGACAAGCCTATAGAAAAGAGATGGATTCAACTTGAATCAGAATGAAACAATACTACTGGCATTTACTATCAAAGAAGTAGCAGAACAGTACTCCAACTTCCAGTACAAGGCTGATAAAAACTGGAGACCAATAATTTCTAGAAGTTGAGAATGAAAATATTTCCGTTTCCTAAACAGTATAGAAATAGGACATAGGACATACTAGTCCATCAAAAATGTCAAAAGACCATGGAGAAGAATGATTTGGGAAGTGAGGCAGTGCATAGGTATCTTCATAGCAATGCTAGAAACCTCTGAGCTAAGATGGAACTGTTATAATATGTAAATTTTAAAAAAACATAAAAGCAAAGGGTATAATGGAAATCAGGTGGAGGGGAAAGAACTAGTGCTCATACAAGACCCATCCTGGAGATGATATCACTGTGTAGATGAAAAAACATAGTTCCAGAAAAACTTTCATAATGCCACAAAGTCTAAGAGCTCAGGAAAAATCTATGTGAAGTTCCAAGAGGTCACTTTTCTTCTTCTTGTGCCATATCCGTTATCAGACTTTGACGATCATGTTGGCGATCCTGTTTTTATCAGCAGCCGCATGAAAAAGTGCTGCTGAGTTTTGTCCAAACCAGCCCCTTAGATTTTGAAGCCATGATGTTCTTTTCCATTAACATGATTTTCCTGGGAAATATATAGTGTAGTAGTCTTCCCTTTGCTTTCTACACTGCTGTGCACACACTGTTCAAGTGGCTGCCACCACACCGTGTGCTGTTCTTCTCAAGCCGTTCCAACCAATATGGTCTCCGCCTTCAGTCAATACTGGGGAGCCAGCTGTCATTCACCAGGCCTGTTGGTCCACAGGAGGTATTTGATTTCCTCCAACCCTCCATTATAGCATAATAGCCATAATGGGTAGGGTCCCTCAATCTGCCACATGGGATGCGATCTGTGAGGGTTCCCTAAGAGAAGAAGTCACTAGTATGTTTAATGAGCAGCAGCAAGGAAGTTTCAAGACAAAAATTGTCCAAATGAGAACAACTTCCCCAGAAGCAAAAATAACTATGAAAAGAAGAACTTTTTGATAAGTGCACTAAAGAGCATTTATTTGTTTGTTTGTTATATGCTTTTCATCTTGCCTAGAGGCCACTCTGGGAGGCTTACAAACAAAAATTCCATGAATTCTTCCAGAAAACAGAAAACAACACGTAAGTCACTAATTCATTTGTTGATATATGACATAAAAATATTACATGAATATAAGCCGATTGCAAAACAACTGGATGAATTCTTCATCTTCCGTGCAGAAGATATATAGTACAGTACATATCTGTGCCTGGAGTGATATTTTCAGGAGGGAATTATAGAAACTGAAGAAAATAGTGACAATGAAATATAAACTTTTTTTCTTATTGAAAAATCAAAGGCGTATATAATCATTGGGTCTACATGGCATTTTTAGGAAAATCTGGAAATTACTGATGTAATGAAAGGGTCCAGGGGAAATTTAGGAAATTTTGGGCATGTTAGCTTAATAGCTGTTCCTGTATATTGTAGAAAACATCACTAGCTCTAAAGTCATGAAATACAAAGAAGAACAAATTGCTGACAAAACTTCAATATGGTTTCTGAAATGGTAATCAAGTCTAACTTGATAGTTTGAAATGAGCACAAATCGTGCTGGTAGTTGATTGGATAGACGTGGAAAACCTTTGACAAAACCTCTCACCAGTTTCAGGAGCAATCATGAAATAAGTGATGAAATCCTTTTTCAGATTTTTGTACCTGATTGAAGAGCATAAAGCAGAATGTAAGAATAAATGAAACATTCCTACAGCAGTAGTATGTAAACAGTAGAGGATCTGAATTGGAACATCTATTTTTTTAAAGTGCTTATAAATAATTGGTAAGTTGGAGAATGCATGCAAATACCCATTCACTGTGAATGACCGTGAATTATGAAGTAAGGGGTAATTAAAATTAATGATGTTTATTTTGTTATTGTTGTTTCCAAAAATTCATTTCTCACTTTAACAAAAAATAGCTTTTCTTTTATTATTTTTTTTCCCAAGGAGAAAAATAATTCACTGAAATAAGGTGAGCAGAAAACAACGATAAAATTCCTTGTTAAATGTTTTAGATTTAAGAAAGATTTTATCTCCTTGAGGAAAAGCACCTTTTAGTTTTCCTCCCAAGAAATAAAAGCTTTTTCAAATTATGCATCCACATGATTCAGCCATTTGTATGATTCTGCACAGAACACGTTCCTGGATGTGCACATAATGTCCATTTTAAAGTTAATGAGTTTAACATACAATACTTGCCATCAAATTTAGAATACTCACTTAAGTCACAAAACATACACCAGCTCATATGATTTCAGCCATTCCCTTGTTCTATATATTTTCCCCAATGAATAAAGGTCCATATGGAATGTAGAGTTGTCAAGCAAAAAAAAAGCACCGCTTAGAAAGATTGGAAGAAAAAAAAATCAGTGGTTTTCATTTCTTTGGCTTTATATATATTTTTTTAATATAAACTCTCCCAGGACAGTTCAGGTGATATGTTTGGAAAGCTTAGCTATGCCACAAAGGAAAGACTGAGAGAATAATAAGAAATGTGATGGAAGAATGTATAATAAAAAGCCTGGAGAATGAAAATTGAAACAACAGACATTTAGAAATGTATTGAAACCAAGCTGTCCTTTGCATCGATGGGAGGGAAGGAGGGGATATCAGATTACATATGCATACAAACATAATTAGAGATGCTATTAGCATACCAATGAAGTAATAGCATATTTATACTAAGACATATTAAAAAAAATCTGTGAGTAGGATTAAATATAATTCAAGTAGTCAGGACTATAAGAATATTCAGACCTTTCTGTAAGTATGAGGTTTTTAAATAATGTTTATTGCTTTTTAAAAATAACATAAAAAATTTAAAACAAAAGGAACAAAGCACAAACATATTTACATTATCAAAGAAAAATAACAAGTGCTTTAAAATAAATGAAAAACATGCAACAGAAGATAAAAATAAAAATATGAAGTATAATTCTTGGCCCAGTGGTGAAGATGCTCGCCTCCCATTTGGAAGGTTGAAAATTCAGTCCTAGGTAATGGCAGATGTTTCTCTTTTAGGGCTCTAAAAAACAAAAAGTTCTGCTGTGAACTCCACATGGAGTTAGGAAGGGCATCCAGCCAGTAAATGCTGGTCTCCATCCAGTGTCCCTGACTCTACCCAGAATTAAGGGATTATAGGGTCATAAAAAGGAAGTTTATATATCCCCTTATATAACTATGATACTTTTTAAAGCCTACTATATTTGTATTTCATTATACTTAGCCATACAGTTCTATGTCTATAGGTAATCTGCTCACATAATCAAGTCTTCAATATATTGAATAAATGGGGCTTTACATTTATCTTTCCAATGTTGCAATATCAGTCTTTTAGCTATACTAAGAACACAGAGAATACACTTATGCTCTCCAGTTGTCATATTCCACATAGTAAGTATCTATTTCAAGAGAATGTTAACCTCTGAAAACTGTAGCTTTTGTAGCATAGTCACAGTGGTGGGAGTCAGCCAGTTCACACCAGTTCGGCAGAACCAGTAGCTAATTTTTTGTTGGCCAGAAGCAACAAAAATAGCATCCGGAAGCAGCATCCACACAGAGAACTGGTTGTTCACATATTTGAATCCCGCATTTATTATGTCCACTACTTCTAAAATTTAGTAAGTATAAGAATTGTAAAAATGTGTATTTAAAAGTAACATTGTCCTTATTACATCTCTAACAAGATGCTGTCCTACAAATTCCTTTTCTATACAGGCATAATGGAGTCCAGTAAATTCTAAATATTCCTTTATTGTATAAGTTATAGTATAGGGTTCATTGACACTCTTGAAATAAAAGTTAAGACACTCTTCTATTGTCTGGGCAATACATAGGAACTTGTAGGTCTTTATTCCACTCATCTTTTAACATCTGCATATCAAGTTGATTTATTGATTTATTGATAACAAATATCCATGCAATGAATAGTAGGACTTTTTAATTTTAAAAGATTTAACCAGTTTTACTAATATCTTGGGTATCTCAGCAGCTGAAAATACTGGCAGTTCAAACAATGTTGGTAACAAACATTATAGCTGTAAATATTGTCATAGAGTTAACCCTGATAGATATTTGTCTCTCAGCACAACAGTGTTAAAAATTCACCATCATTTATCATTATCCTGTTAATATCTCCATTTTTATCCACTTTTCCAAATTACCATCTTTTTTCCAATACTCAGTGTTAGATTTCCCCATAAAGTAAATTTAGCATGGAAAAAGGTTCAAATCTGTTTTTATTAGACATTCTATTCCATGGCTTTCTAACTGAAATAATTGTTTTCAGAAATACTACAGTTCTATTGTATTTAGATCCTAATACCAACAGTGCTATATACGCATATTCCCAAATCAGAAGAGTAGCACCAGTTTTTGACTTCTAGCATTTAATACTTGACATTAGTAAGCCCAATGATGTAGGTCCAGTTTCAAAAAAGAGAATGTTCACTCATTAATTAGCAATTGCATTTTGGGGAGGGGTAAAGATATTCTTGAAATTGAAGAACCCCATAAAATATGCAGTAAATAATATTCATGCACTCCCTTTTTCCTTGAATGATAAGAAAGTAACAGACACCCATAGGAGGCTTAATTGGAGCTCAGATTTTTAAACCAACACCATGGATCCCCAAAGCCCATTCAGGATGTCTGCAGAGTAGTTAAACTTTAAGCTCTAAAATTTCTGCCTTTTCAGAATTTAAACTGCCAAATGCTTCTTTGAAAAGAATGTGGTGAACTGCTGATTCAGTTTCTAAGGAGAAAAAAATACTCCACTCACCAGCTGCCACTGAAGAAACCTCTGTTGGTTTCTCATATTGTTATTGAATGATGCCACACCAGCTGCTTTATTCATAATTCTCCTATGTTGTATATCCAATTTCAATGTACAGAAGTGGCCAAAATTGTGGAAACGTTTTGGGGAAAGTGTATTTTTGAAGAAATTAGAAGAAAAATTGGTGGAAACTTAACCAAAGGTGGCATTTCTACTGTACACTTTTCCCAAAAGGTTTCCACAATTTTGGCCTCTACTGTAAATTATAATTTAAAAACTAGGTTAATCCATCCCTTTTGTTTTACACCCAGACACTAAAAGACTCTGTCCTAGCTATCCACTCAACTTCATTTCAAGACCATTTTAAATGAATTATTCTTTGGCTGACTGATGAGGAACAACTTAACAGGCATGGTGGCACACTTGTTTATCTTTAATCATTTCAAATCTATCAAAAGCCAATATTTTGTTTTAAATACCATTAACCCTGAAGTAGATATATTACCTATGAAACAGGTACATATATTTCATGAAATCATTCATATTCATAAACATTTTAAAAATAATCAAAATATTGAAGTTCTCATAGGCATGATATGCAGAGGAGATGGAGCAAGGATTACCAACCAACTCCAGGTGTAGTTTCTGTATGTAATCTTTTAAAACTGCATGTAATCTTTTAAAATCTTTTTATTTTTTTTTAAAAAAGGAATATGGTTAGCATTTAAACAAAAAAATTAAAATGAGCCACCCATTAAGGCAAGACAGTATTATTAGCCAATATTACTGACTTGAATAGGGTTGTACATACTGTAGTGGTTTCTTTAAGGTTATTCAGCTCACGGCTAAACAAGAGATGCTGTAGATCAGACATGTCAAACTCACAACATCACGTGATGTCGTGCAACATATCAGCACTGTTTTGCCATTGCCGGCAATGGGGTGGGCGCGGCTTCTGTATGACGCGTCCGGCCTGCGGGCCAGCAGTTTGACATCCCTGCTGTAGATCAATCCCTATATTTTATAGAAAATTTGAAATTTAATTGCTTTGCTTCAGCTCTTTAAAATACAACAGTATCTCTACAGGAATTGAAAAGAGTTATGTTACCTGGGTTAACTGATCCATCACACAAATAACTTTCAGATATCTCATTAAACCATTAACCCAATCATTAACCAGGCCAAAAATTACTCACTCCATAGGAAATTCACTTCCAAGACCATCAGAATGTCTACAAAATGGCTCGATTCAACTTATAATTTTACTGAATCTGATGTTCCTGTTTAGAATATGCCCATTTTTGACTTTGTAAACAGTTATGGATAATGACATGGAAGGAGAAATGATACAGTATTAGACTTGGAGGACTGTGTTTGCTTGAATGTTTTTTTCATATACTGTTGAGCAGTACAGAGACTTTGAGCCAAAATCATCAGAAAAATGCAAGTAGATTGAATACATATGTAGAGAAAGTCAATGAGAAGAGTCTTCTTGTTGCCTGTTAAGAAGCAATAATACCCCACAAATAACTGACATCTCCCTTGCTGTACACCATTCCCCTACCATCTCCTCCTCCTCCTCCTCCTCCTCCTCCTCCTCCTCCTCCTAAGAAGGTAGTTGGTTGTTTCAGAGCGAAACTGGCATGCCAAATGCTTTCATTCCTAGGAAAACACATTACACATGACTCCAATAGACATCTTTAGAAATTAAAAAGGGGTGGCTGGGGACTTTGTAAATTCAGAATATGATAAGGTACAATCTGGAGTGCTAGAAAGCATCTTAAGACCTACATACAAATACCCGCGAAAACCTCAGAAAACAAATATATATATATATATATATATATATATATATATATATATATATATATATATATATATATAGTTAAAGGGAGACTAGTATAGCTATTTCGAGCTATTTAGCTCTCATCAGCTAGCCATACCCTTCTGAGATTCGAACGTGGGCAGCTTGCATGTTAGGCAAGCTGAAATGGTTTATCGCAGTAGCAACTTGAGCCTGCAAAATGCTTCTAGATTGGGGCTGCAAGGCAAAAGCTATCATAACAGTAACCCAGGTGCTCTATTCAGAGCAGTTTCAGCCAATTTCAGCTGTGATCCCAATCCAGGTGAAGATTCATATAAAATACTTAAAATCAAGAGGGAGGAAAAATAATCAGCAGTGATAAGGAGACCTGCTGGCTATGCTTTTAAATCTCTTCCAAGACTTAGAGCAAGAAGGGTTTAGTGAAGGAAGTCTAGCAATGACAATAATGAGTGTTACCTTGGTGTTTGCAAAGAAGTAAATGTTTTGATTCTTTCTGTCACATAATAGGAACATGTCAGTCATGATCTTCTTTCACCTAGAAAAATGTTAGTGTATAATGCAGGTATCAATCCACATAAGAAACTGTAGTGCAATATTCTGTTTAAACTACACATGCCTGTATGTGCAGAATCATAAAATTGAGCAATTATTCTTTTTTCCTCCAAAGGTTTAGCTATTATTTTCCCCTAAAAAAAGATTTGGTTTTCATCTTCCCCATAATCTGGCTGAATACTTTAATTGTAGACTTTTATATACCAAGAGCACCAAGGACAGAATTTCTAAGACTCTCATAGCATATTATAGACCTCTTCCAAACTCAGCAGCTTTCACCTCGGTATTAAGAATAATGATGCTGTAACAGACAACAGTACACCCATTTAATTGTCAGAAGCACAATGATTTAAATCACGTTCCCTTAGGGCACACCATTTTTTTTCAGTTGAAAGGGCAACCCATCGCCATTATAACATTAAGCAATTGATGAGTTACCATCCTGTTCCACTAGTGATTCACAATTGATCATGTCCAATTAGAGCCTAAAAAGAAATCAATTGTTCCTACTTCAGCTATGTACAATAATAAGCAATTTTAAAAATTACTAACATAAAAATCAAACCATATGTATGTTTAGACATAATGGAAATAGTTCTTTTTCTCCTTAATGTTAATGCAAACTTCAAAATTTATGTTGTGGGGGGGAAAATGTTTTAAAACCTTGGGCTACCAAGGTTTTACTTCTATGTAGAGTATGATATTTCTGCATACAGTATGCACATCTGAAATTGAGTTCTACTGTAACACTAATAAAACTATTATGCTGATATGCTGTTGTCAATAAAATGATAATTAGTCCTTTTCTGAAGTTAAAGATATATCCTTTAGTTCTTTTATAAGAGGTGTGCACAATTTTTTTTAAAAAAAGTTTTATTAAATTTATTTTATTTATGTTTGCCACTCAGCTCACTGCAAGGTGTTTTACGTTTAAGTGTTTTAAGGTTACCAGCAGTGCACTTCTATATCAGTAACCTGTCACTTTTGAAAAGTGGCTAAAGCTTCTATCCCAGTCACCTGTCCACACTAGCTCAACTCTACTATGCCACAGGTTAAAGGACAACAACTGGTGGTGATTTTTCCTACTGGTTGAGAGAAGAAATGAAGCCAGGAGAATCCATCAATTGCTTCTCTTTAATTACTGGGCATAAAGCTGTAAGGACAGGACCCCTTGCCAGACTTGTTATCAAGGAAGGTTAGCACTTAGTAATATGAGATTAATCTTACCTTAACTTTTGGTGATAGCTTTCCATTATCTGAAAATGACATGTTTTCAGGCCTCTGGACTTGTATACATTTAATCTTTTTGGAGCACTTCAGATTTCACTGCTAAAAGCTACCCAGAGTCATTGGATACAAGATGGATGGCAAACAAACAAACTGTCAATATCCAGCTCAAGAATTCAAATAAAACTCCAGGTTCATTCCATTTCTGAAAATCTTACTGTTTTTTGAGTACATGGCATGGAAATGTCGAAGCAAAACTAACTCTGAGCTACCCGGACACCAGTTCATAGAATTAAACAATAATTTCTCTGGCCAAATCCCCACTCTCTCACGTAATCCATGTAAACAATTTCACTTTTGTTATGGGAACCATCTCCTTCCTCTCCACACCTGCTGCAGTGTCCTTGGAAAGGTTTCAGGCTCTGACGGTCTTAAGTGGAATGGTAAAGGTTTCGTTTCTCTATCTAATCAATTCTAAAGCAACATCTCCCCCCCCCCTTACTCTAATGGCAAATTGAAATGAAGAGGCACGTAGCTGCCAAAGTTTCATTCTTGACACAAACAAACTTTGAAGACCCTGATGGAGCAAATATTGTGTTGGTCTGCAACGCCTTAAACCAAGAGTGTCTTTTCCCAGGATTGCATGGCCATCAGTGCAGTGAAATCAAAGCCAAGAAAAATCAGCTGTTTTACAGAGTTTCAGAGAGGACCTATTTTTCCAATATCCTCCACTCTGAAGCACATTTTTGCTTTTGAATCTACAATGCTCTTCCTCTGTAATACATTCTGCAGCCACCATACTTTCTTTCAGATTGTTTTTCCATCATATCCAAGCAGTGTATTTTTTATTCAGATATTTCGCACAGAACTTAAGAGTTCTTAAATAAGAGTTCACTTACTAAGTGAAAAGATTAACTCTCTAAGTGCTAGAAAAAAATTGAAATGCTGAAATGCTGAAAGTGATATGACAGAAGGAGGCTGTACACATTTCAGGGATGAATTGGGACAGAACACACCTGATCACTCTATTGCTGGATAATAAAAGATTGAATTTTAACTTTTATGTCCATATGGACAATAACACTCCCAGTTTGCTTCAGCTTTTCTCCTGAATAAAATCAGAAGTTTTAAAATGTTTAATGTGGGTATGTGGTCTACTTCTAAGAAAGCTAGGTATTTGCTATGTCTCTTATTTTAGATAATTTTTGTTACAATGGACAAATATGAATTTGTAAACATTTCACAATTCTTTTCTTAACATGTTTTAGTTTAATATTACAATGAAGTATGTACTATGGAATGTTAATACCTTATCTTTAGGATTTTGTACACCCTGAAAAAAATGTTATGAATAGATTGCTTGCAAAGTTTCCTGAAACAAAATTATTGTCAAGGAGCCCATTCACACAATTCAATAGGCCAAAATATGTCTCGTTAAAACTATGGTAAAAAGATGTAAGAACATCTCACAATGGCCCATTGAAGTAGTTATTCAAGTGTGCAAACAATGTGTGCTATAATATGCCAAATTAGTTTATTTTCAGTAATTAATTATGTTTAGATCAGTTAAGTTTCTGGGGATAAACATTGCATTGTTTAACCTTTCAACTCCCTGCCCATTTGAAATCCACAAATAAATAATGTGATATCATGCAAGTCTTTTGGTATAGTATCTCTCAAGCATTAAGGAGGAAATTACTCAACCCAAATTCTGTAATTAGAAAATAACCTTGGTTTAGTTGATTGTTATAGTAATAGTAGTAAAGTTGGAAGGGATCTTGGAGGTCATCTAGTCCAACCCCCTGCTCAGGCAGGAAACCCTACACCATTTCGGACAAATGGCTGTCCAGTCTCTTCTTAAAAACTTCCAGTGTTGGAGCATTTACTGCTTCTGGAGGCAAGCTGTTCCACTGATTAATTGTTCTCACTGTCAGGAAGTTTCTCATTAGTTCTAGGTTGCTTCTCTCCTTGATTAGTTTCCACCCGTTGCTTCTTGTCCTGCCTTCAGGTGCTTTGGAAAAATAGCTTAATTCCCTCTTCTTTATGGCAGCCCCTGAGATATTGGAACACTGCTATCATGTCCCCCCTTGTCCTTCTCTTCGTTAAACTAGACATACCCAATTATAGCAACCGTTCCTTATATGTTTTAGCCTCCAGTCCCCTAATCATCTTTGTTGCTCTTCTCTGTACTCTTTCTAGAGTCTCAACATCTTTTTTACATCGTGGTGACCAAAACTGGATGCAGTATTCCAAGTGTGGCCTTAACAAGGCATTGAAGAGTGGTATTAATACTTCACGTGATCTTGATTCTATCCCTCTGTTAATGCAGCCTAGCACTGTGTTGGCCTTTTTGGCAGCCGCAGCACACTGCTGGCTCATATTTAGGTGATTGTCTACTAGGACTCCGAGGTCCCTCTCACAGTTACTACTATTGAGCATGGTGCCACCTATGCTGTAATTGTGCATTTGGTTTTTCTTGCCTAAATGTAGAACCTTGCTTTTTTCACCATTGAATTTCATTTTGTTAGTTAGTGCCCAGTGTTCAAGTCTGTCCAGATCCTTCTGTATCTTAAGCCTGTCTTCTGGAGTGTTGGCTATTATCTTGCAAATTCCTGATGATTTCCATTTTTCTTTGTTCGTAATACATTAAACTTTTGTGGAAGCATGGACAAAGTAGTTAAGAAATTGAACAAAATCATACAGCTATATTTCATTCTCATTTCTGCTCTCATATTCTGCATTTCGCATAATATTGAGTGTATCAAAGGCTTGCATTTTTGGATGTTTTGAATTTGGCATTCTATTGCCATGACTACAATACAAAAACAAATGTATATAAATCTGCACTAGTCTTATTACTATAGGGTTACCAGATCGTGGTAGCAAATAAATCTATTTGTCTGGAAAACAACTAGAGACAAGCCAATCGTTTTGTGTAATTTTTGATTTCATCTCAATTTCTGCATCATAGATCTGGTACTTCTAATTGTGAATTATGATAAAAAATATATTTAAAGATTTACTGAGCCATTAATAAACAAAAAAGGGATTTATAACCAAGAATGGAGACATCAGATGATCCTGTAAATTTATTAGAAGACAGATTATGCTGTATGGTAAAGAGTAGTATACCAGTAAAGTTAAATAATTTAAGTTAATACAATTAGGATGCGTGACAACTAGGAAAATAAAAATATTTCAAAAACCTCTGTCTCGGCTGATTAAAATAACACATGTTGAAACATAAAACATTTCAATTTGATGAATATTATTTGAAAGCAAATAACCAATAGTTATACTGCTGTTGTATATTCACTAGTTAAATATGTTTATGAATGTACACTGTTCCTGAATAATGGAACAGGAAAAGCAACGTTCCCTGTTAGAAAGCTATTAGGTATTCAGCAGGAATGAATGATTACACAGTTGAATTATAAAAGTCTAAGATGAATATCATCCTCAAGTATAACCCCGAAGCACTAGTAATAAACATAATTCAAGAAAGAGGAAAAGAATATTAAATTTCAAAAGTTCATGTCAGAAGGAATATTAGTGTAATATTCTGATAACAATGGAAAGAATAAATTCCTATATGGCTAATACATCCTGGAAAAGGGAATCATTTGCAATAATTGGAGAGGATGAGCAACATATTAAAAAAAATACTCGGATAAAAGAAGTTTAGGAAAATGATAAGAAATGAAATTCTGTTACATCGCTAATCTTATGCATGTTAATTTAGAGGTATTGACTGTAGTTAGATTTAGATGCAGGTACATCTGCAAGAATTTGAAGTACACCAAATATCATTAGAGATGATAGTTGAATTACAAAAATTATATGCATTGATAGTTATATTTATATCATTGCAACATGCATACTGATAACAAAATTAAACTATTCTGCCAAAAATCAACAGAAAATAGAGATCACAAATAAAATATTAGGTAAGTATTGTATATAGATACTGTATAGGATATTCTCTGGATTGATAAATCAGTGGCAGCTCTTTACAGATGACATAATCTTAATTTTGGTCTCAGTGAACATATGATCATTGAATGAAGAAATGCATAGACTTGGGATTTATTCATTTAATGTTCATTGTTACTGCATTTTCAGCTTATTACAGTGTATGCAGTTAATGATTACAGTGTATTGCTTGTCATTCAGCTTTAACCTATGGAGCACAAATCTGAATTCTTTGTTAGTTTTTCAAAAAGTAATAAGGAAATTGGATAGCATGTGTGCTATTATTCAGCTATTAATTGAAATAGAATATGCCACCATGAAGAAAAAAAATGGGCACATTCTTTAACATGAAAACATGTTTTTCTCCAAGATGATACTCTCAAGCCTGTAGTCTTTTTTTTTTTTTTAAGTGAAACCAATAGCTCTTGAGAAACTTACAAGAGACTGTAGCACATTAGAAGGAAGCTGTCTATGGTTGCAATTTTGCTGCAACTTAATGATGTCTTCTAGGCTTTCATATTTCTTTTGAAAACTTGAAAAATTCTTAGAAACATAATGTCCTGTTGTCTAAATGACAAAGTAGGTGTCTGGGATTGCTTTTATTTGGAATTGCCAGTAAAGAAATGTTTTAATTATGAAATAAGCTGAAGATTCTGTTGTCATGATTATATGAGCATTCTTAAAGGAATGATTCCTTGTCTGCATATACTATTCTCAGAGGTTGCTTTGATTTTTGTAACCATTCTGACTCATTTATGGGGGGGGGATTGAGTCTAGACCAGGGAATTCTGGGAGTTGACATCCACAAGTCATAAAAGAGGCAAGGTTGCCTACTCCTGGTCTAGACAATGTATTCTATTTGTTTATTTTCCCAGTATTATTATTATTTCTTCTTCTTCTTCTTCTTCTTCTTCTTCTTCTTCTTCTTCTTCTTCTTCTTCTTCTTCTTCTTCTTCTTCTTCTTCTTCTTCTTCTTCTTCTTCTTCATCTTCATCTTCATCTTCTTCCTTCATAAATCTCATTAAAGAAATACTTGTGCCACTCATCATGTGTCCATTCATTTGCAAGTAGCAAAGACTGTAGAGCTACTTCAGTTTTGACATGTGTCTACGTACACGAAAATACAAGAGGAGAGTCTTTTCAGTATTTTCTTGGTTTTAGCAAAGAAAACAGAAAGCTGAATTAATAGTGATAAAACTAAACTAAGGCTATCTTTAGCCTCAAAACCTCACCAGATATATGGCATTTTAGTTCCTGCAGAACAGATACATCTATAAATAGGAAATCACTTTTCATAGAGTCATCCATGAAAAACACATGATAAAATCATGATGCAAACTTTCTCTGTTACATATTTGGATGCAATGTCATAACACAAGTACTAAAGGGTGGTGTTTACATCATAATATCATAACACATTCCAATCATTTTAGTATAAACATGGTTAGCAATGAGTGCCTATAGCATTTATTTATTTATTTATATCCTACTTTTATTATTTTTACAAATAACTCGAGGAGAACATGCCCAACACACTTTCTTCCTATTTTCCCCACAATCACAATCCTGTGAGTTGAATTGGGCTGAGAGAGAGAGAATGTGTCTGGCCCAAGGTCACCCAGCTGGCTTTCATGGCTAAGGTGGGACTTGAACTTATGGTCTTTTGCTTTCTAAATCCGGTGTCTTAACCACTAGACCAAACTGGCTCCAATGTTTATATCTTTTTATGCTCTTTTTATGATCTATTCTTGGGTTCATTATTCTCCTTTTGGGAACTCTGGATTTGCCCCAGATGAAAAATCCAGGATTGGGAATTTTCAAGATGCATTCACCTGGTTACCCTGTGACACAAAATACTAGAGTCTCTGGACTCTTTTTATGTTCTTGTGCTATTATGATATCAGGATGACCCCAATCCTGCTGGCCTTTTGTTAGACCTTTAAGATTTGGTTGTATTTCCCAAATTGGGGCCCTGAGTATGTTTCTTAACTATATTAACAATAATTCTACTCAGGGACTATATATACAGTATATAATTTGGAGTGTTTTGATTTTTTTAATTTGTTTTTACATCTTATGATGTACATCACCCAGAGTCATTTGTTTAGATGGGCAGTTATAGAAACCAAATCAAATCAATCAATATCCATTTGATCTGTCTGCATAATTTATATTCTTCCATCATTGGCAGTGACAATACTATTGTAAACTTAATATATAATTTGTGGGAACAATCCCATGCATTTCTTCTCTCTCAGACAATAGTCAAAGACCTATAGGCTCTTGAGAAACTCTCCTATTAAACTAGAAGGGTTCTACTTAAGAAATCCCATGATTTAGAAAATTTATTAGCACATGTTTTTGAAAATCAAACCTAGCTCCTGGTCACATTTATTGCTTTGAGTCCAAGAACTTCATTCATTATTGTCTGTGGAGTTATGTCAGGTTGAACTATTCAGTGGAAAAATATTAAATACATAATGCACACATTTCATTAGAATTGAGAGGAATCATGCACAGACCTGTAAATCTTATCTCAGTTAGGCCCCTGTTCTTCTGACTTAGTTTTGTTGAAAAGTAATTAAGCCAGATTCAGGGTTAGTAGAAAATAGTAGCTATTCAACTAAAATGAAATGTTTAAATCTCAAAGAGTTATGAGGCCCTGGGAATTAATGGCACATTATGCTGAGGAACTGAAAGGGTGACCCGCCCTGAAGGAATATAGAAAAGTAATAATGTTCAGGTCTCATCTGTCAAAGAAATGAAACAGACATTTCTTTTTACCCAAAGGCTTTCTTCATTCTTGGAATATTGATGGGATTAGAATACCACACATAATTTATGAACAGCATTATTATTCTGTAAACCTAGACATAATTTTTCTCTGCTGAGTAATTACAAAATAGCATTCAGAATCTTTTATTTGGATTAAGCAGGTAATATAATAATAACAATGTACATCAACTTTTATTCAATAGCATTAAAATTGAGAGAAGGAGGAAGGAAATGATTATACACCATCAAATGTCTGGCAACTCAGCAATCACATAGATAGGTTTTCTAACCCCAACCTGGCCCTTTAGGTCTTCCAGTAGTGCATTCATAATTACTGTAATTGAGTCCATCCACCTTGCTGCTGGTGACCCTCTTCTTATTCCTTCCACCTTCTCCAGCACCGTGGTCTTCTCAAGAAAATTAGGTCTTCACATAGTTCACCTAGAATGTTATCATTTAAGCTTGGTCATTTCTGCACAGAGTGAGAGAGAGAATTAATTTGTTTTTGTACCTATCTATGGCATTTTCAGGAATCTTCTCCAACACCAGATTTCAAAAGTGTAAATAAACCTTCTAATTCAGGGGTCCTCAGTCTTGGCAACTTTAAGACTTGTGGACTTCAACTTCCAGAATTCCTCAGCCAGCTTTCTCTTCCATAATATATCATGGGAAAAGCCATTGCCTACACAATTATGATCTTTATACATATAGGAAAATCACATTGGAGTAGCTTTTCCAAGATTTATGGAGATTCTTAGTCATCCAGGTCATAGTTGTCCCAAAGGTACTTTTTCAAAAGGCTTTGTTTGTTTTTTCTTTTTGGATGAGAAGCGAAATGTCTTCAAGGAAAAACAAAAACAAAAAAAAAGTCCAGTTGCCTTTTGAAAAGATACCTTTGGGACAGCTTTTCCAAGGCTTTCATTGCTACCTTATTGATGTAGTGTGTGGTGCATTTTTTTTCTTTAATCTAGCAGCATCATACACACCATTTGTACTCTGAAAGTATTCAGCTTTTCCTCAATAGCGTGTTGAATGCCACTTGACGCGAGAGGCCCATAATTCAGCATGATACCTTCAATCATGTTATATGTTCTGTCCATCTGGTTTTCTTGGTAAAATACAGGTGTAGGTTAATATTGCCCTGAGTGTGTCACACAATATGAAATTGCCTTTGCCATTGTCCTCTGTGTGTAATAGTCAGGACATGGGGTGGAATGCTATGCTAGAATATTAAAACAAAATCTAAAACATGCATGTTACTTCTTTACTTGCATTTTCATGGAAAAATACATAGATTATATATTTGGCAAAGTGTAGTGGGGTGATGAGAGGAAGTTTGGTGTAGTGGTCAGAGCACTAGGCTGGGTGGCCTTCAGTCAGTCACTTTCTCTCATTCATAAGAAGGAGGCAATGGCAATCCACTTCTGAAAAATCTTACCAAGAAAACTGCATATACTTGTCAGGCAGGTTGCAATAATTAAACATAATTGAACAAAAAGTGTGTGTGTGTGTGTGTGTGTGTGTGTGTGTGTACCAGTGCTTATATATATAAAATAGATATTTTTTCCATATAAATACTGTGCTGTTTTAATCTATTTTTTTCTCTAAAGATTCTTTGTTGTAAATCTCATTTGTAGTATATCTATTGATATAATGAAATATTGCAAGAGCTCAGTGTTTCTCACTTTTATCGCAAAATTAGTCACAGTACTTGATGTGACATTATCCTTTGAATTTCCTTAAATCTCTTCTAATTCAGTGGCTGCTACAGTAAAACATCAGAGCAACATGTCAGAAATTGGTAACATGATTGTAAACATAGCTATTCATAAATGAGTTCAGTGCACCTTGCTTTTATATAAATGGATTCAGGCAGTGGTGGGATTCAAATATGTGAACAACCGGTTCTCTGTGTGGATGTCCCTTCCAGAAGTCCATTCTGGGCCTGGGCAACAAAAAATTAGCTACCAGTTCTGCCGAAGTGGTGCAAAATGGCTGAATCCCACCAATGGATACAGGGAGAGTAAAACTGGTTCTTTTTAAGAAAGAAGCAATGTGCATCTAGTAAGATATTAATCATGACCTAAGCCTGTCCTTTGTTTGATTCCAGGTAATTTTAAATATTTTTCCCTTCAGTTCAGATATATTTCAGTTACTGTTAAGTATACGGAAAGCAAATAAGAATAAGAATAATAAACCTTTATCCTGACTGTGTAGAAAGGTTCATTGACAGATAAAGAAGTAAGTTTGAAACTTCTATTTCAGAAAATACATACCAGGGAAGGGATGGAGCTGGGGCTTTGGGACACATTTTTTAAACTAGATCCAAGATGATTGCATAACAGATAGGTAAAATAAAATATTTTATTATTGAAAATCAGTATGAAATAAAACTCATTTTGCCAGAAAGTGAAATGATATATTAGTTGCTTTAAATGAAATCCTGTGCTTTCTGGGCTAAAGGTGACAAAGTTAAAGACTAGCAAATGGTCAGCAGATAGATCTAAGCTACTTTTCTTCAAGCAATATCAATATGTTAAAAATATCAAACATGCTCTTTAAAAATGTCAGTAAAAGAAAACCTCTCCAGAAGTTGAGAAAGAGAATAAAAATTCCATTTTGTCCCAATGTAGGAGCTTCTAGCAGCTACATAGGTAGGATTGTTCTGTTAATTAGCTTTGCTGAGCTATGGATAGATTTTTTTTGTTCTTTTTGCTAGAATACCTTGGCAGGCAAAGCACAAAGGAGCTTTTGAAACATGCATGCTTCTATTTTTCTGAACACCTGCACTACAATCTGTTTCATTTCTAAAAGCTAATAGATTTCATTCCCTAGGATGATTTACATTTCTCCCGAAAGGAAGCCAAATGAATTATTGAAGACCCATTATGTTTCTTATTGCTGCCATAATAACAACTTTGGAACTAGAGACCATAGCCATGTGGGGTACAGGTCAGATGCTTAGCTGTAATAGGAACCAAAGGGTCACAAGCAATGGACAAAGCAACCTTCACACCCAGCCTACAGTATGTCCACAGGCAATATTGGTGCCTTCTGTAAAGCTGGTCTCAAAGCTTTCCAGGAACTGGAAGTGTTTGAGTCTGGAAGGGGAAAAAAACTGAACGGAGAGACTGAAATGGATCCTGCAGTTCAGGACTCTGATGTTGAAATAATGGTTTCCATAGAGAATTGACATTTTTCCATGGTATAGCATGTTTCCCCAATCATGAAGATTGGAGTGAGGGCTTTTAAAAATGGAAAGTAGGTATGGGGGAGGGATGTCTTTCATTTTTTGAATTTAAAATTATTTTTGTGTTTTCTTTCATCCATCACAATTTATTTTACGTTTACTTGTAAACTATTTAATTCACAGTCCAGTTTTCAATTCATATTTTGGAAATGCTTTTCACATGGACCTCCCATTCCCTATCGCCACACACATCCACCTTGTTTTACGCTAACATCATTTTACACTGAAGTTACTTAAGATTCTCTGTTTGTTAAATTTCAGAGAGATTGAACAATGTGCTGCCTTTAAAATGCCACTTAAAACCACTACACCTGGAGAACAATTATATCAAGTTATTGATATCTTTAAAAATGAATGACTCTGTGGACAGAGTACCACTCTTACAGAGATATATATTAGGTATTCTGTGAGAGTTTGAGCTCTTAATAACCTATCAACCACACAGGGCTCCAGATCCTTCTTATTCATTAGACTCCCCTGGCCATTTTGTTCTATCTGGTCAAACGTCTCTTCCCATTCCTCCATTACAAGGTGAAGCATGTTTGAGCCAACTTTCTGGAAGATTTGAATGGCACCATCAATTGGCAAGATCTGGTTCAGTCTGTTGCAGCATGGGAGACTTGGGTGTAGGTTTGCTTGTTGGGGCAGTTGTTCACTAATTAGCCTTAGGCATCATCTGCAAAATTCATTTTCTTGAACATTATTTATGGAACCAGGCAACAACTAGGCTCTGTCTTGAAGCACTGTACATCTGATCCAACGTACCTTGTACCTAAATAAATGGATTGAATAAATAAACAAGCAAACAAAATTGTTGATTGATTTGTGAGAAAGAAAATTTAGAAAAATCTTTCTCATTTGGGTTTCCATCCTGGCTAGAAAGAAGTGGCATAATCACTTCTAGGAATGTCACAGAATTCTGTGTAAATGTCATGATAATCAATTACAAGATTGATTATACTGTAGACTACTATACTTGAATTTTCTGCCTGATTTAACAAATAGCATTAACTATGCTAGTAAGGTACTAGTAAATTATGAAGTTAACCATAAACCAAAGCAGAGGTTTCTCATAGCTCTTCTAATTGTGCTTTTATGTTTTGTTTATACAAAATATACACATTATGTCAATTTCTATGAATCTGATGCTCAAGGAAAAAAATGAGAAAATGCATTTGCAAAAACTATAAAAGCTCCATCTGATGGTCATTCTGTATTTATCACAGGAACTTTTCAAGTCCATGAACCAGCTAAATAATAGATAGCCTCATTCCTCAGGTCAAATAAATGAATACAACTGGCATGTAAACATATTGATTTCCACTTTGCAATTTAAAGTAAAAGACCTGCTAGGATTTAAAGAAAACTCCATCCTATAGCAGCTTGTATGTACAAACTGAACAAAGGCATCAAAAATAAGAAAAACAACCAATTGTACAAAAACAAAAATACATAAAATTATGTGAGTGGTGGTATTTAAAAACTAAAGGGCCTTTCTGGGAATGTTATACTAACAGATATCAAGGAATGAAGGACTGAAGTGTCCAAGAAAAATAAAAGACATCAGATTCCAGATGGCCAAGGCATCCAGGATACACAGCACTGTGGAAGTGGGCTAGTTTCAATTACTCTATTTTCAGCTGGGAATCAAAGTTTGTGACAAGAGGGAGATCACCAGGTGTTTGATATTCTTAACAGATAACCTTATCATCCAAAAGGCAGATGAGGGAACAGAATTAATACTTAGATATACACAGGGAAAAATGATTGAGGAAATTGTAGGCAACTTCTAGATGGGAAAACCAGTCCAGGAAGATTGGGAAATTCTGAAAAATAAATATTAGAGGAAGGGTCAAACAAATGGAGAGATGCTAAAGGCTTTCTGAACATATATTTCAGAGGTCTAGCTGCAGCAAATGTTCAGACTAAAAATAATTGCCAGCTTGCTGTATTGCTTGGAACAATCGAGGTAGTGATTTACCTGAAATATAATGAATAATTGTATACATACTTGACAACTAATATGAGCTTTACAGCAGTGAGATATTCAAGACTAGAAAACTGAAGCTCTTTCTGTCAAAATATGTTTTTTTTCTCCTTCAGAGAAGATTGCATTACTGACAATTTGTGTAATGCCCTCCTGAATGAAAAACATAAACCTTGTTGGAAGGTTGCTCTTGATTACCCAGTTCCAATAGATTTTGTAATCTTGTGCCCCTCCAGCATTTTATTCCAAGGTCAGAGATGCAATTTAGAATGGCCTCTCCTGAGTATTATGGATTCTGAAATACTGGTTCTTACACTTAATTTGTGCAGTTATTGTATTTAGAAGATAAGTCTATTTCTACTGTTTCAGCACTATAAATTCCCAGACATTTTAAGTAAAATTCTTGCATAGTTACTTTAAATCAGTATTAATGCCAGAGACTTTGAAACTGGCCCGGTGCCTTGTTATATTGAATATAGCAATTGTGATTAATGACTCTACTAAAAGAAACCATCTATCGGCTCAAAGAATCAAATTACATTCAAGTTAAAGAAAACATAAGTTTAGGATTAGTATGATAAGGCTTAAATTATATAGAAGAGAAGAAAATGAATTATATTGATATGCTGTCTTAGCTTACAAATATACTAAAAGAGTGTATTAGAAATTAGAAACCCAGCTAAACTTCTCAATTTCAAATTATAAAAAAAATATTGATGTACAAGTGACTCTCAGCTTTGAATGAACATTGCTCTTCTTGAGTAGACATTTATGGGCAGCCCATTTAAAATAAACAGAGCTATATGACTACCAAAGAGCCAATTTGGTGTAGTGGTTAAAGTATCAGCCTACAAACCAAGAGACCAAGGTTAAGGTTCTAGTCCCACATTAAGCACAAAGCCAGCTGGGTGACCTTGGGCTGATCTCTTTCTCTCAATCCTAGGAAGAAAGCAATGGCAAACCACATCTGAAAAATCTTGCCAAGAAAACTGCAGGACCAACCTAGGAAGTCTCCGAGAATCAGTCACAACTGAACGGAAGTACAAAAAAGTATTATCACTGCAATGAAAAGTAGGCAAGGAAGGTAAGAGCTTAAAAGCAGAAGGCATAATCAGTAAGAGGGCCAATTGCTGATGATTTGTAATAGTTTTGGAGAATCCATTAAAGGGAATAGAATGATTAATGATAAAATGATTGATATGCTGTCAGGTTTTAAGATTAATAATCAGAAGAAAAAGATGTTAACAAAAAAGTAAAATATTTGGTTATCACTAAGGCAAATATGAATTACATGTTATTTCAAAATAATTATGTGAGGATATGGAATAAAATTAAAAAGGATATGTTATAATGAGAGAAAATACAATTGTCATTGAGTTTCTATGATAAAAATTAATGTTTTTGGCTAAAATCATGTTCTAATTTCAGACACATTTTTGACAACTGACATACATTTTAAATAATGGCAAAACAATTTATCCAAGGTTGTATGGCAAGGGAAAAAGGCATGAGTTAAATTTAAGATTCTGTTACATAACGTTACAAGATACAAAGGAAAGAAGAGATTTGGGTTAACCTGATCTAAAACTGAATTTTGCAGCTTGTTGCTTGGATGAAAAAAAAATGAATGTTGTTGAGAAATAAAAGACTTTTAGAGTTAGAAGAACATGCCCTGAGATTTGGGTAGAATGGATATTTCGGTATCACTGTATCAAGGTTAACATAGATTTTAAAAATCAATATGTTAGATGTGCCATATTGAGAATATGGAAGAGATACAAACACAGGTTGTGCCCCAAAATGCCTTTATGGCTCTCAAAACAAGAACCATTTCATAAATGAGAAGCAACAGGCAAACTGTTTTATCAAGGAGAATATAAAATAAAATCAAAAGAACAGATAACAAAGGGACATAGTTGCCAATAATTTTTGTATTTACAGTTATTAGAAAGATACAAAGTAGACAAAATGATGCATGGTATTGAGTCATGTAAGACAGAATTTGAAATGGAACTGTATACAAATTATGAACATGTAATTGCTAAAGTATATACACTTTTACTGAAATTTGAAATGGAAGAAAAACTGGTCAAAGAATGTATGAGTTAAATACTTTGGTTATACTATACAAATGGAACAATGGTAAAATACGTGATTGGCAGGATTGAAATTTGTATTATAATCTTAACGAATGATGTATTATTTATATCTGACACCAGAAAAAGTTATCCAGAATGTGGAAAGGTACCTCAAACCTATGTTGGAAATGTGAAAGGACATTTTTTCATCCTGGGTAGTGGACATGTAAAAAAGCTAGAAAATTTTGGATTCAAATATATACAGTGATTCAGAGGATTTTAAAGATTAACATACAATCAAACCCAGAACTTTTCCTCCTGGGGCTGATGGATAAACATGAAACATTATTTTTGTATCTGATAAATGCAGTGAGATTATTGTATGCACAAAGATAGAAAGATTTGGCAATACCTTCCATGGAAGACTGGGTAGTAAAGTCAACAGAACCTGCTAAATTGACTTATTTCATTAGGCATTTATTTTTATTGGTGATTAGAAACCCCTTATGGATTTTTTGAATAAAAAAATGGAATGAATTTATGATTTATGGTTTTGATGATTACACAGGAGAGATTATAGAAAGAAAAAAGCCATGATTTAACATTAGAGAGATTAAAATATAATTGTACTTATAATTGTACTTTGAAGATTGGAAGCCATTTCTTTATATATTTCTTTATATTTTTTTTTCTACTCTTTTTCTTTATGCTCTTTTAGCTTTCTCTCTTTCTCTCTCTCTCTCTCTCTCTCTCTCTCTCTCTCTCTCTCTCTCTCTCTCTCCCTCCCTCCCTCCCTCCCTCCCTCTTTCCCTCCCTCTTTCTTTCCTTTGTCATTCTGATTTAGTTTGTATTAATTCTTATTGTTAAATGTTTCTATTAAAATGATGCATCTAAAAAAAATAAATGAGGAAACCAAAATGAGGAAAACCATATCATGGAAAGGGGCATTTCTTTCTGCTCCATCTGCATTGGACAAATTGTCCTTGAAATCATATTTAACACGGGAATTGTTGGAATGCAATTCTGTTGTTTAAAATAAAAGTTGCTTTAGAATTTTGAGGAGGCAACTAGAATGATAGCATCCTAAATTTGGGGCTATGAAGTAAAGATTCTAGAACATGGCCTCCCATTGGCAGCTGAAATATAGACAATCCAGATGGAAATAAGTTCTTGACAAACCTGTTGCAGGTTGTTTGTGTTCAAACATAACCTTACAGGAAACTCTATCTGTATATGTCTCTTTTTTATATGATACTATTTCATTGAAAGTAAGAAAAAATCCTAATAGAAAACAGGTGCCAAAATGAACATACGATATTTTAAGTTCTTTTATTGCATATCGGTAAAGAATGCTACATTAATAATGCTCTTTTATTTGTACGAAAGGACAAACTTTATTGATAGAATTGAAATCAAATCTAGAGACGAGTGGATGGATTTTATTCACCAAATAATAGCTTCTTATTTCATGGAAGAAACAGAATCTTCACCCTTATTAACAAGTGGAATTGTACCAGGATCAGATGTATACCATAAATCACAATGAAATAACAGCAAAGACACAGCATCCACAATGCAATAAGTATCCTCAGATGGGTGGAGACAAGCACATGAGTTTCTCCTACAGACTTTACATTAAGTCTCTAGTTTATTTAACAAAGAACAGATGGAAAAATAAAACATCCTTTTGCAGCAGCAGCAGCAGCAGCCTTGAAACAAGTACTTGGATATGAATTTTTTTCTGTCAAAAGATGTAAAGGGATTCAAAATGTGCTAGTTCTAAAACCCAGGGTTAAATCAGACTTGTTCCATTTAAGTGCAAGTAAGATTGCAGATTTATATGTTATTAATATTTATAACTTTTGCATCAAAATATGTCAAGTCAGTAAGAGTTAAAATAATCTTTCAGTTGTCAAATTTATTCATCATTGGGAAAATATTGAATTTATCCTACAACTACAGTTTAGTCTTAGAATTAAGCAATAAGAAAAAAGAGAGAAGTCAATGGCACTCCAGTTCTATAGTGTGTAATCATCAAAAAAACCCTACACAATATCTTGATTTATTCATACATTTTTGTTACAATTCACATCACTACCCAGCTAGAAGCAGCTGATCTCAATAAAGGCTAATTAGGATTGGATCTAGTTAATATTTGGTTAAAGGTCTACCAAGAAATCCAACTCTTATGTAGTGGAATAAGATGTTCAAAAAATATGTTGGAGGAAAGCAAAGGCAACCAACTCCGTGTTTTTTCCAAGAAAACACTACAGATGTATCCTTCTAAACACCAGAAGTCAAATTAATAATAATAATAATAATCCCCCAGTAAGGCACTACCTTGACGTGGTTGTGGGGCTTGTGTACTCTGAGGAAGATGAGAGTTATGCCAGAGGTTCAACCATACTGGACAGGTCTCATCAGAGGAGTCAGACAAAGAGTGTCTCTCCCATAAAAAATATGGTGAGACGTAAATTGCAGAATGCCATACCGGCTTGGAGGTCGCCCAGGTTAACATGGTCCGCGCTAGATATCGGAGTTCCTGGATATCTGGTGAAAAATGGGTTACAGGACTCAGGACTGTTGGCTGAGCAACCAGGCCAGCAGCTGCAGAACTACTGGAAGAAAAGATGTTTATCCGTCGCAGATACACAGTGATTGAAAACAAAGAAATAATGATCTGTTACTACAGATCAAGTCCAACAAGAAGAGGATATCTAAAACGAATGCACCAGTTCTGGAAAGAACAACATCCAGAATCAGAAATAACAGAACAGAGACTAGCAGATCAACGCCGATTTATAACACGAAATAAAGTATTCACAGAAACAGAATTGGACGAACTGCAAAGGTTTACCCAGGGCAAAGAAATCAAAGCCTTACCAGAAGTAATTCAGAATGTAGAGGCAAACCAGGGGGAGTTGGCAGTGAAGGAATCCAGCAGAGATATACAACTGTTCTCATTTGGAAACCAGGCACCTCTTCCTCAGGAAGAACAAAACCCTCTAACTAAAGAAATAAAAGAATTGAAACAAAGAATAACTGAGCATCTAGAACAGCACAAAAACAACAGAATAAGGCTACCTGCATTGAAGCTTGTTCCAAAGAAACAGCTAGCACAAGCATTAAAAGATGCAAATACTGCAATATCAAGTATAAGCACCAATTCACTGCAAGAAACAAACCAACTAATGTACAGCACAGCTGCAGTTATAACAGAATACCTGGGATGCAAAATCAACAAAAAGAAAAACAAACAAACAGTGCACCAGAAAAATGGAAGGTTAGACTAGAAAATAAGATCAGCAAGTTAAGATCACATGCAAGCAAGCTAGAACAGATGAAAGAAAAGAAGCTGAAGAACAAGAAGACCAAAGAATACCTAATCAAGAAATACCACTTAGAAACAAGGAAGATCAAGGAAGCACTGGAAATAATAAAGCAACAAATAACAGCTATAGCCAGGAAAATCAGTAGATATGAAGCTCGAATTGCAAACTATAGGCAGAACCTCCAATTTCAATCCAATCAGAAACGTTTCTACCAATCCATCAATGGAGAAACTGCAAGGAATCAGTCAGTACCTGACAAGGAAAAAACAGTGCAGTTCTGGAAGCAGATATGGGATAACCCAAAGAAATACAACAAGGATGCGGCTTGGTTAAAAGAGGTGGATGCAAATAAAACAGAAGTTGAAATGAAAGAACTAGTAATAACAACAAAAATGGTAGAAAAAAGAGCAAAGAAAATCAAAAATTGGTCAGCACCAGGTGAAGATGAACTGCATGGGTTTTGGTTGAAACATCTAACTGTTATACACCCACTCATTGCCAAGCAGTTCAACAATATACTACAAGGAGGAGAAATTGAAAAGTGGCTAACAACTGGGAAAACCTACCTAATAATGAAAAATCCAGCAAAAGGGGCAACACCAGGTAACTACAGGCCAATTACCTGCTTACCAACAACTTTCAAATTACTAACTGGTGTAGTAGCTGATGCAGTGCAACAGCATCTAGTTGAAAACAATCTCTTTCCACCTGAGCAGAAAGGAAACCGCCCCAATAGCAGAGGAACAAAAGATCAACTCCTAATAGACAAAATGATCTTGGAAAACTGCAAGAGAAGGAAGACCAACCTGAATGTGGCATGGATTGACTACAAAAAGGCATTTGACTCTCTGCCACATGATTGGATAATAAAGTGCCTAGAAATAACAGGAGTCAGTAGAAACATCAGAAAATTTGTGCAAAGATCGATGGCACAATGGAAGACACAGTTGCAGATCAATGGTGAGAGGCTGGGAGAGGTTAATATCAAGAGAGGAATATTTCAAGGAGATTCATTATCACCATTACTATTTGTTATTGCACTGTTTCCTCTGTCAACAATACTGAATAACTCAGGACATGGCTATCAAACATCAAAAACATCTGCCAGACTATCCCACCTCCTTTATATGGATGATCTGAAGCTGTATGGAAAAACATCATCTGAAATAGAATCGCTGCTCAACACTGTCCGTATATATAGCCAAGATATTGTAATGGAGTTTGGCTTGGACAAATGTGCCACACTTACTATCAAACAAGGAAAAATAATGAAAACTGAAGGAATCAAGATGCCCCACGAAAATAACATTAAGAGTCTGGATGAGGAAGAGTACTACAAATACTTGGGTATCCTTCAAGCTGACAACATCAAGCACACTGAAGTCAAGAAAAAGATTAGAGGTGAATACATCAAGAGAGTGAAGAAGATCTTAAAATCCAAACTCAATGGAGGAAATACCATAAAGGCAATCAACACCTGGGCAATCCCAGTCATTAGGTACACAGCTGGAATAGTGGACTGGACTCAAGCAGAACTAAAAGCAATGGATAGGAAGACCAGAAAAATAATGACAATGAATCATGCCCTTCATCCACGCAGTGACATTGATAGACTTTATCTACCAAGGCAAATAGGTGGGCGTGGAATGCTACAAGTACATCAGATGGTTGAAGAAGAAAAAATGGCTTTGGAAGAATATCTGAAGAACAATGATGAAGATGCACTGAAATTAGTATATCAGGAAGGCTTACTAACTACTGGAGAGACCAAACTGGCCTACAAGAAAGACCAAATGAAGAACAGAATAGAGGCATGGGAAGACAAAGCACTACATGGCCAATACATGAAAAAAATAGCTGGGAAAGCAGATAATAATAAAACCTGGCAATGGCTAAGAGCAGGAAAATTGAAGAAAGAGACCGAGGGACTAATTCTGGCTGCACAAGACCAAGCCTTAAGGACAAATGCATACAAAGTCAAAATTGAGAAGACAGCAACAGACAGTAAGTGCCGCCTATGCAAAGAAGCTGAAGAAACAGTGGACCACTTGGTAAGCTGTTGCAAGAAGATTGCACAGACTGATTACAAGCAGCGGCATGACAAAGTAGCAACAATGGTGCATTGGAAGATCTGCAAAAAATATCATTTGCCTGTAAGCAAAAACTGGTGGGATCATAAAATAGAGAAAGTCATAGAAAATGATAAAATTAAACTGCTCTGGGACTTCAGAATTCAAACAGACAAGCACCTGCAACATAACACCCCAGACTTAACAATTGTCGATAAGAAAGACAAAAAAGTCTGGATAGTGGACGTGGCAGTGCCTGGAGACAGCAGAATAGAAGAGAAAGAACTGGAGAAGATAACAAAATACAAAGACCTACAAATAGAAATAGAAAGACTGTGGCAAAAGCAAGCAAGGGTAGTACCAATAGTCATAGGCTCCTTGGGTGCAATCCCAAAACAACTGGAGCACCACTTGAACACCATTGGCATTGACAAATTCGCTATTAGTCAATTGCAAAAGGCGGCCTTATTAGGAACTGCTTCCATCCTGCGACGATATCTGTAATACCATCAAACATCCACATCTGCCTATCCCAGGTCCTGGGTAAGGACTCGATAGGTAGACAAAATGCCAAATCCAGTCTGAACATCTGGCTGACTGTGCGATGATTGATAATAATAATAATAATAGTAATAATAATAAAGTTGGAAGGGACCTTGGAGGTCATCTAGTCTAACCCCCTGCTCAAGCAGGAAACCCTATACCATTTCAGACAAATGGCTATCCAGTCTCTTCTTAAAAACTTCCAGTGTTGGAGCATTCACCGCTTCTGGAGGCAGGTTGTTCCACTGGTTAATTCAACTCAACAAAGACTTTACTCTTTCGGCACATGTTATTAATCTCAAGGATTGGATTGAACACGTTAAAATTGTGAAGATTGTTTTTTAAGTATATATCCTTGAAAATATTGTATATTCTGAAGAACAGTCTGAGATTATTATTGCTATATTTAGAATTGAAATATGTGTCCAAACATTGTACATTTCTATTGCTAGACTTTTTCAGAAGTCTAAATACATGTGTCTAGTATGATACTTGTAGCCAAATAATATTCAGGTAGTTCTCAACTTACAATCACATTTGAGCCCAAAATTTCTGTTGCTAAGTAACACAGTTGAGTGCGTTTTGTCCCATTTTATAACCTTTATTGCCACAGTTATTAAGTGAATCACTGCAGTTGTTAAGTTAGTAATACAGTTGTGAATCTGGCTTCCCCTCTGAAATTCACAAAAGGTAATCACATGACTCCACCACACTGCAACTTTCATAAATACATTACCATTACCAAGCATCCAAATTTTAGTCACATGACCAGGGAGATGCTGCAACTATTGTAAATGTGAAAAGTCCCTTTTTTCAGCGCCATTATAATGACCTTTGAATGGTCATTAAATGAATGGTTGTAAGTCAAGGACTACCTGTACATATAATATTCCCATCTGGCTGTAGATTGACTGAAGAAAACTTTACTAAGCCAACTTGCCTGGACCAATAATAAAGTCTCCTTCAGTCAATCCACAGCCAGATCTGAATACTAGTTTTATTTCTTCTTTCTTAAGGTTGTGTTATCTTAATCATGGTTATCTTAATGCCTACTCACTCAACCCAATGAACTGGGTTTTTAAAATATTCTAAGTCATCAAATTACGCTAAGAGGAGATTGGATAGTTTGTGGTTCAGTAGGCAATGTGAACACAGCCTATTGTGTTTCAATGTGTAGTTAATTCTGAAGAAGATACTGAAGTGTCATCTTCAACTGATTTGAGCCACCTGTTGTTCTGCTCCTATTTTTGTTAAGTTGTTATGAATAACCATTTTCTCTTAATTGAGGCTCAAAACTTCAGAATATATTACTGAGTTGACTGTGAGTATTTAGAAAAGAATACATTGCTTGACAGGAGCTAACATGGACTTATCAAGAACGTACACTGCCAAATTAGCCTGAGCATTTGGGGGGGGGGATATAGTAACTAGGCTAATAGACATAAGTGAATGGAGAAAACATAGCATCCTTGGATTTCATTAAAGAATTCAATGAAGTCTCCCCAGTTGAGACAATAGGAAAATGTGGTCTGGATTATATACCATTAGATGTATATAGAGCTGAATGGGCACTTTTAAGCAGGAAGTATAAATAAGTGGCTCCATATCAAGTTGCAAATTGGTATGAAATTGCATGCTATAAGATTTCTAGACTTGTACAGTTTAACATATTTATGAATGACTTGTATGAGTAAGATAGAAAAAGAGATTATCCCATTTACAGATGATATAAAGATAGGGAGATGGCAAACAACTTAAGGAACACTATCAAGATCCAGGAGAGTCCTGGCAAGCTCAGGAATTATGAGCAAATGTAGCAAGATGAATGTCAACAAGAATAAAAGTCTTACAACTTTTTTTTAAAAAAAAAACCAGGAATATAGAATAGAGAGAATGTGAATGAGAAAGCTAGAGAGAAAGATCAACAATACACATTCAAAGGAGCTGAGTATCTTGAAAGATTATAAACTGAACATAAAGTAGCCATATAATGAATCTGAAAAAAAGCAAGTGCAATTCTTGACTGCATCAGTAATACTATTCCATCATGATCAAATCTGTAGAAGGAAAAATATCATTAGAAGCAGGGCTTTTTTTGTCACAGAACACACCGGAACAGAGTATCTTTTTTCAATGGATTTTCCAGAGTTGCGTTCTTTTCCTATTGTTTCCCTTCCTATCCTCATTTGTTTTTGAAAATGCCCACTGGCAGTATGGTGCAAGCGGGGTCCCCTCCAGCACTGTCTGCCTTCTCTAGGAGGAGCCATGAGGTACTGGAGCACCACAGCCAGAGCATGGCTTGATTGGCTGGGTCGGACCATGTGGTGTGGAAACCGATGGTGGCGATGGGAGATACATAAACATGGAGGCCATCTTTCATGAGAGGATAAGTTAGCCTTTTGCCTTCCCTTAGAGAAGGTGAGGTGTAAGGTTAAAAAGAGATGAAGTGAAAGGAAAGAAAGGTGGCTGGCATGGAAGCTTGCCCGACAGTGAAACTTTGCTGTTTCAATTCCTTGGGTAGTTCAAAGGCTGGAATATCTACAAAAATCTCTTTTTAGTCTTTTATACTTTATATTCAAACTGCAGAGGGGAAGAATAAGAATAAAGCAATTGTCTTGTGATTTGGAGGTATTATTATTATTAATAATAATATATTAATTATGTATTGGTCAGATGTAAAGGTAGACCTACAGTATGAGGTTCAATCAGATCTATTTATTAAATTGAGTTTAACTTAAAGGTAATCTGTTCACTGACAAAGTTTCAACTTTAATTTGTTTCAAGTCAATATCCATATTTAACTCCAAATGTAAATTTTTTCACCTTGTTTGACAACTTCTTAAAAATAATTCAATCTTTTACAAGCAACCACATTTTGTTTTATTGGGCCAATTTCATTCCGCATAGAAAGCTGACATTCCACTCATTAAACTAGTGGGTATGCCAATGGTAAATGTCCCAAAAGATTAATAAAATGCCTTCTTGTAATTTAAAGCCACGCCGTGCATGATAACATTAATAGTATTAACTTACCTTGAACAAAATCCTAGTCTTTTAGATACACTAAAAATTGAAGGGTTTTTTTTTTCAGTTACAAAGGTAAACCTTGTAGGGTAGGCAAGGCGGATTGTGTGATGTGTGTGAGTGGCACCTTTTTTTTTTTTTACTGATTAGAAGCATTGAATATATTTAGCCTTGGGAAGAGAAGACTGCAGAAATACATCATCGTGGCTTCAAAAATCTGAAGGATTTTAATGCAGAGGACAACATTGTTAGGATTACAAGAAAAGTGTCCTAATGATAAGACTTTTTCAGCAATAGAGGTGATGGAATCACCTTCACTGGAGGCTTCTGAAGCAAAGACTGGATATCCATTTCTTGGGAATGCTAATGTGGATCCCTGCACTGAGCATAAGGCTGAACTAACTGGTGTCCAGGATTCCTTCCAATCTTTATCTTCTATTATTCTAAGACAAAAATACTATTTAAATATATCTGTCATTGTAGTGAGTTATTATATATGCTTTTCTTTTAGTTTTTGCTTGTATTTTTAAAATGAGGTACAGCAATAGTATATCAATATCTAATTAATTTATACACACACAGATTACTGATGGATTCAGACAACAGATTATATCCAGATATCTCTATTACTGGAATGGCAATACAGTTTTTTGGGGGGAGGGGGAGAAATTATACACTTTTATTCCTGGATCACAATAAGACTTCTGAGACATTAGCTTTTTTTTTTCATATAGACTCTCTTTGTCATGGATGAAAGGAGAGACTGACGAACTGAAAAGGTTACTAAAAGCCTACCAATACTTAGCAATGCTCAGAAACCTCAATTGTGAATTTGAAATCTGGAGAATGCTTTGCAATATATTGCTTTATTTAATGGAAGCTGCAAAAGCCTTTGGCGAATGTGGCTTGAGGAGGAGGGCAAGCTTTCAAATATGCTTATGCTTCAACCACTTCAGGTTTTTTTCCCCCTTAAATGTGAAGCACAGACTTATTTTCAAACAACCACAGAATGAACTGAATTGAAGAACGGAAGAACAAAATATACCAATGATACAAGATGCAGATGAAATTTATTTACAAGGGGTTACGTTTAAAAAATATACAGTATTAAAATAAAGTCATATGTAGTGAGAACCAATACTAGAGTTTACTGTTCCACACCAAAGTTGCTTTTTCGAAAGGCAAACTCTTAACACTACCAAACAAAACACATTGTGTAGTCCTTCCATTTTTTTCTTTCCTGCTTAATGGAATTTTTGAGGAAAGAAAACATTGAGAAGAGTGAGAAAAATTGGGAGGGCTGGGGGAATAGATTAATCCAATGAAGTATGCAATGGAGAAAGATAGGAACTGGATTCTTAATAATGTGGCGTGAATATAAAATGTTAGTCTTTGAATACAAGATCCACTTCGAAATCTTGAAATGGCATAAATTCTCTAGAGCAGCTATTGTCTGTGAAGCAGGCATATCTGGCTTTTTACCAATCCTAACTAATCTTGGGCTAGTTCTGTGGTTTCATGAAGGGAAACAGGACTCTGTGAAATGATTTAAATGGAACTGGAACTGTCACAAGGATTTAGCACTTCCAAGTGCAGTAAAAATGCAGGCAGTGTGCCTGCAAACAGCACCATATGCAGGATTCATTTATCTGCAACACAGCAGACTGAAGGGGAAAAAAATAGAGTCATGTAATTATACTGGAAGATTTTAAAGATCACTTGCAATTCAAACTATATAGTAGACTGATCTTTAATTGTTTATACGGACATTCCCAAATCAAAGTAATTCTTTAGACAATGTCATCTAATTCTGAGCAATGAGAAATACCAAAAGCAGCTTCCTGTTTTTCAACAGTCAGAATGTATCAGCGCCAAAGCTCTCTCTATACACATTTATATATATTAAACATATATTGCTGCCAAACAAAAAGCAGGAGAATTAATGGATTTTTTTTTACCAATCCAGATTTACGAGGATTTCCTTTGCACAAACTGAAATTTCCCAGCAATTGTCAGCACCAATAAGGCCATTTTCTTGGCTAATGTCATATAATTGTGTTTCAAAATGTTACAGGCACTTTTATTTCTTTTAAAATGTTCCAAACTTTTAAACTCCAGTTCCAGTTGAATTTGTAATTATTTCTCTGTAAAATTACTAAGCCTGCAAATATCATCCTATTCTGTTAAAAAGTAAAAAAAAAAAAAAAAGTTGCAGAAATGTTATGTTATTCGCCCTATTAGTCAGTGGGGCTTATGATATGAAATCAATTCAATCTGAGTCAAAGTTGGTTATTTTCAGAAGCTCTCAAGATGATTTGAAATGAACTTTATAGCTGGACCCCTCCCCACTCTGATGCTGCTAAAGACATGTCAGAAAACAAAACCGATTTCCTTTCCCACTGCTTTAAAAGGAACATGGTCTGCAGATCAATATATGACAGAAAACAGTTAAGGGAGGGAATTAGCATCCTGTATCAAGGCCGCTTCCCAGCTTCATGTGTCCTTAAAGGGGAACACACACACACACACACGGCGCGCGAAGCAATGCTACTGCAGCACAAATGGTGTGGATTGAAAGCTGAAAATGAAATGGTTGAAGTAAAAGAAAGCCTTTGTCTTCATGTTTCCTTAGTAGTTGATTCTTTGCAAGTCACATCAGTTCAGTTCAGAATTCTAGGCAACAAGGACTAATTTCCAGAGTATTATCAAGGATCAACTAGCAAGCACTTTTTGAATTTTACGTCTCACTCAAAACCATTCTCCCCCTTTTTTTCTTAAAATTACTCAAATATCATTTCCTCTTTTTCTTTCACAGAAATGAATGAAGTCAGTGTAGTGGCTATTTCTAATTCTTAACTGAAGCAAAATTCATGATGTCATTTCCCCTGTTGAAATCTAGGTGCTTTGCAGCTGTATCTCTCTCTCTCTCTCTCTCTCTCTCTCTCTCTCTCTCTCTCTCTCTCTCTCCCTCCCTCCCTCCCTCCCTCCCTCCCTCCCTCCCTCCCTCCTGCCCACATACGTAGTGGATTTTTGCTATTCTAATTCCAGCTTAAAGGTAGGAAAATGACATTTTGGAGCTGTTTTAATAACTCTTGTAGTTATACTCCCTTGGCACCACTTGTCATATGAAGAACTAAAGAGGGGTGAGATGAATATCACATTTTCCAAGGTGCCCTCTATTCATCAAAACCGCCTATTCCATGGGTGTCAAACTCGCCACATCACGTGACGTGTCGCAATGTTTCGCAATTTTTTTTGCATTGCCGGAGCTTGGGTGGGCACAGCCTCCGTATGATGCAACTGGCCAGCAATTTGACATCCCTGGCCTATTCTAAATCAGCTAAAAATTGGTGTGCTAAGGGCTAAAATTTACATTATTTTATTCCTTTCATCTTATGCAAAATTAGGCAGCTTTCGTGTACTTATTTGTCTCTCAGTTTACACATATGTAACACAAACACTGTGACAAGGATTGGCTGCTGTGACAGGAGTTGATGGACTGAAGTCATCTTGTGTAAGATCTGGATGGCCAGCTTTATTCTCTCCTACTGTTCTATTCTTTCTAAGATTTAAATCTGATAGTGTATCTGCCAAACCAGTTTCTCTTGCTGTGCTCATATTATGTGTTTGTGTAAATCTGTTTGGGGAGTGGGGCTGACCTCCTTATTTTTTAGAAATTACTTTAAATAGCTGAGATGGGTGGGGGGGAGAGAGTATAAGAATAAGTCAGAATCACCTATGTTACTATTATAATTTGTGTTTGTGAATCCTCCCCAGAGTAAGTAAATCTAGACAGCATATTTGAATTAGCTATGAAATCTCTTAGATTCATAGCTTTAGAGAGTTCTAAAGAATTATCAGATCTCTTCTTTATGCATCAAAAGTTTATGCATCCTCCTCTTCCTCCTCCTCCTCCTCCTCCTCCTCCTCCTCCTCCTCCTCCTCCTCCTCCTCTTCTGGGACATAACTGGAGGGAGAGCTGTAACAATGTACATAATGTCCCCCTTAAGAGACATAACCAGTACAATGACTTTCCAATAGTTGCTCCCACCCTCTTTTTGTAGGATGGTCTGTGTTCAGATCTGTCCATTTCCTGAACTGATAGGCACATTCCCAAAGTTCTGAGTGCCACTACCCAAATGCTAATACCTGTACATTGATTTGTACCATGCCAACAAATTTTGGAAGTATTATTATTACTATAATAATAATAATAAAGACAGGTGTGGCAGGACTCAGTGATGCTTCTGAGAATCCACAGCAGCAAAATGCTCATAATTACAAGCATTGCTTTAGGATGTATCTATATTTCTTTCAACTGCCATTAAAACAAGAGTTGGCTTTTTATATATTTGTTTTAGATGTTCAGCAATACAACCCCATTCTCTGATGATGCGGTACGGAAATGTTAATGATCCAGAGTCAAGCTAGGAGTACAACTGGCCATATGATTTTTTTTTTCTCACTCGTTAATTGAATGATGGGACAAATTTTTTTCCTGCACATTTTGCTTCTAGGGAAGTTAACCAATAGTGGATTTTCCCTGGTGGCTTATCCCCTAGGGTCTGTGTGCCAGGCTGCCTTCGGTCTAAGACAGCTTCAGCTTTGACAAAGGGATTAGTAAAAAGCTCTTGACTTTCAGTATGGGGGCTTGCTAGGCACAACAATGCAACACAGGAGAGATTTTGTCCCCTATTTAGTTGTGTTACTTGGCACATTGCTTATAGTTAAGAATAAAATACCATCTGTTATGTGTTCACAGTGATTCAGTCTAGAGAGCTTAGGTTGTTTTTTTTTTACAACCTTAAAACAAAAATAGATTATCGGGAGGGGAGATTCACAATATCAAGTGTGCATGTGGGATGTGTGTGTGTGACACACAGAGAGAGGGAGGGCAAGAGAGAAGGGGAAAATCTTTAATGCATGTTTTATTCATTATTTCTTTTTAAAGAGCATGAACAATATACAAAGCAAATTATTAGCTTCTGAGATAAGCTGCTCCTAAGGCAGCTTAACTTTATTGCTCAGTTCTCCTGGTGTTTTATTTTAGTGATCATTGAATGAAATTAGTGCAAATCTATAGGCAAAAAAAATATCCTGAAATCACTATCAGATTCTATTGGGCTCTGCCTGCCTCTGCAGGAAGATAGTTAAGCCACTTTCACTTCCCAGTTTTAAGTCTTCTTTCATGAATCAAAAGTTAAGTATTTTATTTGCTACTCATGTTTATTTATTCTTTTACTCACTTTATGTGTTTGCTGCCCTTTCCCAAAGGCTCTTGAATATGAAATGTTCTTGAAGCAGTTAGAACCTAATAAAAGTTTGCATTTAGTTCCATTAGATGCATTTTAATCCATCAGTATATTTAAAACAAATTTGTTTTTATGAGTTGCTTTTTATAAAGTAATTTAAGTCATTCTCTCTATTCTGCCCCCCTTTCCATTTTTCTACCACTTAATAGACCTTGTACAATATGAAATCAATATTTTCCTGCTATCCCAGCTTTACCTTTTTCTCTACAATGGCCCTACACTTTCACAACTGTTGTGTATTTTCAAATATATGGAATGGGATATGCAATGAGATTTACATTGTTATAGTGTTGATTTTGCATGTTTTATGCTTTGGTCAAAGTTATCTGAGATATGGGGAGATGAAATCATCAGTAGATACTATATACACAACTTTACTTCTTTCTCTCTAATTTCAATGGACATCTTGTATCAATATTTGAAGTTACTGTAATTGGCTTTAAAATACCTCAGACATTAATGTGGCTATACTATTGTAGGGAAAAAGAAGAGAAATCTCTGTCTTGTTCTGAACGGGGGATACCCTACTTCCGAAAAAAACATCAGGATGAAAATATGGCAGCTGCATTTCAAAGCCATCGTAGTCAACTACAGTTAAATGTGAATTAAAACTGTTTCTTGGAGAAAGCTGGCATAGTTACACAAGCCCAAGCTCCAATCCACTTAAATGAAGCAGAACATTTAATAAATAAAATAATCTGATAGGAAGACTGGTTGTTTGATCACATGATACCTATATATAATATCACCTCCAATTGCTCTTAAATCCAGTGTCGATTCAAGGTATTGGTTAAAAGATCTTTACCAGTTATGTTAGAAGGTGTGTATTTTCTACATGGAGCAGAATCTAGTTGTGATCATCTGTGTATATATATATATATTGATTACAGACATTGCTTCCAGATATAATTGCTTACCTCATTGGCCACACTGCAACAGCAAGTCAAAAATATGTGCACTTTATCATACTGTATTGTCTTTTACCTCTTCCATCCTTCTTTGCTCCTGCTACCTTGTAGGACCTTGCTATAGGTCGTCTTTGTCATGTAACATCTGAAAAAACTGAAAAACCCATACATAGGCTATTGTAATTATTGTAAGCTCTTTTATGCAGCATTTCTGGATAGAGTGAATGTGATAGAACCTTAAAATAAAGAATCTATTTTAAACACACACACACATTTATCATGACCTATTTATTTTCATTATATGAATTATATTGATGAAGTTCTTATTTTGCTAGCTTTAACAAAGAATACCCTATCTCAATACTGAAAGATTTCCTGAGCTAAACAATCAGCTTGACCTTCCTATTCAGGATACTATTTATTTTAGAAGTAACAATGTAAAATTACCTACTTTATTTTAGTACAAATTTGCCAGTGCCTTTTCCTTCCAGAATTGTTTTTACAGCCAGCTCTTTGTTGCTCTCCAAATAGATGCAGTGGAATTTATAGCAAATGGCTTTGTTGGCTTCCTCTATATCTTTTTCCAGGTTTTGTCTTTTTAAAATCTCTGGATGTTTAGAAAACCTTAAGAATAGCTCTGTCACTCCACACATTTATCTCTTCTTCCTTTTCCTTTTAAGATGCAGCTACTTTAGTGGTGATGTGTGGGTATATATAACTACATATATAAAGGCACATTAACAAATTATCTGAGTTCTCCTTATTTGCTCAAAACTGCTGCATTGCTCAATAAAAATTGCATTTGAACAGAAAAATCTGTTGTGAATGGTAGAAGCTATTAAGTGTGAATAACATAAATTTTAAAATTGCAAGTTATTACAAAGAAGATTCAACTCACCTTTTTATGGGAATTCTATGCAACAAACTACCAATCTAACCAAAACATTTCAACTGAAAGAGCCCTGGAACAATCAGATCAAAACAAAATCTAGATTTCAATTTAATTCTGAAGCTATTTCACTGAATACCGTACTGTACACATCTATGTACAATTTCATTATGGATTTTAGGTTATTTTTAACAAGCACAGATGCCTTAAATTTTGAGTTAGTATTTCAGAAAACCTTTCCAAACACAAAACTCGTTTTATCACATAACAAAAATTCTGGGTTTAGTATAATTTTAAAAGAGATCTTCAAATCTACCACTAGGGGGCGCCACACTATTAAATGCTCTCTTGCGTTACTGTTTCAGTTCGCATTTGATAGTTGATTGGAAATATTGGCTGATGGTTTATGTCTTTCTGCTCATAATAAGAGTCTGACAACATATGAAAAGTAAGATTCATATATTGAGAGAGAGTAGTCTACACATACTATCACACACTTCCTTTGGAATTTTTATGTCCCATTGTTTTATTTTACAGAAGCGCTTTTTCTTGGACATTGGAAGCAGGAAACTTAAACTGAAAGCCTTATTGCACACATAATTCCTGCATGGTGAAACAGCAAATTTGACCTTTGGGATGCTGAACATTTGTGGCACATTTGAAAAAAAAAATTTTGGGCTCAGTTATAATTCAAATACCTTTTTTCCTTTATCCTATCTGTTTTCAAAAGGCACCAAAACATAGTTTTTTCCCCAATAGTGTACACTTTCCTTATTCTTCTCCATTAACTGTTTGTTTGTTTATTACTGTAAGCAAGCTTAGTTACTGTGATGTCAAATCCCAAATAAAAGGAGGTTCCATTTCTTATTTTCCCTCGACTCCCACTTAACTATGCTTCTGTGTTGTGTGTGAGTACAAGGGTAGCCAGACAAAAGCAAATCAAATTGGGAAGTTCCCATCAAATAAGCTTTGATCAAGAGAGGCAAAAGTGTCTCCAGGACCAAGAGATATATAAACATAGAGAAATACAGAGATACCAACATAGACATAAATATGGAAACACAGAGAAAGAAATGAGAATAATTTACAGTGCCATTTAGAGGGAGAGTAGACATCAATCAAATTGAAAATTAATCCATTATTGAAGGCAACACACCTCCACAACCCAATGCAAACACACACAGTATTTAAACAATACTGAAACCATTCCAAGTACTGCAGTACTGTACTATTTGAAACAACATAGGGCAAAGAATAAAATTCCAATAAATATATAAAGCTACAATTATACACACCCTCATCTTGTAATAAATCTAATAAAGTGAAGTTGCTTCTGAGTAAAGAAGAATAGGGTTCTGCAGTCAATATATCAGTTGGATTACAGTAGTAGGGAAAATATATTCTAAATGAATTTGCATCATAATTAATTTCATGTCAAAATGATCATTGAATTTGATTCAGCTACAGTCAAAAAGAACATAATCACAAAGAAAGGTTATGGAAACTTCCAATTTTTCTAGAATTTAGCTTCCAGATGCTACTTCTAGCAGGCCAATGGTGAGTGATCATAGAAATTAAAATTCAGCATTTTAAGGAGAACAGATTCATCATCCTTAACATGTAGCTGATCTAGGATGATAATAGCCATCAACACCAGTTACAGCAATTAGTGATCCAAGATAATTCTCTATCCTCATACTCATATAACATATGCATCCAGTCAATTCAAGCTCAGACAAGCACTGTGGTTCCAACACAATTCCTCTTTTCCTGGTTGTGCCATATTAATTTTGGCCATAAAAGTTGTTTCAGCACCTTAGCAAGTCTTGTCCTAAATTCTTAGCTCAAACGTAATGTGGATCCCAAAGACTGCAAGTAAGATAAACTGGAATAAATACATTACTTTGGGAGAAAATAATAGATGTATTACATATGATTCTTTTTTTATTGAAAAGTTTTATAAAAGTTACAATATACACCCCAAAACCCACCCACCCTAAACCCCCCTCTCTCCCCCACTTCCCAGAGCTGTGTACAGGGTAACAAATATAATAATCATACTCTAACTAACATTAACCAACTATGTGTATTACATATGATTCTTAATGATTTTTTTTTATTTTTGTATGTATATTCAATTACTTTTTTTTACTTTAATATGTATACAGAATTAAGGGAATTTAATTGAGAGGGGAGAAATATTTTTTTTAATACTGTAATTACTATTATCCAAGTCCTCTGTCCAAATCCAATATTTCTCTTGGCTTTGCCTTAATGTTTCACATCTGTGACAATAAATATCAAATGCAAGGAGAAAGACAGTGAAGGAAACTCCATTGTGGTAATGAGATTACTCTGAAAATAAAGCACTGAATTACCAAAATCTAATCTGGAAGTGACAAAGTGTGTGTGATTGCCAAGTAATTATTACTTCAGAGTCCTTTTCCATGGGGAAAAGGCCTATGATTAGACACCACACCATGCTAATGTTGCTAGAAGTTGATCTTGATGTGAATAGATGAAATAGTTTTGTAGCAAATATGTCAGTTCTCAAGACTCTATTAAAAGTATAAATCCAAGCTTCTATTGTGCTGATTGCACAACAGCAAAGATATTGGATAAAGCGAGATAATATATTTTATTAAATTGTAGTTAATTGGACAGTCTTCTACTTCTGAAAGGTTTTCTTCAGCCATTGTTTATCAAGAGGCATCAACTTAGTCTGAAGGAATCATATATTTCTTGAGCATTCTGTCTATGGACTATATATGAATTTGTATGACATTTCTTGCACCAATAATGTGGTCAATTTGATTTCTATCTACTCCAGTTGTGATGTTGACATACTGTATATGGATATCATTTTTGTGTTTGGAAGCTGCGTTAGCAATGAAAAAACCATTGGACTAGCAAAATATTAAGTTGTTTTTTTCCTTCATTTATTCATTACCTAATTTGTTTCTTGGGCTATAAGTATGAGTGTATGTGCATGTGTATATATACATATGTGTGTGTGTGTACACACACACAAACATTTTAACAGTGGAACTTGGTTGCTGAAAAGCTTCCCGACCTTGTTATGGTGTTATTTGATATTTCATAGAGATAATATATTTATCGGTGATGCGTGCTTGTCTATTTGATAGGAACACTATATATCATTTTCCAAACTTGATCCATGGGATTGTATATGCATATAGCAGTCTAATTCTGATTAGCAGCACAGTGACCTATAGGTGAAGATGCTCACCTCCCATTCAGAAGTTTGAAAGTTCAATCCTAAGCAGCAACAAATGTTTATCAGGGCACAAAGAGAAAATATCTGTTGTGAACTCTGTATAGGCATCAGGAAGGGCATTCAGCCAATAAATGCTCAGTTCTATTCAGTCACCCCAATCCCACCCTGAAACAAGGGTCCTAAAAAAAAAAATAGCAATCAGTTCTGATAGAACTAATTATTACCTTCATTTACTTAGTTACTTTCTTGCTCTATAACATAATTAAAGAAATCCATCAAACAGATGGATTGATAGGGGCATCTTTATCAAGTGATTGGGGAAGTATCTTTTGAATCTCTGCCTGGATATATCCCTGTCCATTCCAAGACTGAAAGATCAAGGCAAGTTCTGGGAATAAGAATTTTAAGCAGGTGGTTCCGAACAAGGCCAAGAATTAGCATGGCTTTCCATTTCCCCCCAAGTGTCCTAGCTTTTTGAAGAATAAATTTGTATTGATCTGATTCTCTCACTTCAATTCCACTCTTTGATAATAGAATTTGCAATCATGTTATAAGATCCCTAACTTTTCAATAAATGCATAGAGTAGAAAGAGCTCCTGCACCTAAATGTAATTTCATTTGCTTATTTTTGCTTATTCCTTTTCATCTTTCTGCCCTCAGTTTCTCTTAGGAAAGAATGAAAAATATTGGACAACAAGCTACAATTGTCTGTACCGCTTTTCCCTCAATTTACCACTCTATAGTAAATTAGTTTTAGTCACAAAACATAATATAAATATTAGCAGAAGCACATGTTTTTATATTTCTGCTGTTTTGAAGTAACTACTACTAACCAAGAAAAAGAAAATATAGAATTCACTAGGCAGAGTAGAAGGTAATAATCATAGTGAATACTAAAGAAAAAAAAGATACTTTTAGCCTCTTCACAGAACCTCCACCAAATTTCTGTTTACTAAACGCCCTGTGTATTTCCCCTCTTTTTGCTACACATCATAATCTGAAATTCTGGAAAAAGCCTCATTTCAAAACTCTAACCCTAACCCTACATGTTTTCTCTGCATTAAAATGTGATAACTTCTGATTTGTTGTAACCAAAGGTACGTGGAACAAGACCTGGGACCCTAGCTTATTCCTCCTAAATCATAATTTCAGATTTATATAGCATTTATTTGTAATATGGCCTATTGTGATGTTGGCAAATAGCCTTGCTGCTGTGCCTTTGGAATTGTCCAAAGTATTAATCAACTTTATATATGTTGCTTCAGTACATGTTCTTCTGAACTTAGTCATTTTTTGATCTGTGGTAGAAAAGCAAATAGATCCCTAATTGAAAATCCCAGTAACAAACTTTTCTATGAATTAAAAAAAAACTATTATAGAAGATTATGCACAATACTTATAATTACCAGTGGCTGCTTTTTTCATGCCACTAAAGCATGAATTAATATTTGATATATAATAATTGAAATTGATGGGAATCATCCAAAGGAATGCAGCCAGACCCTGCTTAGTGGCACTGCCCAGATTGAAGTTTAATCTCAACAGGCAATTGATAGAGGATTACTTCACTCCAACTCAGCCGCTAAGACTGTTTTTCCTTCCATTTTCTATCTTCCCTTCCAAATAGCTATTGCTCTGTCCCAGCCTACGTGAGTCCTTGTTAAGCTCAGAAGGAGAAACCCCTCTTCCAACAAGCAGGCTGGAACTGCAGGAAAAAACCAATCCCCTTTTATTATTCACAGACCTGAGTCAATGTCCAAGGCAAACAAACACAGTTGACAGAAACTCGATCCTCAACACAAACAGTTGCCTTCGGCAACCAGCACCTCCCACACCTTCCTTTTTATTATGCAGCCAAGGTGTGGCTTTCTAATGCCTTCTCCTTTGCCTTTGAAGCTGCACCATTGCTTTCTTCTGTCCTACTCTCTTTTCTTGCCAGCATTTACGTGCATCCTGGATAGCTCCCAGCTGTGAGTCATCACTCTCCAACTCAGACTCCCAGTACAGCTGTATCTCAGCCTGAGCACTAGTAGAGGGCCAGGCTCCTCATCTAACTGTAAATCCTGAAGCTCCCCAGAGCCTTCCTCTGACTCTGATGTCACTCCAGGCCCCTCCTCCTCCTCTGATTCCTCAGACTCAGCTGCTGGGTCCACTGCTGGCGAGGAATCACAACAGCTATTAATAGGAAAATGCAGACAAGGAGGACAAATAATGGTGAGGGTCTTTCTGTAGCAATTGCAAAATAAAAAACAAAAATAAAATTCACTACACATGTCCAGAACCCTCTTTTCTCAGGACCCTCTAATCCTAAACTACCAGTGGTCACATTGTGACTTTCACATTGTGGCGCTGTCTGATAGCTCACTTTGTGACATGTAGAATACATTTCCTGCAATTAAGGAACATGCAAGCAGCACATGATATACAAGGGATTCTTTAAAGCATGTCAGGTATAATTGTTTGCCTCTCAAACTCCACGGAGTCATTCTCTGTCTGGAGTGAGAAGGGTGGCAACAATCCTTGAGAGCACCACTTGTTAGTTAGTTAAGGAAGATTGGGGGGGAACAGTTGAGGCTGTAATATTCTGACTCCCATATAGGTTGTTGATCAAATTGGCCTTCTTGATTGCTCTTATCCACCTACCCACGATATCAATGACAGTAGAAGAAAAATGTTCCTGTTAGTCAGGCAAGCAAGCATTTCATTCCTAGTTCCTTTCTTTTTCTATGTATTTTTCTTTTTCTTGTTTTCCTTCAAGAATATGGTACTAAAATTGCCAAAGCCTATCACAGTGGGCCAAAACATTTTGCTGTCTGAGGCAAAGAGATGGTGCTTGCTCACACCATTTCAGATGACAATGGAATGAGTGGTTGATTTTGTTGGAGGCAATATGCTGACTGTAATCAGCTTAGAGAGGGCTGTAAAGTGAAGTGGTATATAAGTCTAAGTGTTATTACTATTTTTACCTCACCATCAGCTCTGCCACATAGCAATAGCACTTAGACTTATATACCACCCTACAGTGCTTTACAGCAGAGATCCCCAACCTTTTGGCACCAGGGACCGGTTCCATAGAGAGAGGTCTTTCTGTGGACCAGAGAGTGTGTGGTTTTGTTCTGCTGCCTGCGTCCCACAGATGGGGCTTTGCTTGTTTGTGCGGACTGGTTGCTGGCATGCACAGCCTGGTACATGGACCAGGGGTTGGGGACTCCTGCTTTATCACACTCACTAGGCAGTTTACAATGTCAGCATATTGCCTCCAACAATCTGGGACCTCATTTTACCAACCTTGGAAGGATGGAAGGATGAGTCAACTTGAACCCCAACAGGATCGAACTGCAGGTTATGGGCAGAGTTTGCACGCAATAAATAAACTCTACCCTGAATTAAGGGATTACAAGTTTGTAAAAAGGGGTTTTTTTTACTGCATTCTAACCACTGTGCCACCAGGCTCCTTTAGAGAGTTCCAGGACAAGTTTCTTTGTCTTTTTATACAAAGCAGATGATCAATGTTAGTTATGTGTCGAAATAGAGGTGCAAAATTAGAGGCCTGAATCTATCTCTCCACCCACAGCAATCTCCAAAAATTATTCCAAATTGAAGTTTTTGATGTAGAATCTTAGATTGTTAGGGTTGGATGGAAACTTTGATGTCATCTAGTTGAGTCAGCTGCTTACTACAGACATTCACTGCTACAACATTCCCAATAGATGAGCATCCAACTTGTCTTTAAACACTTCCTGTAAAGCAAATTCTTCCACTTTCCAATATAGTATGTTAACTTGTTGGGCAGCTGTTATCATTAGAAATTTAGGGGTTTTTTTCTTCATTCAATATCCATTGTTACATAAAGTAAACCATATTAAAGATGTAACTGAAGAGTAACCATATTAACTGTATTCAGTTTCACTTCATTCAAATGGAAGGGAAATTAAATTTAATTGTTAAGCTTATCCATTACTATTCTTTGCTCTTCAACATCTTTATCAACGATTTGGATGATGGGATAGATGAGGAACTCATTAAATTTGCAGACGACACCAAGCTGGCATAAATAGCCAACACTCCAGAAGACAGGCTTAAGATACAGGAGGATCTGGACAGACTTGAACACTGGGTGCTATCTAACAAAATGAAATTAAATGGTGAAAAAAGTAAGATTCTACATTTAGGCAAGAAAAACCAAATGTACAGGTATAGTATAGGTGGTACCTCTCTCAATAGTAGTAACTGTGAGAGGGATCTCAGAGTCCTAGTGGACAATCACTTAGATGTGAGCCAGCAGTGTGCTGCAGCTGTCAAAAAAGCCAACAGTGTTAGGCTGCATTAACAGAGGGATAGAATCAAGATCACGTGAAGTATTAATATCACTTTACAATGCCTTGGTAAGGCCACACTTGGAATACTGCATCCAGTTTTGGTCACCACAATGTAAAAAAGATACTGAGAGTACAGAGAAGAACAACAAAGATGATTAGAGGACTGGAGGCTAAAACATATAAGGAATGGTTGCTGGAATTGGGTATGTCTAGTTTAATGAAGAGAAGGATGAGGGGGGACATGATAGCAGTGTTCCAATATCTCAGGGGCTGCCACAAAGAAGAGGGAGTCAAGCTATTCTCCAAAGTGCCTGAAGGCAGGACAAGATGTAACGGATTGAGACTATTCAAGGAGAGAAGCAACCTAGAACTAAGGAGAAACTTCCTGACAGTTAGAACAATTAACCAGTGGAACAACCTGCCTCCAGAAGCAGTGAATGCTCCAACACTGGAAGTTTTTAAGAAGAGACTGGACAGCCATTTGTCTAAAATGGTATAGGGTTTCCTAACTGAGCAGGGCGCTGGACTAGATGACTTCCAAGGTCCCTTCCAACTTTATTATTTTGGATCATCGCACAGTCAGCCAGATATTCAGACTGGATATGGCATTTTGTCTACATATCGAGTCTTTACCTAGGACCTGGGATAGGCAGATTTGGATGTTTGATGGTATTACAGATATCGTCGCAGGATGGAAGCAGTTCCTAGTAAGGCCGCCTATTGTAATTGACTAATAGCGAATTTGTCAATGCCAATGGTGTTCAAGTGGTGCACCAGTTGTTTTGGGATTGCACCCAAGGAGCCTATTACTATTGGTACTACCCTTGCTTGCTTTTGCCACAGTCTTTCTATTTCTATTTGTAGGTCTTTGTATTTTGTTATCTTCTCCAGTTCTTTCTCGTCTATTCTGCTGTCTCCAGGCACTGCCACGTCCACTATCCAGACTTTTTTGTCTTTCTTATCGACAATTGTTAAGTCTGGGGTGTTATGTTGCAGGTGCTTGTCTGTTTGAATTCTGAAGTCCCAGAGCAGTTTAATTTTATCATTTTCTATGACTTTCTCTATTTTATGATCCCACCAGTTTTTGCTTACAGGCAAATGATATTTTTTGCAGATCTTCCAATGCACCATTGTTGCTACTTTGTCATGCCGCTGCTTGTAATCAGTCTGTGCAATCTTCTTGCAACAGCTTACCAAGTGGTCCACTGTTTCTTCAGCTTTTTTGCATAGGCGGCACTTACTGTCTGTTGCTGTCTTCTCAATTTTGACTTTGTATGCATTTGTCCTTAAGGCTTGGTCTTGTGCAGCCAGAGTTAGTCCCTTGGTCTCTTTCTTCAATTTTCCTGCTCTTAGCCATTGTCAGGTCTTGTTATTATCTGCTTTCCCAGCTATTTTTTTAATGTATTGGCCATGTATTGCTTTGTCTTCCCATGCCTCTATTCTGTTCTTCATTGGGTCTTTCTTGTAGGCCAGTTTGGTCTCTCCAGTAGTTAGTAAGCCTTCCTGATATACTAATTTCAGTGCATCTTCATCATTGTTCTTCAGATATTTCTTCTTCAACCATCTGATGTACTTGTAGCATTCCACACCCACCTATTTGCCTTGGTAGATAAAGTCTATCAATGTCACTGAGTGGATGAAGGGCATGATTCATTGTCATTATTTTTCTGGTCTGCCTATCCATTGCTTTTAGTTCTTGTTGAGTCCAGTCCACTATTACAGCTGTGTACCTAATGACTGGAATTGTCCAGGTGTTGATTGCCTTCATGGTATTTCCTCCATTGAGTTTGGACTTTAAGATCTTCTTCACTCTCTTGATGTATTCACCTCTAATCTTTTTCTTGACTTCAGTGTGCTTGATGTTGTCAGCTTGAAGGATACCCAAGTATTTGTAGTACTCTTCCTCATCCAGACTCTTAATGTTATTTTCGTGGGGCATCTTGATTCCTTCAGTTTTCACTATTTTTCCTTGTTTGATAGTAAGTGTGGCACATTTGTCCAAGCCAAACTCCATTACAATATCTTGGCTATATATACGGACAGTGTTGAGCAGCGATTCTATTTCAGATGATGTTTTTCCATACAGTTTCAGATCATCCATGTAAAGGAGATGGGATAGTCTGGCAGATGTTTTTGATGTTTGATAGCTATGTCCTGAGTTATTCAGTATTGTTGACAGAGGAAACAGTGCAATAACAAATAGTAATGGTGATGGTGATGATGATGATGATGATGATGATGATTACTACTATTATTATTATTATTATTTAGTTGTGACTTAAAAGCCAAATTGGACCCTTAATCCAGAAGGAAAAAATACATCCTTGAAAAAAGGAGAAGGAATATATTAGGTCGATTGCTTGTTCTTAAAACAGGAGAATGTGCGGTTTCCATCTGTAACATTATTTATGCAACCTAAAGGACCAATAATTAACATATATATATATATTGCTTTGTCACCATTCAGTTGATTTGTCATATGGGAAATTTATGATTCACTAGCCATGAATTCACTAGCTGTGTGGGTGGTAGCCTGTCTGGATTTTGATACATTTGTTTTTAACCTTCTCTCCTCTCCTCTACTCCCAGACCTTCACCCCTGCTTCTGGCTGCAGAAATAAGGTGTTTGTCCAATACTTGGATGGCTACAATCCATAGCTCTGTGATACTATTTGGCTCATCCAGGTCAAACAAAAAAGAACATAAGTGGTCCATAGAGAAAAAATACATACTGTATAAAATATGAGTCTCTGTCAGATTAATTCATTAATATAGGCTCCATATTTGATGCGTTGTGGTTTCATAGTAGGGAATAAGGGAAGATTAAAAGCCATCATAGGCCAAGATATGATGATACAAAAGGAACTGGCTGAAGAACGAGCATCTGCATTCACTTTTTATTTCAAGTTCATCACACAGTTGAAATACTCCTGATGGTCAAGGTACCAGCTATCCAGTTTTGAAGCTGCTCTGCTTGAATTACAGAACAATGAGAAGAAAGGCTCAATCCTGTAGGGACAGTTGTCATAAAAGCTCACCTTAAGTCATTATGATTCATGCAAGCTGTAGTGAACAGAAGAATTATTGTTACATTCCAAGGTATTCGGCTATGTAGCTGTATACATGAAGGCAATATAAGCAGTTACACTATACATACAGGTGTTTGTCATCTATCTATCTATCTATCTGTCTGTCTGTCTGTCTGTCCGTCCGTCCATCCACCCACCCCCCACCTACCTACCTACCTACCTATATCTCTCTATCTCTCTATCATCTATCTGTCTATCTACCTACCTACCTACCTATATCTATCTATCTATCTATCTATCTATCTATCTATCTATCTATCTATCTATCTATCTATCTATCTTTCAAATTTCTACGCTGCCTATCTCTGGGGGTTTACCATATAATAAAAAATTAAAAGTGCAAAAACAAATAAAATTAGAAAAATTGAATTTGGGTTAAAAGATGTTGGGCAGTCTAAGGGTGAGAATCTTCTCTACCACATTTGTCAACCCCAGTGTAGTAGGCCCCAGTCCAAGTGGCACACCCACGCTTTTAGGGTGTTCTAGAATGCCCAGAGTGTAGGGTTGGATATAACATCTGAGAGGCGAATACTCCAAAGGGCTCATCTCCTTTTAGCTATGGTCACAGTGTGGCTTTTGGAGGAGTAGGGCTGTTCACAGTTGTTTATATCAAACCCTAAAGCCTGAAGGCAGCTCTTGAGAAATTCTTGTTGGGAGAGGAGGGGAGGAGCATCATAATCTTGCTTATCTCCATCTGCAGGTAGTTATGGGCAGCTGCAAGCAAAATTGGGGACTGCCATGGTTTAATATAATTCCACCACCTATCAAATTACCCTGCACATTGTTCTAAATGGTTACTGTATTCTTTGGGGAGCAATTAGAAACAAATTAGAATTCTGTTCCTGTACTGTCCAGCCAATTGTATAATGCAGTCCCAGCCTGACTTAGCAGAAGTAGCCCTAAGGATGCTGATGGTATCTCTCAGTCTGATTGGTCTGGGAGATTCAATACTCAGGCTTTAGGTCTCACCTTTGCTAGTTAAGACTCAGATTTTCATGCTTTCCAGGTCCCATGTGTTAGTTGATACATGACCTCACTCACATGTCAGGATATACTCTGGATTACCTTTGCTTTAGCAGATGGAGATCTGGTAGTTGAAGGGTATTTGAAATAATTCCACTGAAACAACTCTAGGGAGTTTTTCTATACCTTTTGGGCTGTCTTGTCAAACCTTGGTTGATTTTTGCAAATGGAAAAAAAAAACCTTGGGTAGTTAGCTTAGGTATTTCTAAACATTCTCCAGTTGGCCAAAATCCAAGCTTCCAAGCTGAATGTAGTTCCTGGGGAAATAGTAAGAAGATTGGTGGAGAGAGACATGGGATGAATTTGACTAAACCCAAATTGCTTACAGCTAATTTCATAGCCTACACTTTGCTGTCATTGCATTGGCATGGCTTAAGCAGAACAAGTGCTCTAACTGATGAAAGAAATAACAACATCTGAATCCCAAATGTGGAAGAAACCTTTGCAGCATACTGTGACTGATTTGTTGAACATTTTGCCAATAAAAAACATTTACATCTGCTTTGGTTTGAATTCCACATTTAGAACAGTCTCCCTGTTCTCTCTCCTCTTGCTCCTGTCTTTGCCCATGATTGGAGAGACAGGCAAATAATCAATGACAGTAGGGTGGGAGATTGAGCAAGTGATCCTGAAACTCAGGATTAGAATTTCTGCAGAACTTCTGATGTGATCTTTATAGATGCCCAGTGGTGCTATCCTTGGATGGGAACACATTTATGTAAACATAGTCTTTCTTGAAATGGGCCATCTGTTCAAGTCTACCTCCATTTTCTGGGATTGAATATTGCTTTTTTTATGGGGGGACAGAGAAATATGTTCTGTCCAAAGGCTTACTTTGCAATCTTATTAACTCATTTTCCAGAATCAAACAGAAGCTGAGATTTACTAATAGGGACCAGCTTCAAATTAATCTACTGAATGAAGAAAATTTACTCGTTTAGGAGAACTTTGTGAGAAACCTAAACTCCAAGAGAAACAAATGGACTATGGAAAGAAGATTGTGGCACTTCAGATATTTTTTGACTACAGTTCCCCTCAGCCCTAGCCAGTAGTAGAAAGCATCTGTTTGCCTATTCCTGGCTTTGGTAATTCTGAAATCACATCAGAGCAATTGGGGGAGGGAGGGAGAAGGTATGGTGGTGTTTCAGGATCTTGAACAATGTGGACTTTAAACATGTAACAATAAGCTAACATTTCTGTCTCTCAGACCTAAGAATGTCTTAATTGTTTCATAGAATTTAGTGTGCCAGCCAAGAATATGTATGAATTACTTTCTCAAAGCAATTATGGGACTCTGATGGGTTAAATTAAACTGGCAGCATGAACATAAGATGAACATATGGTCCAGCTCCTTGGAGGATTTTATAAAGCAAATGGCTGGTGAAACATCAATGTGTGGGGTGTTTTGTCAGTGTGCAAAAGCACCCTCCTTCTACATCTATCCCCCCCCCTCCAACACATGCACACATCACAAAGAAAAAGATCAGGTTATTCCAATTATTTCACTTCTCTGCAATATCACAGTGACATAGAGGAGAAAAAAAACTGTTTAAGGGAGACAAAGAAAAAAGAAATGCAATAAGTGGATAATCCTCCTGGGTTACTGGCATAAAACAGGAGTATATGAGAAAACTGATACAATTTTCTAATGCAAATGGAAATGAGAATATGAGAAACAAAGCCCCACAGGTTTTTTAAAAATGCAGTTTCTGTGAGTTTGCTCTTCTCTCTGCCTCTCTCTTTCTCTCTCTCTCTCCCTTTCTCCTTCCTTCCCTCCCTCTCTCCATTCATTCTCTCTAAATTGGGGGCTTCAGTTACACTAGTTCAAATCTAATAAAGTCCATATATTAAACACAACAAATTTGATGATCCATCATTGCAGGCCTTTCATTGTTTGTTTGATTGGAACCCTTTTTAGGAGTTGTTGTTTTAAATTCAGAATTAACCTGATCATTTAGGAACTGTTTAAGATAAAACCATGATTAAAAGCAAGACGAATAAAATATGTTTCTTCTTGCAGGAGAATTCCTTCTAAGGAGTCAGGTTCAGTAGCCTTGGGTGAAAAGCAGTGCTTTGTGTTTTGCAAAGTGATGCGTGTTTTTCAAATGAAGGTTTACAGTAGAAATCTTAAATCGAGAGTCTAACCTCATTGATAGTTGATGTCAAGCAGTGCTTTTTTTTGTAAAAAAAAATAAAAAAAAGGTGTCAGAACTCACACACATCATACAACCTGCCTTGCCTACCCTACAAGGTTCCATCCCAAAAAGGTGTCGGAACTCGTTCTGGGTGTTCTATGACAAAAAAAGCCCTGGTGCCAAGTAAAGATATTTTACTTTGCAATTTAAATAATTTAAAAATTGTAGCTCAGTTTATTGGAAGCTTTAGATTTAAGAGATGGTAACCCAGTTTAGAGTCATTTCTTTATCCTTTCCACCCCTTGTTCTCAAGAGAGCAACTCAGCTACTAGATGCCTACAAATCTTTTATTTTTCACCCACAAATTTGATCCTGACATGGATCCTATGCACTTTAGAACTGATTTAAATGATGATAGGAGAGAAACCACCTCTGTTAGACTGTCTATCTTACTAATCGGTCTGAATCATTTAAAAACGCGTTCAGAGATGATATGTCAAAGAAGATTCTCAGTCATCCAGGTAAAATTGTTTGGAAGTTGAGTCATGGCAAATGGAGCATGGCGTTCATGCAGGACCTCCCACCGGACTCTTTCATGTGGTCCAACATCAGTAGATGAGAATTCCAAAGAATGCATTTTATTGCCAAAGATGAGGATAATAGAGTAGCAAAGAGGTTCTTTGAAGGCCGGTAGTTCTCCCCAAAGGTTTTTGAAGACCAGTGATTCTCATTGAAAGTCCTTTGAAGGCCAGCATGAATCAATCATGGATGAATTGTCCCTTTTCCAGATGCAGCAAAGACTAAAAATAATCCTTATTCTTGTAGCTTCTTCTAGAGATATGTTCTTCAGAAAGAACCATCATCCTGATGGTGGTGGCTGTTAGGGTCCTTGCAAGCCAAGGTGCTCATTTCTGGCAATGTCCATGGGTCACAGCATCACTATGACCATCCTTGTTACCAGAGCCTTAAACTTGATGAAACTACAACCACTCAAAACAAGTTGTGGGTGCTCCATCATTTGAGGTCTTCAAGAAGAGTCATTTGTCTGGGATGGAATAAAGTCTCCTGCTTGACCAGCAAGTTGGACTAGATGACCTCCAAGGTTTCTTCCAACACTGTTATTCTATAATCTTGTTGGCTTAAGATGTTTGCTGCCTATCCAAAGGCAGAGAGTCATTGGAACATGTGCCAATTCCTAAAATTCGTAGGGATATTCAGAGTTGATGCATATGGGGTGTGTACTTTTAGGTCCCAGCACCCGTCAGATCAAAACAAGTGGTTTTGAAATAGACTGACAAAACACAAAAGCAACTTCCTTCCAATGCAATGCTCATCCTTTTCAATGCAATGAAAACCTTTCATTCTTTAATTGCATACATCAGTTTCCGGAATATACTCATGAAAGTATACCATGGAATTTTGAAGGACCAAAGTTTTAGGTGTTATTCAAGCAAATAAAGATCTCACTCTCCTCAATATGGCTTAAACATGCACACACAGAGACACCTTTATTCTTCCTCCTTTCTATGGAACCAGAGATGGAAACATCTGGAAAAGAGAGAAGTAATCTGATGTAAGCCAAATAATACTTTAAGATTCTACATGCTGGCTGGTTCCATCCAACCTTTCATGCTGACAAAAACCAATGACCTTGAATATGGGAATTCCATTCTCTTCATTTCAAAAGCTGAACTTTAGAACACATGAACACCATTTAGGATCAAACTTCTGCTTCTGCGTATTGTAGAGCGCAACAGCAATCCATTTATAAAACAGTGTATTATGGTTAGCCTTTGCATCAGGTTTGGGATGCTGCTAAATATAAACCTGAGATAAAAATAATAGTAAAAAAAATCTTCCAAAAATGGGGATGGTAACAGTTATACATTGGAATAAAAAGAATTATGGCCTAATAAGCAACATTTAAAGAGATTTACAGTTTTAGCAGAGTATGGATGTAGATGAGAAGTATATTTTTAATACACTAAGGAGACATTAGGATTAATCCAGCAGCTCAGAATTTTAGAGGTTTCTGGCTCTGAGTTTATTTATCTGATTGTTTTCATTTGTTAAAACTTGTGAATGAAAGAAAGAAAAGAAAAGAAAGACATTTCATCCCCGAGCTTTCTCCTTTATGGCATGAAACCAGTGAATTGGAAATGTGGGTGGGATCATAATACAGGTACAATAGTGGCTAAAATTGTGGAAACCTTTTGGGAAAAGTATATTTTTGAGATCTGATGGCTAATAACACCACTTTTTTGGGAGTAGTACCATAAATTTATATATCAATGGAAAGATAATTTAATCAAGAATGTAATGCAACAAAGTTTGTTCAATTATCTGTACTGTATTCTATGAAAAGTTATAGCCAAATAAGCAGAAAAAAGAAGCACAACTTGCTCAGGTTGATATCAGGTAACTTTCCTTCATCTGATTATAACCAATGAGCATGAGTGTTTAGAGAGTCAATCAGGTGTCATCTTGTTTTGGCAATGAGCCATTCAGATCACAGTAGGATTCAGTTATTGATGTCATGTATTGAAGCTGAGAGGAGAACATTTGTCAGTGTATTATGTGATCGCTGTCAAGTTCATTGGGTTTTTTTGTGTTCTTTCATTTAGTGAGCTTGTAAAACGTAATAAAATTAAAGTACTGGTGCAAAGAGTTGACTGGTTGCCCAGAAAGTGATATAAAATAGTATTATTAAGTGAACAAGGCTACAGTTATAAAGAAATTAGAAGAAAAATTGGTGGAAACTTAACCAAAGATGGCATTTCTACTGTACGCTATTCCCAAAAGATTTCCACAATTTTGGCCACTACTGTAGTCCTCAACTTACAACCATTCATTTAGTGACTATAAGCAATATTTAAAGAGATTTACAGTTTTAGCAGAGCAGAGAATGAGATGGCTGGATGGAGTCACTGAAGCAGTAGGTGTGAATTTAAATGGACTCCAGAAGATGGTAGAGGACAGGAAGACCTGGAGGAACATTGTCCATGGGGTCGCGACGGGTCGGACACGACTTCGCAATTAACAACAACAACAACAACAACACAGTTACAATGGCACTTTAAAAAGGGACTTATAACTGGTCCTCAAGCTTACAACCGCTCAGCATTCCCATAGACACATGATCAAAACATGGGTGCTTTGTAAATGTATTTATGATGGTTATAGTGTCCTGGGGACATGTGATGTTTTTCAACTTTCCTAGATGGCTTTTGACAAGCAAAGTCAATGGGTGGGGGAAGCCAGATTCACTTCTCAACAGCCATGGTGATTTACTCAGCAGCCATGGTGATTCACTTAATCACTACAGCAAAAAGATCAAAGAATTGGGTGCAATTCACTTAACAATTACCTACCTCACTTAGTAACAGAAGTTCTGGTCCAAGTTAGGGTTATCAGTCAAAGATTACCTGAATAACTTTAACTGTTCAATGTCAAATGCTGGTGTTTTATAAAAAAAAATAAAATGGCATACCCACTTACAAATGTGTATGCATTTTGGAATATCAGTGTTTTCTTATGTGCATTAAAACTGGGGCATGGGTAAGCATAGAGGGGGGGAGGAGATAACTGATTGGATTCATGCACTAAAGGCATTATGTAAATCATGGAAATGGTGTTGTGTATGCTGTGCTGTATCCGGTACAAATTGCATCATTTGCCTACTTTATGATGGGCAATAATATCATCATAGCTTCTATCTGATGCCTATAGAGGAAGGCAACTCATTTTTATATCGTGAAAGTGGAATATGGGTTATACACACACACACACAGAGAGAGAGAGAGAGAGACAGAGACAGAGACAGAGACAGAGACTTACATACATGCATATATACTGTATGTATGTATGTATGTATGTATGTATGTATATATGTATGTATGTTATTCTTTACTTGGTTCAAGGCTCTTTTGTTTTCCTTTTGTAAGAAGCCCAGTGATTATTGTTTCAGCTATCTCCAACTGCTTGGCTTTCTTACTAAAGTGGACATTTCTCCCACAACAGCTAAGAGCTTCCTTGGCTTTTACACAAGCACATTCTATACAGACTCACAGTAACAATGGGAAAGTTAAGTTTACAGAATATGTCACATTGCTGAAAATTTATTAGTGAAACATAAGAAGCAGAATCTGTACCTAATGAACTCTTATTTCCCATTTTGGGAGACAAGCAAAGTCTCCAGTTCTCCAGACTAATATTTTGATGTGGGAAATGTTAATAACTGATAAGTCATTGCTTCATTACAAATGAGATAAATGTTATTTTCAGAATCCGGTGAAGCCTGTAAATTGTTTCCTTGCATGTATGCCAAGTAGTTTATAATTTCCCACTCAAAACCATGGCACGCAGCTTAAATCGCTGTGAACATTCAAGCGATCTATCATACCCTCCTTTAACAAGATTTCATACTGTGCTCTGATTTGCTGGTGTTTGCAAAACCTTTTTTTTTTTAACATGATAGGTTATTTCCCTTCCCAGCATTTCTGCACCTTGATTGGCTGTTTGCCAGTGGCTAAGCAACCAAGCTGAAAGAGTTTGGAACCAATGGCAGACTGTTCAGAGGGGCCCATGAAGGAAGAAGCTCTGGGATCAATTAAAATGCCATGCTTTTCCAGGCCAGTTTCCAGAGCATCTGTACATGATTCCACATAAATTTAGGGAATTAACCATCAGACAAAGGTAAACAGTTCTGTGCTTTGGTTAGAATGGAATTTAAATGAAGGGATGAAATATGACAAGGCTATTCAGCTTGAGGTTAGGCTTACACCATTTCTTTATTATTTTAAATACAGTCATAGATTGTTGTTGTTATTGTTTTTTTTTTTTTAAAAAAAAAAACTTAAGTGAGCAGGAATAGATTGAATCTGACTTATGTTAAAGCCATTTCTCCAGTATGTTCTACCTAGGGATTGTAAAAATGTGCTGTGTGAGAATACATATGAGAGAGAATTTCATATGTGGCAAAATCTTTCTTTCGTAAAACAAAAATAAATACTTATTTGTTAGGTATATAGTCTAGATTTCTTTCAAGAACTCCATATATGTAAATCTTCATTTTCTCCCCCACAACAGCAATTTTATGAGGTAGTTTGGGGTGAGAGAAAGTGACTAGCCCAAGTCTCCCAATGAGTTCCCAAGGCTGAGGATGGCCTTTCCCAGGCCTAGACCAATTCCTTAATCATTGCAACAAGCTGATTCTTTAAAAAAAAATAATCACTTAAAATATTGCAGTTGGATTAGTTTGTACATTCAGAGCCCTAATTGGTAATAGCTCTTCAGCATATTCAAAAGCAACTTTAATAAATAATAAAAAAAAAACTGTAAAAGCAACTCCAAGGAGAAAAATGCTCACAATTTAGAAAAGTACAAGGCCAGGTGGGTCATTTCTCTACTCATTATAAATATCCATCATTATAATGGTCTTTAAAAAAGAACATGTAATTTGCAAGCATCTAGAAGTTGAGCAACTCAATGCTGTTGAAGATATGAGCTCTAACTTGGTGCTGTTGAGGAGATGAACTGCACAAAAACAGATATGAGCTGATTTAGAAGACCAGACAGATAATGAAAAGTAACCTGGGTCCTATTACATGGGGTGAAAAATGGATTCTCTTGGGTTGGGGTTGGAATGCTGGGAAATTTTTGGTGTTCTGTTAGGACTGTGCTTGTAAACAATCTCACTGCACTTTGGGTTGGATTTGTATTCATCCAATGCACATAGACAGTTCAGTCTCAATCTCAGAGCCCTGGTGTCAAGACTGCTAACATCGGATGTTCTTGCTTGCCATATATGAAGAAGCAAACTTGTTTTATTTAGCCCATATAGCATTTCTAGAGTTAAGGCAGATAGTAGTAGTTTAAGGGATGGGAAAGTATGCAAGTTAACCATAACAATGTCTGGGCACAGTGTGGCCATGGTCAGCTCAGCTGCAACGGGAGGGGCACCTCACACTTCACATTAATTGGAGAATGTGATTGATGACTGTAAAATGAAGGAGTGAGTTATGCTTTGTTACAGATGCTTGGGGGAGGGAGGATTCAGTTTCTGGCTTAACTTTGTTAGTGCCGAAGCTATGCAGAATAATAAAAGATTCTTTTAGAGGAAAAAGCCTCAAAATTCTTTGAAAATCTGCTTTCTTTCGGAACCATGTCACCTGGTGGCGCAGTGGTTAGAATGCAGTACTGCAGGCTACTTCTGCTGACTGCCGGCTGCCGGCAGTTCGGCAGTTCGATTCTCACGAGCTCAAGGTTGACTCAGCCTTCCATCCTTCCTGACTGTGTAAACTGCTTAGAGAGGGCTGTAAAGCGCTATGAAGCAGTATATAAGTCTAAGTGCTATTGCTATTTGCTGTCTCCCATTTCAAGAATCTCCATGAAGCTCCAACTTTAAATTGTTGATTTGCTGTATTTGGCACTACAGCAACTGCACCAAAAAAAGGAAGAAAAATAAGTTTTGGTCTCTATGCACAAATTCTGTAGATCAGGCATATCAAACTCGTGACATCATGTGATGCCGGCAATGGGGTGGGTGCAGTTTCAGCATAATGCATCCGGCCCACAGGCCAGCAGTTTGACAAGCCTGCTGTAAATAGTGAAAGTATTAGATTTAAGAATTGGCTGATCCTTCTCAAATCCAGGTAAGGTTTGTGATCAAATCACCATTGGCCACTTTAATCACATACTTGTTTCCTAATCTTTCATTTTGGCATCCGCACAACCATGTTTCATGAACTATCTTAGCTTAGCTGCTTTCTTTTATAGAGATGTTCTATGAGTTAATATTTTCTCCCAGCCTTCAACTGCATTCAGCCAACTCTTTTGCATTTGGGAAGGGATATAATTATTCTTTATTATCCTTTCTTCCTTATCTGTCTGACGTTTGCTGTAACTATTTCTCATAACAGAAGCTATTGTCACTGCCAAAGAGTCAGTTTGGTCTGATAGTTAAGGAACCAGAATGTGGATTCTAGTCTTACCTTAGGTATAAAAGCTGGCTGAGGGACTTTGAACCATTCACTCTCTCTCAGCCCAACTCACTTCACAGGCTGCTTTTTAGGGGAAAATAGGACAAAGAAGGAATATTAGGTATGCTTGCCATGTTGGCTTATTTATAACATTAATAAAGGTGAGATTTAAAAATCTCAAATAAATAAATTACATTTTGTAACAACTTACAGACACTTTAATAAATTTGCTTTTAAAGACTTTTAACTTATAGATCACACTTTAGCATCTTTCATCCCATCATGCACCCTAAATGCTAAATGGGTGGTGCTCTGAATTGTCCTCTCAGACGAAGTCAGCTGAACTTTGATCAGCCCTGATTTTTTTTTCCTTTTGCTTTAAAAACAGTGTTGTATTTATTGTAGAATATCACTTTGACACAACTCTTCACAGAAGTGACAGGAAATTTCCTCAGAGCAGTTAGAAAAACCTTCAAATTTCATTCTGGTTTGTGCACTGTTTTCTAAAAAGTGCCTTTCCATTGCAGAACTAGGAATTTTTATAATCTAAATCTTTATCTTGATCCTCCATAGCCAGCTCGTTATCTTTCCTGAGCAAAAGATCAAGTCAAGGGTGTGTCTTGTTATATGAAATAGGAATGAGCCCAACAATATCAGTGAAGCCATGAAATAATGTCCAGTCTTAATAAGAACTACCAATCTTATCATTAGCTGAGAATTTTCTACCAGCAAATAAGGATCTAACTGCTAGCCTATTAACTACACATGTGTTTAATTCTATCTTTAATTCAAAACATAACAATAGATTTTTAAAAAAACCCTTAAGGTATCAAGAGGGGCAGTTTTCATCAGGACTGCAACACTCAATTCTTTCTTCACTTGTGATTGCAACAAAAAACCTTGAAATTTAAAATCATCATCATCAACAACATCAACATGGCACTAAGGACAATTGAGTATCCATACTGACTCCAGCATAGCATCTATGCTGAGCAGAATGTCCATCTTAGCTTTTGTCAATGCCAAATGCTGGTTTTTATACTGGTGATTTTCTGAACACTCTCTTGAGTTGCTTGCTCTTTCAGGTAATTTGTATAATGCAATTGGAAAATGAATACAAGTGCTCTTCGAAAAATTGCAAGCACTTTCAGAATGTTAAGGCTTTCAGACAAAATCAAACACATTCTTCTGTTGGAAGGTATCTGTATTTTTTTTTAAAGAAATTCATGAACTACAGGTATAAGGTTCTGTATGCTGCAACCTAGCATAAGGATTTTGCTGTACTCTTATCAAATTGAATTAAGTCTCAGGTCAAACTATTTAATTCAAGATCTCTTCTGTTGTTCAGAGTATAACTGCTACAGATGGGAATGGAAAATAGGTTTTTAGTTCTTTTCCTTCTCCTTTTTTGTCTTCATATTTCATGAATAAGAGTGAGTGGATGCAGCAGAGAACATATTAAAGGTGGGATATAAATAAATACATAAAATAAATAAATAAACACTGCCAATACATTTACAGCATTCAGTCTTAAGAATTTTAATCCAAGGACAGGATAGCAATGGTGGATAGAAAAGGTCTATATTTCCTACCTTCTATGCAATATATATATATATATATATATATATATATATATATATATATATATATATATATATATATAGGAACATGATGATGAGATACAGCATTGCTCTCCCAGGTCCTCTCTTTATATTTTGAGATTACTCATCTTAGTTAGAACTAAAAATGACTCAATGGATTAAAAAACTGTGAGATGCAGTGTGCTACCTGAGAACCAGTTTGATGTAGAGCTTAAGGCATGAGGCCAGAAACAGAAGATTAGGAGTTCTAATCCTGCCTTAGGCACAAAACCAGCTGGGTGACCTTGGACTTTGGGCTTCTGTTCCCCCTCTGTCTCAATCCTAGGGAGAAAGAGGCAGTGGCAAACTACTTCTGAAATCTTTGCAAGAAAACTGTAGGGACTTTTCCAGATAGTCACCAGGAGCCAAGATTGATTTGAAGGCACCAAAAAAGGGGAGGGGGGGGGGGAAGAAATTTTACCATGTTCCCTAGCAATTCTGTGAATCCACCAGACTCTTGATCACATTGCAGAGTCTTGAAACTTTAGCAAAACAATCTAAGCACCTGAGATTTAATGGGAAATACTTTTCAAGAAAAAACAGTCATATAGAAAATAAAGAAAAGAGAGAGGACGAGAAGAGGAGAGGAGAGGAGGAGAGGAGAGGAGAAGACAAGGCAGTAATTTGCTGAAACATAGGCACAATAAGTAATTTGACTACCATTCACAAATGTAAATTTTCAATCCTTCCTTCATTGTTCCCATAAATTATTCTATGCTTCGTGACCAGTTCATCTCTCACAATACAGCCCAATTAAAACTGTTATTAGCCACAATAACTAATTGTAGTTCAGTGCTACATGACCAAACCTTGAACTCCTGCCCTCCATTTTTTTTTAATCTTCTCCCATTATTATAACTTCAGGAAGAAGAAAGGAAGCATTCATTTCAGTTTCAGCTAATTGCATGTTGTGCTTCTATTTTCTTCTGTTCTGGACTCTAGTTAGTCTTAACTATGCTTAAAGTTTATCCAAGCAAAACAAAATCAAAATCCATGTTTTGACCTTGGCTTCTTTATAAACAAAAATTAAAACCCATGGATTGAACAATGGCTTCTTTACACATGCCATACTGTAATTTAAACCACTGGTTATTAGTGAACAGATCTTAAGCAATTGATAGGCAGAGGCAGAAAACATTGTTTCTTTTACAAAACAATAATAAACAAAAAGGTCTGGATAGTTGATGTGGAATAGAAGAGAAAGAACTGGAGAAGATACAAAGAAATGCAAAGACCTGCAAATAGAAGCAGAACAATTGTGGCAAAAGAAAGTAAAGATAGTGCCAATAGTAATAGGTGCCTTCCCAAAACACCACTTGGACACCATCGGCATTGTCAAAATTACCATCAATCCATTTCAAAAGGCAGCTTTATTTGGAACAGCCTACATCTTGCAACGATACCTGTAACACCAGCAAATAACATCTGCCTATCCCAGGTCTTTGGGAAGGACACAATAGGTTGATTAAAAATGGCAAATCCAGTCTAAACATCTGACTGAAGCTATTCTGCTTTCCCCCCTCCTTTCTGGCTTTCTTTCCCTTTCCCTTTCTTTCTAATACTTAATATTCCTTCCCTCTTCTTTTTGCAACAGGATAGACTCATCTGGTTGTAAATACTTTTTTGTAATTGGGCTGAAAGTCACATTAAATTAGACTAGTTGTCCATCTCTGCTTTAAACTAGGAGTAACAAATCTGGACAACTAGTCTTTTTCCACAATAGCAAAAAATAAGAGACTAAATCTTACTGCCTTAATTTTTCCAGTAGTAGAAATGTAACTTCCCTGTCAGATTCTGCCTGAAAAAAATATCACAAATTTGTGCTTCTCCTTATTCCTATACAAATAATCCTTACAGCCACAATTGGAACCAAAATTTCTGTGGTTAAGCAAGATGGTTGATAAATGAATTTCACCCCTATTTTACAACCTTTCTGCCATTTTTTAAACTGCAGTTGTTAAGTAAATCATACAGTTGTTACGCTAATCTAGCTTTCCCCATTGACTGCATTTTGGAAACTGGCTGAGAAGATTGCAAATGACAATCATGTGATTCCGGGACACTGCAACCATTGTAAATAATGCCAGTTGCCAACTGTGACAGTGAGGATACTGCAACAGTTATAAGTGCGACAACCAGCTGTAAATCACTTTTTCAGTGGCCCTTGTAATTTTGAACAGTTGCTCAACAAATGATTGTATTTTGAGGACTGCCCGTGCTGTTTGAGGAGCTGAAGTGCTGCCATTCTGTTGATAGAGAAATAAAGCGCAGAATAGTTTTTCCAAAGATAAAAATAGTCGTAAGATGGTTCTTCATAAGCATTTTAAATTCTTCTGGCATGAATATTTAAGGCTATTTCATTATATATTATGTACAATTATACTATAATTTATATTGCTTACCTACAGCCAGCTACTGCACTATTGTACGCTCAGGTATCTAGCTTCTCAAACAATAGTCAAAGAGACATCTGTTAATTTCTGTTGTAAATTTATTACCACTTGTACCATACTTCAAAAGTTTGAATGTTTAAATAAAATAATAATTGGCACACAACAAACACAACAACTTATGGAAAATGAAGAAGAAATGAAGCAATTATCATGTAGTGCAACTGTTCTTTTCCCTGTCAAATAATTTCATTTTGAAAAATGCAACATAGTGCCTGGGGTCATAGACAGCCAGCAATTTTTCTTTTTCCCCCCTTTTAATGGCTTAATAAGAGAACTCTGACCTTGAGTATGGATTTAATTATACAGGGAGAATCACTACCTCGTCCACTGTAAGAACCCCTATAGCAGGAGTCTCAAATGCCAGGAGACTTGGAAACAATACGTACTCTCTAAGACAGAGGTCACAAAAGACTACAGAGAAGCTGTCTGAGGAACAATTGAGATCTGAGATAAATGTCACTTAAATGCCATATAAACATTTAAAAGAAGACATTTAATAACTACTGTATGTCAGTATTGTAATCTAAGGGATATTTCTTTAAAGATTTGGAATTCTAGGTTAGGAAAGTTGACATTAGTCTGTTCTCTGTGAAGCATACCTACAGGCTGATTTTCAGTTTTTAAGTATAGTAAACTATAGTAAATATAATATGATTATTTAATAACAAATATTATTATGATTTAAGCACTTAATCGAACTTCATGAGGAAAAATTTCTTGACAATCGGGTTTCCTTTATTTATGTATCAAGGTGACCCACTCTGTTTTAATAAAATAAAAAAACTGCATAATAAAATCACATTTTGTTGCAGGTTTGATTGTTCCAAATACCTCTTAAAAGGATTTGAACTTCAGCTCAGAGGGTTTGTATAAGAAGAATATATTAAAAAAGCAAACAACTCATACATATCAAGAGCATGTTGCTCTGATATTTGTTAAAAGGTAACATAATTGCAACTACCCGTTGGCTAATAATACAAGGCTCCTGCCTGTTTATTGGTTGGAGCTACTCCAGAAATAAATTTTATAAATATTTGACAATTTTATTTAAAGCAATTCAAAAAGAAAAAGATGCATCAGAATTAAATTCCCAGAGAAAAGGCAACCATTAGTAGTGAGAGCTATTTTGTATATCCTTACATTGAACAAAAATATTTCTGAAGTGATTTACTGCAGTACATAATGAATTAGGTTGGCAGCTAGTAAGGTATGAATTCATTTTGTAACTCTTATGAAAACTTTTCATGCTCTATGTACATGAAAACTAGTACACCTATTTCTGAGTTTTTCAGAGTGATGGTTGCCACTCAATGGCTCTTTTTAATCCCGTCATGAAAGGTTGAAACAATTACCTTTTCTAACCTTAATAGTGTCCTTTATAAATTCTATTTCTGAGATAAAGAAAGTAAGGATTTTACATGTCTGTGAGTTTTAATTGGCCTGTTATAAGCCTTTTGTGGCAAAAATGAGCCAGGCTATTTGATAAAGAACAACAAAGGCCTAAAAATACAAAAGTCAAGTTTCTTGCTATATGATACATGTCAGTGATACAAGGCTGTTTGAAGGCAATGCAAGCAGGACACTGGGTCATCCAACAATAGGCAGTGAATTTAGAGCCAAAGAAACCTACAAAATCCAGCCTCAAAATTAAGTCAAAGTTTCATTCACAGAAAAAGGGATTTTATTTCATTTTATTTAGTCCATGGCATTTTACATTATCCAGGAGACTACAAAGCTAATGCAAAGTAGTTATTTGGCTGCCTGTTTACCAGCTCTGTCAGGTACATACCGGAGCACTTCCCATAGTGCATCACAAGAAGGTAAGCTAGAAAGAAAGAAAGAAAGAAAGAAAGAAAGAAAGAAAGAAAGAAAGAAAGAAAGAAAGAAAGAAAGAAAGAAAGAAAGAAAGAAGCTCTTCTTGCATGTCATCCAAGACCCTTTCCATCCACCAAAGCTGCCATGCAAATGGGCATCAAAATGAGGAAGTTTCAGTGCTGGCAGAATTCTAACCACTACATGAAGTGGCAGCTCATCTCCCCACCAATGTGGTACCGATTTATCTACTCACATTTTGAACTGTTAGGTGGGCAGAAGCTGAAGTGAGTGATGGGAACTCAACCCACCATACAGTGCTAGGATTTGAACCACTGGAGCAGACCATCTCTGGAGATATTAAGCTACTGTGCCTCTTTAAGAACAAGGACAAAACATCTCATGAACACCAAGAGTTGTTTCAGCAAGGGTCGGAGTTTGGAGTACATTCTTAGACCCAGAGTTTCTGGCTTTCCCTAATGAAACAAGCTAGCCCTCTACTCTCAGGGGTTCCTGCAGGTCTCTAGTTGCTCAGCCTTCTAATGCTGGTGGTGTGATTCAAAGTTTGGCACTCTTCCAAGGTCAGGCTCTGATTCCTTGCTGTTTGAATTAACAGCCACCCTCCTAGGTTTGGCTTACCATTTACAGGGACTGGGTAATCACTTGCGTCCTGAACTACAGATTAGGGTCTCCTTCTCAGCCTCGAAAATCACAGGAACCCATAACAAATAGAGGGAGATGTTATTTTTTTCAAAGCACACAGTCATAAACTATAATATTATCTAAAGAGAACATTCCACACCTGGAATGCCAGCAAGAAGAGACCTTATTTTATACAGTATATATAACTAACTAAGAGTCTTCTGCTGAAGTTACTGATGTTTGTATGAGGACATACAATATAGATAAAGACAATATTCAGGTTTCAACAGTCTAGGCAAGAAGAATAAATTATTCAGAGAAAACAGCAGAATGTCAAGAGTTAAGGGTTAACCCTAAACCTATAGATGAACCATCATTCTCTACCTACTCTGTTGATATGTATGGCCATTCCAAGCTATGGAAACTGCTAGGGCAAATTTTCAACATCTGATTAGCCAGCTCTTTAAATGTAAAAGAGGAAAATGAATTTAAATAATCATTGAAGCCTTCTCTTATTCCTTTCCATAAAGTCTTGCTATTAAGTGCTCCTTGAGAGGGAGTCCCCAAGAAAAGGAGGAAGGAAAGTGGCAACCATTACAGAAGACAGCTTAACTGAAGTCCTGTGTTGATTGCAGCCAAATGCTCTATGGGAGGGTTCCTGGAGATCTTTTTTTTTTAAAAAAAAAAAACATACATATTGCACTTATATTGGCAATTATTTCTAGTGTTTGTAGACTATTTTATGAGAAATGTTAGGCAGAAAGGCTAGGTAAAAATAATCATAACAAATACTGAGATAAGTAAATAGTCTGTTATGATGGAGTCTTCACTTTTCTTTTTTTTCTTTTTAATTGTGGATTTCATAAAAAAAGCAATTTGCAAAAAGATACAGTTAATAATTTCACATAGTAAGAAAAGTGGGGAGAAAGATGGGGATTTTTTCCATTTGATTTTACTATGCACAAAAAGAAATGAAGATTTGTTTCTCAGTCATGACAGATCTGCTCCTCTGAGTCTTGCCATCTTGTTTACTGTGCTTATGCAGACATCTGATGGCAATGCTAGACCATCTGTTTCCCTGTCTGAAAAGATGAGAGTTAGTCATCTTCACACCTTAAAAATAATATTCCATGAGTAAGGCAGGAAAATGCTAACAAGCTGAATAATCTCTTCAGTTGCAATGGTGTTTGTACACACAGTGTCTGATCTGGCAAGGGAAAGAATTAGATCTTATTTCAGATCTCAGGCAGCTAATTAATCCTGTAGGGATTTCAGTCACATAGGATTTCAGTCACATTCTGAATATTTTTTTTTTTTAAAAATCCTCTTTGATAATCAAATTGCAGGAGAATTTTGAGTCCATGCATAGGAAAGGAAAATCTATTGACTGAGCACAAGTCATAACTGTTGATGAGATTGACTGTGTGATTCATTGGTCTTGCAAACTGGCAAAATATCTTCTTTAAACGGGATGTGGGAAATGGGAAACTGCTGAGAAATAGTCTTCTCCTTCAACTCTTTTCATGCCAAATTCTTCTATCAAGATGAATTCACAGGGTTGCTTTCCATAGAAATGTGTGTGTTTGTGTGTGTGTGTGTGTGTGTGTGTGTGTATGTGTGTGTGTGTGAGAGAGAGAGAGAGAGAGAGAAGGCTTGTCAATATTACAGTAAATGTTGTATCAAGGAGGCCATAGCAGAATTAAAGACAAGTTCCTTTTGTGAGCTGATGATTTGAAAATTTTCCTTCATTTCTAAGAAATTGTTCAACTTCATCTGTACCAATCTTACTCTGGCAGTAAGAATTCAAGTAAAAATATCTTGCAATCAATAATTTTAGCTCTAAGTTGCAAACCACATTTTATAAAACCAATATTGGTTAACTATTAATTCTGCTTTCTAAGTATGACATACAGTTTATAAAATTGGATTTCATAATAGTGTTTCCTGGGCCCTTTTCCACTGTATTCCTCCCGAGCACTTTCAATAATGACTTTCTTTAGGGAGAAAAAGAAATATCCAGTCTACATTACTCCTTTATTCTCTGACTTCTTCTGTGCTATTATGCTGCAAACAACTTGTACAACTTGGAGTACAACTTGAAACTTTGTTATTATCCCATTTAACTTGTCTGAGCCATTAGATACCTATTTCATCCCAACTCTTTAAAATACATGTCAAAATTGTGGATTACCAGATCTCTTGTGGCCTATAAAAGTCAAAGAAAGCGTCTTCATATTTTTAAAAAATTGCCACTTCAGAAGGAGGTGGTATCACTATTCCAGCTCTGAAAAAGAATCTCACAGCTGTACTGCTTCTCTACAGCAATACTAAATACAGCCATCAATGTGTAGGAAAGAATTATAGGCATAAGAATATTACCTTCATAACTATCCACAGTTTTTCCCATAATTTCAGAAGCACAAAAAAAGAGATCAATCTGCTGGTTTTCTGTAGTTTGGGGAAATTATGTTGCTATCCTGTGACTCACAAGTTTCCATTCCAAAATCCTGCCAAACTAGATACCAGTCTATCAGCATCAATACTACTGAAGCACCATGACCCTTTTATTTGAAGAAACTTCTTTCACTAAAACTGGAGGTAACAATCAGTTGAAATGCAATGTTTTTTAAGAGCCAGCTCATGAATTTCAAATTGAGTTCCCCTGAGAACTGTCCATGGTGCTGTCTCCATCCTCTACTCACAATTTTGTCTCTAAGACCTTCATTTGTCAAATATAATTTCATTATAATATACATCTGTTCAATTTTACCAATAACCAGCCTGATGCATTAGAAAGAAAATTCATTAATTACTGCAGGTTGGAAGAAAGGTAACACCAGTCTAAATAAAAATGGAATTGTAGGAACTCAGTGCAAGCAATATCACCAATAAAATGTATAGTATCTCTATGGGAAAAATAGAATTCTTAGTCATGATTTTCTGTTATTGCTGACAGTGAAAAGATATTTTGTTGGAGTCATACTTGCCAAAGCAATGTGAGATAATTTGTGAGCTGGCTGTAGCCTCAGTAGAACTAAATTCTAACAAGAATATATATGACAGCTTTGGTGACATAAAGCTGGAGCTAGATATTAATTGTATTCTCCTCTCCAATCACTCCCAATGGACCAATGTTGTTGCCTTTATCTAAAAGATGTCAAAAGTTTCCAAAGAACCCTCAAACTCTTCCATATTTTTAAAAATAAAACTCATTTATGTTCCAGAAAGCTCTTGTTATCACCTCTGCTTAACAATTTCTAGATGTTCTTTTGAAAATTAAATCATTGAAGGATCTGCTTGGATTTCAAATACCATCTTTTGGTATTTGGTATAACCTTGAGTTATCTGACTGTTCAAGGGAAGAGCAATTTTTAGCAACACTAATGAGAACACAGCAAACTATTTTGGAAGAAAAGCAGGCTGATGGAATCAGGCTGATGGAATTTGATGGAAACTTTTACAATTTGCAAGAATTCCTTAATACCATTCCTCTAAAAACACCAGTCATTTGGTCAGAGGTGTAATTGTTAGACCCAGTAAGTAAACCAGACCAGGAAATCATCTCCATAGGAAGATTAGAACTATTTTTTTTAGATTAGCTGTAAGAACAGAATCTTGCAAATATAATTGTGCTATATCTCTCACCCAACCTTCCTGAATCAGGGAGGTGTAAGTCTCCTTTGCCTAGGTAACAATTCTTGCATCTTTCAATCAAGGTCATCAATTATGGTCTACAGTACTTTTCTTTTCATTCCAGCTAAGCAATGTCTTCTTTTCATTCCAGCTAAGCAGAGAGGAGAAAGAAAAAGAAGTTCAGAATGTTTTCATATAACAGTGCTTATCTGTATACAATACAGCCATACACTTGTCTTAATCAATAGTACTGCTCACTGGGAACAATTATGCTTAATCTGAGATAATGAAATATAAAATGACAATCTTCAGTGATCAACCATTTGTTCAGTGACCATTTAATGTTACAATGCCACTGAACAAGTGGTGGTTGCAATCAGTCCTCCAAGTTCTGAGTCTCCCAGCATCTCCACATCATGTGATAGCAATCTGGGCACTTGGCAACTGGCTCATGCTTACAATGGTTGCAGTGTCCCATGGTCATATGATCATGATTTGCAACTTTTCTTGCAGGCTCCCAAATGCAAAGTCAATGGGGAACATAGCAGGGAAGACCACAAATCACGCACACACTTCCCAGCACTTCTGTGCTAGTCCCATGCCTTACCAGTCATCCACATTGAACAATATCCGCAAGACTCACTGATTTCACTCATCCATTCACGTATCCTCATGTACCCATTTCCACCTGTCAGCAGCCACTCCAAGCCTGCCACACTTGGACCACACCTTAGCACCATCCGTATGGATGGATCCGTAGCTGGCTGACCGGCCGTACTCAGCGAGTGGTCCTCAATGGAACTGCATCTATATGGAAGGAAGTGTGTAGTGAGGTGCCCCAGGGCTCTGTTTTGGGCCCAGTACTCTTCAACATCTTCATCAACGATTTGGATGAAGGGATAGATGGGGAACTCATCAAATTTGCAGACGACACCAAGCTGGCAGGAATAGCCAACACTCCAGAAGACAGGCTTAAGATACAGAAGGATCTGGACAGACTTGAACACTGGGCACTAACTAACAAAATGAAATTCAATGGTGAAAAAAGCAAGGTTCTACATTTAGGCAAGAAAAACCAAATGCACAAGTACAGCATAGGTGGCACCATGCTCAATAGTAGTAACTGTGAGAGGGACCTCGGAGTCCTAGTAGACAATCACCTAAATATGAGCCAGCAGTGTGCTGCAGCTGCCAAAAAGGCCAACACAGTGCTAGGCTGCATTAACAGAGGGATAGAATCAAGATCACGTGAAGTATTAATACCACTCTTCAATGCCTTGGTAAGGCCACACTTGGAATACTGCATCCAGTTTTGGTCACCACGATGTAAAAAAGATGTTGAGACTCTAGAAAGAGTACAGAGAAGAGCAACAAAGATGATTAGGGGACTGGAGGCTAAAACATATAAGAACGGTTGCTAGAATTGGGTATGTCTAGTTCAGTGCTTCTCAATTATTTTCTGTCATGCCCCATAGGAAGAAGAAAACATTTTGCGCCCCCCGCGCGACTGTAAATTTTTTTTTTCTGTACAGAGGACTGATTTCCGGGTCTAAAAGTCACACTGGCGGGTTTGGCCAATCAGGATAGAGCATCATGTCTATCCAATCGGGTCCTTTGCATGTGTCACGTGCGTTGGCGGTCATGTTGTCCTCCGCGTCGGGCTGCCGCTTGCGAGTGAGTCGGATGATCCGATCTAGAAATCCAATATGACAGTATTTGCCGAGGTCAAACGAGCCCCCCTTTACGGAGCCTCGCACCCCCCCCCTGGGGGGCGCACCCCACTATTTGAGAAGCACTGGTCTAGTTTAACAAAGAGAAGGACAAGAGGGGACATGATAGCAGTATTCCAATATCTCAGGGGCTGCCATAAAGAAGAGGGAATTAAGCTATTTTCCAAAGCACCTGAAGGCAGGACAAGAAGCAACGGGTGGAAACTAATCAAGGAGAGAAGCAACCTAGAACTAAGGAGAAACTTCCTGACAGTGAGAACAATTAATCAGTGGAACAGCCTGCCTCCAGAAGCAGTAAATGCTCCAACACTGGAAGTTTTTAAGAAGAGACTGGACAGCCACTTGTCCGAAATGGTGTAGGGTTTCCTGCCCGAGCAGGGGGTTGGACTAGATGACCTCCAAGGTCCCTTCCAACTTTACTACTATTACTATTACTTGCTACAATCATACTGTGTGTCCCCCCCACATGTGACAAAAACTCAACTGTATGAACATAAGAGTTTCCCCAGCTTGGTGATTTCTCAGTTAGATGGACAACTCCCCTTCCTTCCAGCCAGCATGATAGTTAGATATAATTTAATTTCTGCTATGAAGCAAGTAATGCATATCTGAGAAGGAATATTTGCTAATTTCATAATATATTAGACAACCCATGACCATTGGGTCATAGTTTCAGATTTATTTTCTTACCTAAAGAAAGAAACAGAATAACTTCCAACTTCCTGCCAACTTGACAATGGCTGACCACCTTCTGACATCTGCTAGTGGACTGTTCTATTTGGCTTTCAGAGGGCTAGACTATGACTGGTGTACTCAGTCTCTGGGCAGTGGCGTAGTAGCACTGAAGTGACACAAATTTGACCAATTTCAATCCCACGAGAGTCATGGGTCCCAGATTTTGGACCCAAATTCTGTAATTTAGCCCATTTAAGATACCTTTGTTCAAAAATTGTTGCCCTAATTCTAAACCTATGATGTACTGTTTCACCCAGTTAAAGGTCACAGAGTTTTAATATTGTATAGATGTCCCAAATGTGCTTTTTCAAAAGACAACTGGACTGTGTTTTCCTTGAAAATGTTTCGCTTCTCATCCAAAATGCTTCTTCAGTTCTCACTGAAGAACTGAAGAAGTTTCTTGGATCAGAAGCAAAACATTTTCAAGGAAAAACAAAGTCCAGTTACCTTCTGAAAAAGCATCTTTGGGACAACCATGACCTGGATGACTGAGAATTTCCATAGACAAATTATATAGATGACTGACTCTACTGTGAGATATTGCTGGGAGGCAAGTTGTTCCACTGCTAATAGTTCTTATTGTCAGGAAATTCCTTCTTATTTCCAGATTGGGTCTCCCTCTCATGAGTTTCCACATGTTGCTTCCTGTCCTACTTTCAAGTTCTATGGAGAACAAATCAACTCTGTCTTCCCTGTGGCAGCCCTTTAAACATTGGAAGAATATTATTTGCAGGATGCTTAAGAAATTTGGGTCTTTTTAGATAACGGTGTAAATTCTATTCAATCCCTTTTATTTATTCATTGGCAAAGTAGACTTGTGTATAAGGAGGTAGTTATTCCAGCAGTAAATTTTCCTCTCTGATCAGAACATTTTAGCACTTTATAGAATTACTGCAGAATGGAACTTGCATAAAACTTATAAAACAATATAATTCAATTAAAAATAGTGTGTATGGGTATGTGGCAAATGTAGCAAAATAATAATTGGTAGATTAAATGTGTCTAATAAGAGACTTGTATAAAAATATGTCCCCAATTTGGGGATCTTCCTGGACTCACAGTTTCTGCTTCATGAAAATAGCAACAAGCATATAATTAGCAGTAAGATTAGAAGTAAGGAATATGAGTTTAATTTTATATAATAAAACAGATTTTGTAGGAAAACAAATGAAGTTTTTGTGTGTGATCTGAATTGAAACCACAAATCTTTTTATAAGGTCTGATCCTAGAAAACACAAATTAAAGGCATCATAATTTAGTAAGACATATTGTGACAGTGGCAAGAATCAATCTGGCACAATGCTGGAAAAAGAGAAATCTTGCTGTCAAACAGTATTGGGGGACTAAAATTAAAGGATCCACATCAATAGAAATTTGTATGCGTTCACAAATAGAAGTCAAGCAAATTTGCTTGTATACAACATATCACACAGCAAAGCAAGCTAAGAGACTTAGATTATAGTTTTTGTAGACAAAAATAATCTGCCTTAATAATAATAACAAAAATTAAAATATTTCAAACTGAAAGGAGTAATAACATTGAATATGAAATATAAAAACTTTCAAATAGCAATTAGTGACAGGTGGAGGAATGTGGGGAGAAAAATAGAGAGAGAGAGAAGCTATTCAGAATGCCCTTTTGATTTTTTAAAAAAAAAAATTGGTTTTTTTTTACTTTTTAAAGAAATATGTCTTTTAGTTCTGTGTTTTGTATATGTGTCTCTCTGTGTGTCAATGTATGTTTTACTTAACCATAAAGAAAGAAGTTTTTTAAAAAGAAAATTCACTAGATTTTGTTTTTGACTACATTCTTTTCAACTTGGTTTGATTTATTATGATTTGATTATTTTAGCCCACGCTGCTTGTGGAGTTGTATGTTTTAACTGTTTTTATTGTTTTGTATTTGTATCTGTATGTTGTCCAGAGTCTCCTGAGGAAAAAAAATATGAAACTTGTCCCTCATTTCACTCTGTAAGAAAAGACTGGAATGTAGCTACAGCAAAGGACAACCAATCTTTAAAATGGGATCTAAAATAAAAGGAAAATATAGGCCACTCAGCTTAATGTCTTTTTAGGCAAATGGATAGAAACATAATAATAGAAACATAATAATTAGAAATATAGAACATTATTGAAAGACTATTGACATGGATTACACAAAGGTAAATCCCAACTCACAAATAGTTTGAGAGTGTCAAAAGGCATGTAGATGAAAGAGGCTGTTGACACTGTCTATTTATATTTTCAGGGAATTGTTGATAAAATTCATCTGTAGAGGTTTTTGAGTAAATTTATGAAATAAGAAGCTCTGTCCCTTTGTGAATTGCTAACTGATTAAAATAAGAACGCAAACAGTAGGAATAAAAGGATATATCTCTCAATAGGAGGAAATAATAAGTAGAATTTTTCAAGAATATGTATTAGGAATAGTGCTTTTTAATTCATTCATAATTTATTGGGTATTGGAGATAAGAAATGAGCTGGCTAGGTTTGTGGATAAGATTAATATATTCAGACATAAAAAAGCCAACAATGTTTTTAAGAGCTCCAGAAGGGCTGCTGTAAGCTAGAGGAATGATCAGCTAAACTGCAGATTTGATAAGGTAATTGGAATGCTACTTTAGGAATCAAATAATTTCAAAAGGAATTCATAATCATTGTAGAGCTGGGATACCCAATCCCCGGTCCATGGACCAGCACCAGTCTGTGGTGCACCAGGAACTGGGCTGTGCAAGCAAGCAAATCCCTATCCACACACATGTGGGATCCAGGCAGTGTGCAAAACTATCCCTCCCCCATCTGCGAAAAAAACCCTTCCATAGAATCAGTTCCTGGTACCCAAAATATTGGAAGCCACTGTTGTAGGGGATATCATTCCAGGTTATTAGTACCAAGACTAAAGTGTAAATTCAAAGTGTGAATACTTTATTAGATTTCCAAGGAAAAAAATGGCAAACTGAAGATGATTGAGGTAAAAGTGGAGTTAACAACCAGGACAGAATGAAGTAATGGCAGATAGACTTCATATTTCTTCTTTGGAGAAGGAACGGACTTGAGATTGCCCACAAGCGCTCTGGACATTTGTTCCTTGTGAGGAGACTGTGAGACAGCAGTCTCTGGCAGGTTGAAAGCTCTGGGAGATGAGGACATAACCATCTTGTTCAAATCACAGTCTGGGAGGCGGCTAGCTAAATTTCAAGTATTCGGGTTCTGTGATATTTCAGTTTTTTCTTTTTAATAAATTTACAGACATTTCTAAACTTCTGTTTTCACTTTGTCATTATGGGGTATCGAGTGTAGATTAATGAAAAAAAAAGATTTTTCAACAACTGTAGAATCAAGCTGTAGCACAATAAAACTGACAAAATGAAGGGAGGAGGGGTCTGAATACTTTCTGAATGCACTGTATGTCTTATACAGTTGAGGACTGTCTAATGGTCTTAAGAGTAATATGCGGATGTTTTCCTTTTTGATCTTTTTTGGTTAGCTGGGATTTATTGAACTAAGAGAATGTGCTATTCTTCAGGAAGCATGTTTTCAGCTATCTTTTTATGTTTTCTACAACTCTCTTCTCATACTTGCTGTTGGGTATTTGAATAAATGCTCACTTTGAACTTGGTCAGAGAGAACAGATGGTCTATTTAAGTGACAACAAGGTCATTATTCAAGTGATAGCTCTGCTGTTACAAAGCTAAGAACTCTGGTAAGATTGCATAGAAGAAAATGTATTCCTTCATTGAAATGTATTGGTGGAATATATGAACCAAAAGATAAGGTGTGAGAGAGGATTTTTTTGTTTTGTTTTTGGGGTGTGTATGCATGTGCGTGCATGTGTGTGTTCATGTTTTTTCTGCTTTCTCACTACTGTGTAGAAGAGAGCTTGCAGTCACTCAGCCCAACGGGAAGTTAATTAAAAAGCTGCCCTTCTCTGTCCAAAGTTTATTCAGATGTTAGAGTGTATGGAGGTAAAGTTTAAAATGGAGAAACCCCAGTCTAGTGCAAAATGCTCTGCCTGTTATTATCGACAAATAAACCTTAGGGTATTTTTTCTTTAGATCTATTGGTTGAGTGCTGATAATAAATTCTGGGTGGAATTGACTTCAACCTATTAAGCAAGCTGGCTCTTGCCATCCTAGTTGTTAATTTGACAGGACTGTGTCACATTAAGTAGAACAAACATGTTTTCACCCACTCAGCCATCCAGAACGGACATGGCTGTTACTCTAACAACTGGATATTGATTGGAATCACTCACCCTTCCTGACCCAGGGCTGGTGTATGAAAGCCGAATCAAGGCTGATTAAGAAATGAGCATGTGTTTTTTGCACACATGGATCACATGGATGAGGCCTATCAATCTCCAGCTATTTGACTACCTGCCATTGTAATGCTCTAAGCACTGGATCTGTCACTCACTTTCTAAGGGGAAGATAAGCCTCATTTATCCTGAATTATTTATGTATGGCAAATATCCTGGCACCCATCTGGCCAGACAATGTAGTTCAAGATTGGCTGCCCTACAGATCCAATAAGCAGCTTACATTCAGCAGCTGTAATAAAATTTCAAAGTGACTGCTGGCCTAGTCCCAACAGGAATCTTTAATCAACTTATTAGAATGTATGAGAGACATATTTTGCTTATTAATCCAAGAGGAGTGGCTGGAATGAATAAGCACAAGAATATGAGCAAAAAAGTACAAATAGAAATAGATGCTGCCATCTGACAATGTAGAATTCTGCGTGATGGCAAATAAATCTAATAAATAGATCTCATAGCTCTAATTCAATTAAAATCAATATTTTAATTGGACCCAGATTATTGCTTTTGTCCAAAAACGATCACTGCAGAATCTGACAGTCATCATATGCTTGGGTTTATATCATACTTTAAATCCAGCTTTTCTATAAATAACTGCTGCAATTAATTGGGGCTATCTTATTATGTTTTTTTGTTTGTGTGTGATAAAAAAATTACCAACATATTTGTCACAATCACACCTCACATTATTTTGTTAACTGTCAAAAAAGTTTCCTGTGAATTGTCATAGGCCTCTGCAGCAGCTGTCCCTAACCTGAAAACCTTTCAAATGCCTGGATTTAAGTTCCCAGCATTCTCCAACATGACTGTGTTAGTGACAGAATAGGGGGAATTTAAAATCCAGACATCTGGAGGGTGTCTATGTTGGGGAAAACTGCTTTGCAACATCCCCTTCTTCTCTGATTTTCTATTTAATTCGAAATGTAGTAGATTTGAAGTGGAATTGGAAGAGAATTACAGGTAGTCCTCAATTTACAACAGTTCACTTAGTGACCATTCAAAGTTACAATGGAACCGAAAAGAGTGACTTAGGACCGTTTTTCACACATATGACCAGTGTAGCATCTGTCTGATCGCATGATCAAAATTCAGATGGTTGGCAAGTGACTCGCATTTATGATGGCTGCAATTCCTGGGGTCATGTGACTCCCCTTTTGTGATCTTCTGACAAGCAAAGTCAATGGGGAAGCCGGATTCACTTAACAACTGTGTTATTAACTTAACGACTATGTGATTCACTTACCAACCGTGGCAAGAAAGGTCATAAAATGGGGCAAAATTCCCATAACAAATGTTTCATTTAACAGCATAAATTTTGGGCTCAGTTGTGGTTGTAAATTCTGTCTGGGAGAACATGAGTAGAAAGGAACTCTAAATAGGTACATTGAACTGTAGAGACTACTCACACTCTATGGTAAAATGTTAAATTTCCAACAATCTTGAAATTATTGCGGTGTAAATTAGCGAGATGATTGGTCTGAGTCAATCAAACATTTTTTTTATAGAGAGAGAACAGAAAGGCCTTACTGTCTGCCAATAATCTTATATACAGTATTTCAAGATGGTTTCCCTAACCAAGCTGAAAATTGTTATGTTTGGGAAGGCCAGGTTGAGTATTTCGATTCCTATCAGATAGCATGCAAGCCTAAGGCTAGCTTGCATCCATTTTAATAACTGTTGGATGAACAGAAAGCAATGAGTAGGAAAAAGGTTCCTATAACAATAGCACTTAGATTTATATAATGCTCCATAGTGCTGTACAGCACTCTCTGAGAGGTTTACAAATATCAGCATATTGCCTCCAACAATCTGGGTCCTGATTTTACTGACCTTGGAAGAATGGAAGGCTAAGTTACCCTTGAACTGGTCAGGATTGAACTCCTGGCTGTTGGCAGAGTTAGCCTGCCATACTGCATTATAATCACCATTCCACCATGGTTCTTATAGAGCTCATTTGGGACTCAAGTTCTTTATTCCTGTACAAAAAAATGCAATATGCTGGTGATTAGGCAAGTATGTCTTCTATAGAATAATCTAGTTCTCCAATAATTGGAACAGACGTTTGTGCCATAATCAACAAATGATTGTAAAATATCAAGCTATGCTTCCAAGGACAATTGAGGGCAGTGGAAGAAGATAGTTTATTGGATGCTACACTGAAGAAATCTACAGTATGTTATATTGCTTTCTGTAAGTTGATTAAATACAGAAATTGCTTTCTTATTCAATTTCTATACTCACCCATCTCAATCCAATCCCATTCAAAATTATGTTTAGTCTCAAATACTTACTGTAATACTGCATTTTAGATCTACAGATCATAAGAAAAAAGGAACAGCAGAACTTAAATGTCTCTGTGGACCTTCAGAGGAGGTAGACTATAAATCTAGAAAATAAAATAACTGGAATAATGGAAAACTTATTGTTGTGTTAAAAACCAGCTTAAAATTGGGAAATCATTTTTTTAATCTGTTTCTTCTTGGTGATTTACAAAGCTCAAGAGCTTAGCATTTAATGCTACAGAATTCTACCTTCTTCAGCTGCTTTCAATTGATTTTGGAAGCATAGCTTGATATTTTGCAATGGGGAATCTCTCAGGATTTATGGGTGGATGTTCTAATGAAAACTGACTTTGGCATCACAGGGCTACAATGAAATTAAGGATTCATGAGAACTCAGCAGAGGGCAAGAAGGAGGAACCTGATCAAATGTGGAATTAGTCACAAGGGAAACGCAGGCAATGCTTTGAATTTAAAATAAGTAAGGTCTCGCTTACTGAATTTGCCAGCTCTAAATATAAATATATAAAAAGGTAAAAATATCAGAGCAAAAAGGCAGCCCTGTCCTATATACCAATGTTCTGTTCTGAAACAAAGGAACCCTTTAGCTATTTAACCCAGCCATTTCATATACAGATTTTATTTCATTTGCTGTAATTCCTATTGGTGCTAGCCTAGCAAGGGGGCTCTGCTTTTTTTTAACATTTATACAGCTGCTCATTTGTAAGCTTTACTATTTTGCTTGGAAGAAAGTCTCCAAGTAGTCATTACCATTTTTCACTGTAATAACGTTTTGCATTAACATGGTTAATGCAAAAAGCATGGCCTAAGGGGAATGGGGGCCAGGGATAAAAGAGTTGTCAATAAAGCTTTGTTTTATATATGCATGTATATAAATATACACACTAACATGGAACCAGCATTCACACACACACACACACACACACACACACACACACACTCACACATATACACATACACACACTTGTTCTGCTTTCTCTAGAATTCAAACAATTTTCCATGGGAATGTCTAAATATCTACCTTTTTGTGAACTATATAACACAACACCTTTAGTAAGAAATACATTTCCCAGGGAGCAGTCACCTAGGAATTCTTCATAATCTGACAGAAAGTCCATTTTCACTTGGTTTGGCATTTTATCTAGTGTCCATCATTCACAGTCACTCAACCATTTTACATAGGAAATGAAGCATTAGCTAACTCCTATTACACCTAGCAAAAGTAGTTCTTTTATCACTTTATTGCCCATGTTACCTAGCAGGGCATAACAGAAATGAAAGTGCCATCCAAGAGTTATTCTGCTCTTCTAGAAATCATTTTATTGTAATAAAATTATTGAGATTAAGAACTCAACATTATTGAGATTAGATACATTCAATATAGCCAAGGAAACCAATATATACTGGCCATCAACATGATTTTTCTGTTTGCCATCTAATCAGATTAATGCTACCAGTTATTAGTTTGTTCATATTCAATATCAAAAGTTAAGAAACTTCAGTATGAATATCGCTATGATACAATCCCAAACAGCCAATTGTTGCCCAATATAGGTTGTGTTCTGAGTCTTGTAACTATTTTACAAATGCTCCCTTGGTAACATTTACATCTTCAAATGTGAGGTAGAAATAATAATTATAGGCCTATATCATTATAACTCTCTTGGATAGAAGGAAGGAAGGAAGGAAGGAAGGAAGGAAGGAAGGAAGGAAGGAAGGAAGAAAGGAAGGAAGGAAGGAAGGAAGGAAGGAAGGAAGGAAGGAAGGAAGGAAGGAAGGAAGGAAGGAAGGAAGGACGGACACTGGGTAGATGGACGGATGGTTGGGTGAGTGAATGGATGGACAGATGGACAAACAGACAGACAGACAGATAATATGTTCATGATTAAACAGCCTGACCCCTTTCCCTTCTAAAATTATGCATTGTTTGCAATAGATCAAATTTCTTGGTCATACCATAATGCACCCAAGAAAGTGATGGAATGCAAACTGAATGCAAATTGAATCATAGAATGAAGACACAAACAATTTATCAAATGCAACTTATCTTACCATGAAAGCAGTTGATCTACAGTTCTGCTCAAAACAACAAGTGTATCAGAGTAGATAGCCTATACCTTTGTTGGTAAGATGGATGGCTACCACAGGCAAGGTCTTTTCTATGGTGCTGCTCAAATTGTGCAATATTATCCCATGGTTATTCATCAAGCTAAGATGCTACTTTTTTAAGCATTCGCTAAAATCTTTTGTTTTACCTGGACTTTGGAGGATATCCAGGTCTTATTATTTTCAGATGTAACATATGATGCCATATTATTGTTTACTTTTTTACTTTAATGGTTTTTATTCTTTTTGAGATCCCTATTTTAAATAACATTGAAAGCTGCTTTGTCAACCTGTCATTAACTGAAATTTGGTCTATGGATCATTAAAATAAAATATCATAAATCATATATATGGTGCACTGGAGTAAGGCAAGAGAATGGTAAATATTCTGAATGCTTGAAATAAATGAACCAAGACATGTCATAGCAGAGAGCAAATGGAATTGAAATGGAACCAGGCTGCTGATGTATAACATCAAAAAGGTGACAAAGTTTTGACTTGAGAGGACAGTGTCTGGTTCAGAATGGCACACATATTTCAGAATATATTTTAAGGGCACATATTGGAAGTGGTTTAGTGGTGAACAAAACAAAAGATGAATAGGAAATCAGAATGCTGGCACAACAGAGATTAATTGGGATATAGTCATTTCTGGATGCAGACTTTATAGAAAGAACAGGCAAGGTCACACTAGGGGAATTGTTATTTTTTATATCAAGCAGGATATAAAAAGATGGAGCACCAGATTCTTGCATAGAATCATAATGGGTGAAGGCAGTATCTGACCACAATTGTTAATCTTACATGCATTGTGCTATTTTGATCTTGAGAATGATGAAAAAAAAATCAGGGAATGTCAGTTGGAGCAGGTTGACCAAATCAGGAAATCTACTCCTCAGGAAATCTAAGATTATTTCTTCCCTTTTTGCCTAGATAATAGTTCCTGCATATTTCCATCAGTTATCTTCCTTTCTACAGAGAGACATGAAAAAAAGAATTTGTTGTAATAATAAGGAACTTCAACCACCTTCACTTAAGGTTTATTTTTACGGCTCAATTGCACTGTCAGAGAACAGACAGGTCACTGTTTCTGAAGCACAGAAATGGATAATGTCACTCTCTGCTAATCAAAGTGACTTTGGGACATGTTTCCTACTTCGCTTCCATAGTACACTTTCTCTTACACTATACTTTTTTGTCATGAATGTCACTGTCTATATGGGCTAGAGCAGGTATGTCCAATTTTTTAGTTAGCCTGGGCTACATTGAATGAAGAGGAATTGTCTTGGGTCACATATAAAATATATAATATAGTTAATGTACAAATAACAAACTTCCTTTATTTTTTTAATATTTTTTTATAAAATCTCATGGGACTGCAATAATATCTGTTCAGCACTACATGTGGCCTATTGACCATGGGCTGGCCATGCCAGGGCTAGAACAGCTTAGTTGGTTAGAAGCTAATCTCAATAGTTTATTGTCTAGAGGAAGAGTTACTCCTTCAACTAAGCAGAGCTTACAACTGAAGGAGAATATACGTGTCCCAGGATAATGCTGACACGTTCTGCTAGAGAGAAGGTCCTGAGGATGGGCTCCAGCATGAGTCCAAAAGCTCAGAAGACTAAACCTCTGGTCCTGGTGACCAACCCAGATTGGACAGTGCTTACAGTTCTTTGTGTTTTATCCCACCTTTATTACTTTATAAATAATACATACATACACAATACTCCTACTTTTTCCTATTTCCCCCCAAACAACAAATCTGTGAAGTGAGTTGGACTGAGAAAGACTGACTGGCCCAAAGTCATCAACTGGCTTTCATGCCTAAGGTGCGGACTAGAATCTAAGCTAGCATCTTAACCACTACACCAAACTGGCTCTTCAGTTAATTATCTTTAAGACTTCCTTTACCTATTTGACTTTTGACTTTTGTCTTGTCCCTGTGGAACCTGTGAAAAGCATACAGTAATCACTTTTCATACCTTAAATCTGAAAATTAGGAACGGAAGTACCTGGATGTGAAGAAGGCTTGGAAAACAAGAACAAAGCAGTAGTACTATAATAGATTTAATTTGGAGCCATGGACTTAAGACAAAGCTGTTTGATATTGTCTATTTCTGTTTGACAGTTTGAAGCTAAGTTGGTAAAGACTGATTGAACACAACAATTAAGCTCAGTCATGAAGTCTACAAGGAAGGAATATAAACTATAAACTGAGCAAGATTATTGAACAAATTAATCAATAGGAGCACTCTCAGCAAAACAAAATGTTTTGTGTTCAAATAACTTTAATTTATTTGCTTGCAGTAAAAGCATTTGTAGACCCTACACATGGTAACTAATTGAATTGTTATAATATTTTTATAAGAGAGATATGTCCTTCATCAAAGAAAAGAATAACATACCTTTGAAATGTGTTGTAATATTTATTCATCCAGCTGTCTCATCCAACTGGATTAGGAGCCTTTTCCTTTCCTTTCTTCCTTACATTTAGGCTCAAGAGGATATCTGATATTCTTAGCTAATATCTCTTTAAGGAAAAAAAAATACATTGCCTAATGATGTCTTTTCTGCAGGCTGACAAATACTGTTGAATACATCCCACATCTATCAGTGCATTTTATTATTTGCTTTAACATACACTTAGACAGAAACACCCTGATAAAGCATTGCTGCATGTAAATCCCATTATTTCCTTGTGAAGGTACCTAAATGGAATTGAGATTACCAATATCACCACCCCCACCTTCTTTTAAAAATAAAATACCATTGATGAACTGTAATTAAGGTATAAATTATTTAGAGCCCATCTGCTGGTGTAAAAACTGGCAGGCTATTCAATTATGGACAGACTCGAGTTTTAGGGAGACTTGGCAGAGAGCAGAGAAAACAAGAATTATATGAAAAACTGAAAACAAGCTGGAGGGCTAAGATGCTGGCAGTGTCTGGGTGAAAAGAGGACATTCTCAGCTGAATTGATCTTTGCAGAAAGCCATGTTGCGCTGCTGTGAATTTCTCTTATCATTGGCTGTGTGCCATCAAATCGTTTTTGAATCCTGGTGGCCACATAGGTTTTCTCCATGATGATCTATTCCTAACCTGTTCTTTCAAATTTCCCAATAGTGCACTCATTATCACTGAAACTGAGTTCATTCACCTTGCTGGTAGTCATTCTCTTCTTCTCTTTCTATCCACCTTTCCCAGCATTAGAATGTTTTCCAGGGAGCTGGGTCGTCACATAATGTGTCTGAAGTTGGAATAATTTCGCCATGGCCATTTGTGCCTTGAGTGAGATTTGTTGATTTGTTTAATAATTTATGAGATTGTTTTCCTGGCGGTCTCTAGGGCAATGTCAGGAGTCCCCTCCAACACCAAAGTTAAAGTCAATCCTCTTCCTATCCTACTTTTTTTTAAAGTCCAACTTTCACTTCCATAGAGTGTCACAGGGAATACCATGGCTTGCATTAATCTCATCATCTTCATAGGAGATACAGTATATCACCTGATTTGACTGCCTTTTCTGAGGCCTTCATGACTGCTGTAGCTGGAGGTAAACCCTCTGCCCTTGACTGAGGACTGCAAATAGTAATCACATGACAATCCACATCATTTCATGTAAATACATGAAATATGGACTACAAAAAGAGTTCCGCATAAATTATATGAAAGAGTAAAACAAAACCATGGGAACATATCCTTTGGACTAATTCTGTAGAGTATCTCACACATTTTTATAATGGTATTAAATTGATCCCAGTCATTTGTATCTCTGAACCTTTCCTTTAGCTTTGTTGTTGTTGTTGTTACGTGTAATAAGTACCACATTGTACAATATTTGGGTTGTATCTATATGATAGACTATTACTTTAATAGAATATTGCCAGCAAGCCACATTTCTGATAAAGACAAGCTTGAGTATTGCCATATCCTAAAAGTGGTACAACCTGTGAAAAGGTTGAAAAGCCCTGGCATAGAGGCCTGACCCGTAATATTATCTTCATACTATACTGTGAGGTTGGCTGGATTGAAAGATAGGAACTATTCAAAGTCATCCTCTGAGGTTTATAACTAAGTGGAGATTTGAACTTTGATCATATCTCTAACCAAACTATCTGGTCATTGTAGTTCGTTGGTTTTATTCATCACTGATCTACTAGTTATAGCTTAAATAATTTAAAGTTCAGTAGCATTTGAAAGGCCCCTTGCCCTATTCTTAAATAATTCAATATAATGGAGAACATTAAAGATGGTGAACCTCCTTTTAAAAAATGATTTTATCACTGAGATTGATACAGTCTTGCATAGGAAACATATTGCATTGAGAACACAGGCATAGCTTGCTATAATATTTTGCTGTTTCTCGAATTATGGTTGGTTTTGATTATGCAAAATGTGATCACCACAGCACTTGTTAACAGTTGAGGGAGAAATGAAAAATCATTGTGTTGCTTCTAATGCATAGAAAATGCACATAAAGCTAGTGAATTGTCAGAAGGTATCCAAATGCCATTAGTTCTGTTACAAGGTAAAAATATTCCACAGTTGGATGATCCTAACACAATGAGTGATGAATTCCAAGAAAAGAGTTTGATTGCCACTCTCTTCAAATGACCTTTCCTAGTTTATCAAAAAATTGAATATCACATAAAAAAAATCTCATTCCAATTAAATTATTTACATACATTTCTTGCAATCCCTTAAAACATGGTTTTGCCAGTTGATCTGGGGATCCTACTATAGAGTGGAGCCTGCTAGATGCTTATATCATGATTACAGTCAGTCCTCAACTTACAACTGGTTCACACCACTTCAGCAGAACTGGTAGCTAATTTTTTGTTGCCCAGGCCCAGAATGGACTTCTGGAAGCAGCATCCACACAGAAAACTGGTTGTTCACATATTTGAATCCCACCACTGCTTACAACCATAATGAATTGTCTGTTACGGTCATAAGTCATGATGGTCATAAAGCAGGACATCAAATGCTTGACCCAATTTTGTTGCCCTTTTTGAGGTGGTTGTTAAGCAAATGCTGCTGTTGTTAAGCAAACCCATCATTTGCTATGGGGTTGGGAACTGGAAAGTGTGCTATGAAAACTGGAGGTAAATGTTGGTTTTCAGCAAAAGTGTCATAAATCACAAGTGACGTGACAGTGGGACATTTATGGCAAACAGCCATAAATGCAGACTATAAATGCAAGTGCCCAATATGTGTGCCATAGATGTGAATGCTCAAAATGCGGTCACATGACTGCAGGGGAGGGGAGACAGCTGGAACTTTGAGTCATAAATATGAATGGTCACTTGCCAAACACTGGAAAGAAAGAGATGCCGACTGTTGAAGAATGGATTCTAAAATTGACTGAACTAGCAGAGATGGTGAAATTGACTGCTTTGATTAGAGATAATGGACTGGACAACTCAATCCAGTCAGGACGAGGGAAGGAGAACAATGAACAGGTACCACCGGATGCCTTCCCCCCCCCCCGAGGGACATACACACATACCAGGGAGAAGAGAAAAACTACAATATACCCCGTTGATGATACTTGGCCAGACAGACAAGCGCATCCGCTATTGAGGAAGGCAGCAAATGAGAGGCAAAAGCACCTGGACACCCCCCCCCCAGACGACTATAGATGCAGGGGAGAGGCAATAGAACTTAAGAATGGGGGAAATGCACTGAAGGCATGCCTTGTGAATGACTCGGCAATAGAATTATGGCCCCGTTCAGCGGGAGAACAAGCGAGTAATAGCAAGTGCAAACGGGATGGGTATCTCCTGCGTTCTCATATATTTACCAAGGGGGCAATGAGGGCAACAAGTAGCAGAGCCATTTCAAAGACACGCCCAGTTAGCAACCCATTAACAAACACAGGAGCTCACCCGTCAGTGAGAGGGGGGGGGTTGACAAGAAACAGGAACAACGAGATGACCAACCCCCAGGAGTTTACACACGGGCAAGGAAAGCAGCAGGTCTGGCAAACGGAAGAACAGAGCTTGAAGCATACATGCTAGATAGCACAGCAATACAGACGCAAACTAAGATGAATGAGGGGGTGGGGAGGGACGACTGGGAGTGGATGAACAGCAGATCCCCAGGCACCCACACACACACAAAGAAAAAAACAACAGCAATTGGAGAGGAGACGACAACTTTAGAAATGGCCCCTTTAAGAACTACACAGCCGATGCTAATGGGCGGACCTATGACCCGATCCAGGGTCAAAACGCAGAGGCAGCCAGCCACATAAAAATGGACTCCCGGATCCAGCATTTTATACCCTGACGATGTCGGTAGTGTGGCCGACGAAAGCTTGGTTTTGTATATTAAACGTTTATGTTTATGATTTTATCCTGGTGATCACCTTATTTTACTTCACATTATGTATATACCCGGGATTCGTGTTTTTAATACTATTAAAGATATATTAAAGATATATATATATATATATATATATATATATATATATATATATATATATACAGTATATATTTGTAAAAGAGGAGGAAAATGTACTGCTTTCTCTTTTCTTTCAGTACTCAGCCAGGGTGGGTCCTATATGTTAAATGTTAAAATTAATTGACCACTTTTTCCTCTCTTTTTTTTTTGCACACTATTTTTTTTCTTTTTTATTATTGATAGGGTTGAATGCATGCTTTTCTATTGTTTCATTTTGTTTGCTTCTTTGTTTTATTATTTGGTATTTCATTCTCTATGATAAAACAATAAATAAATAACAAATAAATACGGTCACAAAATGAACTGTCATAAGTCGAGGACCATCTGTAATTGGAATGCGCTCTTTGTATCTTTTTGTCATCATATTGTTTGTTTTTTAATTTATTCTGGTTGTATTTTTTTAGTGGTTTTAGTGGATTTGGGTCATTTTGTTATGTACACCATCCAGAGTTACTAGATGTTATGGATGGCTATATAAATGTGATGAATAAATATAATATGTCACCTTCTGGCTTGCAAATTGTTAAAAACAGTGCAAAAAGACACCCCCCCCCTCCAAAAAGCAAAGCGAAATAACAAAAGATTGCTGCTTAATCTTTATAATCCAAACTTTTCCAATCATTGTTTTCATGTGTCTTAAGGGACCATAAGAAATCACGAATACATTTGCTCTTCATAATTAGCATTGCTTACATGCATGTTATAATTAGATGTGTGCACCAGAGTAAAAATTCATTGCATAATGTTTTCTTTCTCAAATCAGATAGAAAATGCTCATTAGTCTGCTAGCTACGCTGCAAAATAACACTGAATGCCCACTGCTAAGTATTGTCCATATGAAATTGCCCAATATTGAATTCAAGAATGCAACCAGGTAACAGTGCCCAGTCAACAATATTTGATGAAGAGTTCTGAAGTAATTCATCTTCACAAACTGAAAAAGAGAACTTTGAGGGAGAAAATTCAGTTCAACATGAAATAGCATCTTTCTAGGCATTAGATATTATTGCAAAGGGAGACGTGCTGGTGTCTGCCTTTTTGAATAGTTGAGATGGCGCCTTGAGGAAAAAGCAATAATTTTATTTTAGCCTTAGGCCAAATGAGTTCCTTAATGACTAGGTTGACCTGATCATGCTAGGACTCACCAAGGCTGAAACTGTCACATAATCGTGAAAAATATAGTTAATTATTTATATTCCAGACAGGAAGATAAATATCTTATCTCTCCCTTAATCTTTAGAATGGACTCTTCCTCGAATTACATCTGGAGTCTGATTTCCTGATGTTTAAAAAAGCCCCCACAAAATGCCTTTTCTTTGCAGGACTTTTATGAAGTTTTCTTTTCAGTGGCAGTATTCAGTACAAATTTAAATTATGCTAGCATTGGAATAAGAAAATGATTTAAATTGATTATTCCATTGTTATATTGTTAGTATTAATTTATATCATACCGTGAACTTGATTGTTTCTTTGTATTACAAAACAAGTAAAATACTACTATTAATACTACTGCTTACACATGTGGGTGCACACATTTATAATTAAGCCAATTTTATACATAAACATCTACAATGTACATTAAGTATAGAAAGAGATATAAATTGTTCAAAATATTGTACAGCTGATGGAACCTTTAAGGCTTAATAGGGCATAAGCAGAATGAATGAAGAGATGAAGACTGACTGTGTTTCTTGGCTAACAGACCAAGGTTTAGTCTGCAACCTGCTGCTAACAAGGAGCTGGAATGACCTGGCTTTAGAAGCTTTCCAGCTATGGCTCAAGAAAAAGGATCCTGCCCTCATAATCCAAAATATGGATGGATGGATGGATGGATGGATGGATGGATGGATGGATGGGTGAGTGGATGGTCAGATGGTCAGAATGGTGGATAATAAGTAGATAATAAACCTACCTGAATCAGACTAAGTAAGAATTCTGACAGTTAAGACCTGTATTAAGACAAAGCCATAAGGCTGTTTCATTTTCATAGATACAGTCTGGTAGAAATATACTAATAAGACTATATAAAAATAGTCTTCAAATATTTTAAGGGCAGGTGTTGTCTAGAACAGGGGTCCCCAACCCCCAGTCCGTGGACCAGTAGCAGGCTGCGGCATGCCAGCAACCGGGCCACACAAACAAGCAAAGTCCTATCCGTAGGATGCAGGCAGCACACAAAAGCATGCACCCTCCGGTCCGCAGAAAAACCTCTCTCCACACAACTGATCTCTGGTGCCCAAAAGGTTGGGAACCTCTGGTTTATAAGAGTGAGTAAACTTATTCTGTATTGATCCAGTAGTCTGGATCAGAGTGGATGGTTTAAGGCAGGAAATTCAGTCTAAGTATAAGGAGTAATTTCTTGTTGGTATGAGTTGTCATCTAATAAAACAGGTGGCCATCTGAAATCGGGTGATGTGATGGGTCAGTGATTAAGATGCTGGGCTTGTTGGCTGGAAAGCTGGCAGCCCAGGTTCGAGACCCAAGCATGACGCGATGGGCTGAGCTCCAGTCCTTGCTCCAGCTCCTGCCAATCTAGCAGTTTGAAAGCATGCAAATACAAGTAGAAAAATAGGTATCACTTCAGTGGGAAGGTAACAGTTCTCTGTGATGTCATGCTGACCATATGACTGCAGAAATGTCTTCAGACAGTGCTAGCTAAATGACCTTGAAATGGAAGGAGCACTGTCCTCCGTAATCAGCAACGATTAGCAAAATAAAATCTCCAGACTCCTTTACCTTTTTTTCAACCCTCTGAAGTCACAAATTCTCCTTCACTGGATTTTTTTTTTAAACAGAGACTGGATGATCTTTTGCACTGAGCAGGAAGTTGGCCAAGATGATTGCTAAAGTCCCTTCCAACTATATGATTCCACACTTCTCTGATTAGTGACAATATCAAATTACTGGAACATCAGTCATGTCTGTATGAATTTTATTAATGAACTAATTCTATCAATAAGGGTTTGCCCCAACTATGCATTTGGTATCATATAAAAATTTATTCTGTAACATTACTCTTTCTTGCCTGGTACAATTCAATGAACTGGAAATGGAAACAAATATGCAAACATGAACATATTTGGTGCATTCAAAATAGTTAAATATATGAACATTTCAAATACTGAGTTAAGACCTGAACTGAGAATAAAGAATTCTGTGTAATTATTTCTCCTTTGCTGTATAGTACATGATAGTAATTGTGTTGGAAGAGCTATACGTTGATCACATCTATGTGTTGCCATGGAATGTCTGAGAACAGGAAAAAGAAATTAATAGAGAACCAGTAAAGTGTAGATGAACAGGGTACAATAGAAAGAGGAGAATCTGCAAAGTAATAATCTTTTTGAAATAGTCTAATATATCAACTGTTGCCTAAAAAAATATCCTTAAAAATGTATCTATTTTGCAGGAGAAAAGTTTTTCTCATGTTTTCCAGCAGAGGGTGTATATACATTCATTGCCTATATGCCTATGCATACCAATTAAGATTGTGAATATAAAATTGTTTTGTGATTTTATCAGATCTTCACAGAACAAGTTCAGGCTTTTGTCTGATCAAAGTCTGTCTTCTCAGTATGTAAAAGTGAAGCACTTAATGTGAACATTTCTTATCAGGCTCATAATATTCCATGTTTTCTCCTTTTTCCTCCTAAAATGATGGGGTGTGTGCAATGGTGGGATTCAAATATGTGAAGAACCGGTTCTCTGTGTGGATGCCATTCTGGAAATCCATTCTGGACCTGGGCAACAAAAAATTAGCACGGAGTGTGTGCCTATTTGTGTTCATGACTAATTGTTCTGGGGTTTTTTTTGGATGCATTATAACAGTGATTATTATCGAGAGATTAGGCTAGTCTCTGAAGGCTTCAGTACTACATGTAAACCAAAGATTTACATTATAAGATTATAATTAAATTATATTAACCAGAGAATGCCTATTTTATTTTTTTCACCATCCTGGTCCTCCAAGATCTCTAAATCCTGTTGAGCTTCTACTTCAGGTTGGAAATGTGAGATAAGGGAAATAGTTTACTGTTATTTTTTCCTCCCCGGGTACTTTTTTTAACAGGAATCATTACTTTTCTTCAGGCAGGTGTAATTACCTGTCCTTTCCAGGAACAATTATGGGAGAACAATTAGTCAATGAAATGGTTCAACCTCTTGGAGAAAAAAAAATGACGTACATGTGGACAAAGAATCAATATTATCTTTGATTTTTTTTATCATGTTCTTTTTTTCCCTGACATCTCTTACCATTTCTGTTCTCAAAAAAGCTTAAAAATGCTATGCATTTTTTAAAAATTATAAGTATTACACCATTATAGAGAGACATCATATATTGACTGCATATTGATTTATTTAAATACTAATACTGGTAGAATGTGGTAAAATGATAGAGTATAGTGAGAGAGTGGAGGCATTGGTGGTGAGCTATCTTACTGAATGAATTTTAAAGGTTGCTCTTTGAAATTAATTGTTTCTCAAGCAACAAAATGAGCAAAAAGGTGCAATCCAGCTTCCTTTAGGAGTAACTAACAATAGCAGAGATTTCAGCATCTTGCTGAGTATTGCAGCTATATTTCTCTACTCCAGGGACCGTCACATCAACAGTTCTAGGGTGTGTGTGTGTGTGTGTGTGTGTGTGCACATGTGTGCATGTAAGTGTGAGTGGATGTACTCTAATTACAGTCAGCCTATTGAATTAAAAGAGTTGTAAGCTTTATGCTATGCATTACCACAAGATGTCTCATCTCCATTATTACAAGAAAGCAGATAGAGTTTCAACTTCTGCCGCATATGATGGCTTTTTCTGGAAAGATTATTTCCATTTCTTTCTCTCCTTTTTCTTTCTCACTGGCTGGTCTATGGTTTCAGCATCAGGAAATTGTGGCAGAGACAAATTAGAGATCTTGGAAACTCATTTACAAATGCATTGGTAGGTAAACTAAGCTGCCTTTTACAAAGTCCCCAAACTTGCCAAATTAAAGAAATTATGAATCAGATTGATTTTAATGAAATATTTTCCGTGAATTGATTATCACAAATCCTGCCCTTTAGATTGTGTAGCCTGGGGGCAGTGGAAACAGCAAATCCTTGGGCTATGTTCCATGCTAATGTTATTGCCTGGGAGTGGCTGTTGCTTTTTTTTTTTTCTAAGGGGGAAAAAGACACAGGGTTGTGGTTGTTGTTTTAAAGATGAGCTGCGAATGTATTCCAATCAGTGTCCCAAGTGTAAATCAATAATTCATCCATCTGCATCTTCTCGCACTTTGCAGGCAATCCCTGCTAAATTAATGGTTGCATATGACTGAATGACTTCACCACATCTCTCCCGGGAGGTTGGCTACATTGCTCTACAAATGACATATGGTCCCCGGGCTGCTGGTGGCAGAAAAGCATTGCAAACTAATATTCAGCAGAGACAGAGTCAGCCAAAAGAATGGAATTTTAAAATCTTTCAAATAAGAAGCTTCCTTCAACTATACCGTGCCATAAGCTCAATATCATCCACACTGACGCACAGAAGATGTCCTGGGCATCAGGCAGGCATCATTTCCAGCCTTATCTACAGATTCTTCAGCTACCTAATAGGATTTCACAGTGCTTTTTTTTCTTAAAAAAAAAAAAAAGGTGCCGGAATTCACACACGTCATACAACCCGCTTTGCCTACCCTACAAGGTTCCATCCAAAAAAGGGGCCGGAACTCTATTCTGGGCGTTCTATGAGAAAAAAAAAAAAGCCCTGGGATTTCAGCTAAAATCAAAACTTAGGTTCTCCATTTTACCAGCATGCTAGAGTAGAGCTGGAAAGTGGCAACACTCCATCTATGTTACCCTGGGCCAACTGTGTTCTGCAACCATCCATCCCAACAATGAAGAGTTGGGGGGGTGGGGTTGGATCTGAAATTGGTGGCCCTATATATTTTGTTGACAACACAACTGTGCCAGCTTGTCCCTCTTGTGGCATCCTCTCAACATGAAAAATTGCTACCTATTTTTAGTACAGATAGTCCTTGACTTAACAACCATTCCTTTAGTGACTGTTTGAAGTTACTTATGACCAATTTTCACACTTACGACTGTTGCAGCGACTCATGGTCACATTATTAAAACTCAGGTGCTTGACAACTGGCATATATTTATAACAGTTGCACTGTCCCAGGGTCTTGTGAACACCATTTGTAACCTTCCCACCTGGCTCCAACAAGAAAAACCATTGGGGGAAGCCAGATTTGCTTAACAACCGCATGAGTCACTTAACAATTGCAGTGATTCAGTTAACAACTATGGCAAAAAAGGTCATAAAATGAGGCACAACTCATCTAACAGTTGTCTTGCTTAGCAATGAAAATTTTGGGCTCCACTGTGGTTGTAAATCGAGGACTACCTGTATAGAATAAGTATAAGGGGTTTATTGCATTGGTCCATTGTAGTACATACAGGAAACCTTATACCTTTTAATAACATTTACTTGTTTGAAAACATCAGATTCCTGATTTGGGGGGGGGGCTGTGTTTCAGCATCTACAGTATTAAGCATATTCCCTTTTTTATTCAGTTCTGCCCTTGGTTTCTTTTTAAACAGCTGACTTATACAACAGTTTTGTCTACTTTCCCTTCAACACTATTTGAAGAAACAGCTATTCATGCAAGGTTCAAAAACCAGCATAATGAAATGAAGTGGAAGACGCATAAATCTAACTAGGACAAGGAAGCTATTTTAAACATTTATGTGGATGAATTCATTGCTTAAATTTACAGGTTTTTAACCCATTTCTTTGGCTTCATCTTTAAAAAAAAAAAAAACACCAGAAAAGATATTTGAAAAAGGTATTAGTGAAAGGGAGGAAAAGGTTATATTGTTACACAAATTGATTGAAAAGAAACAGCTCTTTATACATTTTAATTTTTAACTCTGTGGGGTATAATCAATCTCTGAAGTTAATTGCTGAGTTTGACACCTAAAGTTATTGATTTAATACAAGATTAGATTTACAGCTTATTAGTGTGGTTTGAAGTTAGAAACAGGAAGAATCTCCGATTTTTAAAAAATCAGCTTTATTTTAAGGCTATCTTTATTTTTCCTTGAAAAGAGAGGCAAAGTAAAAATAAAAACTGCACCCCAATAGCCAGAGTATTATCAGTCAGTTGCCTGTGCCATACATTAGCCTGGTTACTGTGAATATTGTGAATTTTAATTCAGTTGTGGCTATCTAAAGTTAGATTTAAATAATATAATAATTATGGTTGGAACATATAATCCTACAGGGTTATTGGAAAATGACCAGCCCACCATTGAATTCAACTTTTGAAATTTCAGTATGATTCAAATTCTCCTGATTATAAAAAGAAAAAAGTTAACTGAAGCTAACACCCCTCTAAAAAAGAAGGAGGGGTGGTGGAGGAGGAGGAAAAACCATGCAAGAAAAAGAAGGAAAAAAATATAAAAAAGCCAAATAAAATTAAAAGCAAGCATAACAGCAAGGTATCCAAGATGTAAATAATATTTTACTACTTTTCTTTCAGTAATGAAATCTTAAATATATGTGATGAATGTAGTGAGACTGTGGATTCCCGGGAGGGCCGTGCATTCTGGAGGAGTACGAAAGCAACTTATCCCAGATATCATGCGTGACAGAAAGAGGGAGAAGACCATTCACAAACTGAGCAGGGGGTTGAACTAGATGATCTCCAAGGTCCCTTCCAACATTATTATTATTATTATTATTATTATTATTATTATTATTATTATTATTATTGATCATCGCACAGTCAGCCAGATGTTCAGACTGGATTTGGCATTTTGTCTACCTATCGAGTCCTTACCCAGGACCTGAGATAGGCAGATGTGGATGTTTGATGGTATTACAGATATCGTCGCAGGATGGAAGAAGTTCTAGTAAGGCTGCCTTTTGATATTATTATTATTATTATTATTATTATTATTATTATTATTATTATTATTATTATTATTATTATTATTATTATATTGTTGCTGCAGATACTGTGGTAAAGTCTTCAGTTTCTCAACATTTTATCCATAGGTATAAAATAATAAAGAACTCCATTTGGAGGAACTGCCACATATCATTCTTGCTTTTGGACTTGGCAATGTGCATTTATATGAATATGTATTTATACAAATCATGACAATTCGAATTGTCATACTGAGTTAAGCCAGAGTTTACAGCATCTTCTTGCCTAATCTTGGCTTTCCATACAGAGTTAATTCAAGTTAAATCTGAGAACTGACAGATTAAACTGAATCCAATAGTTTCCAGTTTTGCCATCGCCTCACTATAGTCTACCAGATGAACTTGTATGAAAAGGGGGGGGGAAGAGGAGCGAACAGAAGGCCTCAAATGTTTTATCACTCTTACCTGCTGATATCAGAGTGGTTTACTTTAATAATAGGAGTGGCTCAGTGGTTAAGTTGCTAGGCTTGTTGGCTGGAACCTGACAGCCCAGGTTCAAGACCCGAGCATCAAATGACCGGGTAAGCTCCCGTTCTCGCACCAGCTCTGCCAACCTATCAGTTCAAAAGCACATAAATGTGAGTAGATAAATACTTACTACTTTGGCGGGAACGTAATCACACTTCATGATGTCCCTTATAGTCGGCAACAACAAGCGGAGTAAAAATCCACAGGGACTCTTTTACCCCTTTACCTTTACTTTGCTTTAAATAACATTTCCCCTGAAAATAACTTGAATATTTTCAATATTTTATTAATTAATAATTATTTATAAAATGATAAAGGGTGGAACTAAGTTTTTAACTTCCACAGAAGCTTAAGACATTTGATCCCTGCACACTTACTTAAATAACCACACAGAATACATAAGCATAAATAGACAATTCTAACTAGCTGACAATGGAACAAGGAGAAATGAAGATACTGTGATTAAGCTGAAAATTCCTTCCATACTAATAATGCAAGATTACCTAGGAGAGTGATGGCAAGCCTTTTAGTGACCGAGTGCCCAAACTGCAACCCAAAACTCACTTATGCATCGTCGGGTGTTGGGTGGGTGTGGCCCATTGGCTGGGTGTGGCCAATTGGGTGGGCATGCTGCGGTGGTAATGGCAGACTGGGTGGGACTAAAAAGTTCAATCAATCAATTCCAACTTTGCAAGATCTTTTTTTTCCCACAAGAAGTTGAAATTGACTGATTGATTGAATCTTTTTTTTTTTTTTTTTGCACATGGCAGCAGAAGCCTAAAGCGAAAAGGTTTTATAAAACCCAGCTGAAGGCCTAGGACTGAGGCGACGGTGCGAGTGCCCACAGAGAGAGCTCTGAGTGCCACCTTTGGCACCCGTGCCATAGGTTCGCCACCACTGACCTAGGAAATGTTTATACCAGCGTTTGTTTTTTTTTAAATCATCAGATCAATAGCTCTGGCTGAGAGGGAAAATGAAACTCCAATTATCTATCTACAAATGACATAAAAATTCCATTCTAATCAGATTATATTTTTAGTCTGAAATATTTTGGAGTAGATTAGCTACTTAGCTTCTAATGAAACATAAAATGATGCAATTTTGTTATGGACTTTCAACATTTTGTTATATCTTGATATAAAATGCAATGAAGCTGCTATTAAGGTGTTAATTTGCTACTTGGATTGGAATGTGTGCTTGATTTTCATATTGCTTCAGAGCTTACACCCCCTCACTCTCCCTAAAAAGAAAAAAAAGAAACACTTTTTTTTATCTCTCTCTGACAGGGCCTGAAATAAAGAGTTGATCTTTCAAATATAGAAGCTTTTCTCTGTGGCATTTCTTCTGCTTCCAGTACTTGTTTTCACTCTTTAGATCCCAAAGAGAATTTCATTTTGATGTATAGATACTCTTCTGTCAGTGTTATTCAGCTGAATAGAGGTTCTTTTTTTTTTTAGTTTACCCATTGACATTTATGGTATTTTAACAATTCACAAGCCAGAAGGGTGGATATTTATTTATTTTTGAAATGGCAAAATCCATGCTGAAGGTAGATTTGTAAGCTGAAAGATATGAATTTGCATTGAAGATAAACAGCACCATGTGAAAAAATATTGCCAGATAATTCATTGAATGAAATTCTTTTTAGGTAGCACTAATATTTCAAAACTATGAACAAATAAGCAGAACTCTGAATTCTGGTAACACACACACACACACACACACACACACACAGAGAGAGAGAGAGAGAGAGAGAGAGAGAGAGAGAGAGAGAGAGAGAGAGAGAGTATATAAAATACTTGAAATTTAGCCAATTATTTAAGACCTACCTTTTGATCTAATTTGAAAAAAAAAAAAGAATAAAATAGGCCTATGTACCCAAAAAAGAAACTAGTGTGGTATATTCCATCCTTCCACTTCTATTGTCAACAGACTAGTTTTGAAGTCCAGAAGCTCATAATCCAAGGTTGCTGGATCTACCCTGTGACAGGCATTTTTAATTCTCCCAGCCATCACAAAATAAAGTGGGAAACTTTTGTTTCCCTATATTTGGCCTTTTAAAAGATTTTAACTCTAGAGGTGAAAATAATTACAGAAATCCATAATAGCATAATCAACTTCAGCACCTCCATAGGTAGACTTGATCAGCCTGGCCAATCTATCCACCACACAGCCTTCTACTTCTTTTCGTTCTCCTGGGTCATCATGGGGTAAATGGTAAGCCTTACCAAGGAGACTACAATGAGGTTGTTTCTGCCAAATCAGAAGCAACCAACTTTCCAGTATGTAATTCACACAACATGAAGCAAGGGCAAGGGAGTTAGCTTACCAGGAAAAATTAGTTTATTCCTAGGTAACTTTAGACTCACCTGGGGCATAATCTCATTCACTCTGGGTTATGCATCGTTTAGAGCAGGGATCTTCAAACTTGGCCCTTTTTTGACTTGTGGACTTCAACACCCAGAATTCCTCAGCCAGGCACACTGGCTGAGGAATTCTGGGAGTTGAAGTCCACAAGTCATAAAAAGGCCAAGTTTGAAGATCCCTAATTCAGAGCAATGCTTCTCAAAGTTGATAACTTTTAAGATGTGTGGACTTCAACTCCCAGAATTCCCCAGCCACACATCTTAAAAATTGCCAAGTTTGAGTACACTGATTTTAGAGCTTTTCTACATAAATGGATAACAGGAAAAATCAATTTTGGATTAGGGTGGCTAATCAGCAAACAAGGCCAATATATCTGATTCTGCCATCAATCAGTTTGGAATTGTTAAGGAAGCACTGGTAGGTTACAATGTGATGAACTGACTTAAGAACCAATGATGGGAGACATGTTGGGACGTTTCATTTGGCAGAGTTGAATGGCTAGATATTCCACTGGAACTCAGCATATAATGAATAGTTTGTAACTCACACAACCACTTGAGAGACACAAGTGTCTGTTTTCCTTCCTAAAAATAGAACCGGAAAGAAATGGCCCTGGGGTATTATAGTCCTGGGTAGTTATGTGTGGCAATTCAGTTTTGCAAAATAGTTAAGAACCAAGTCATAGAAAACATGTTGAAAGAAAACACCCAAATATTTTTTCTTTATATATAAAAGGATAAATAGAGCATTTATTAACACTTTTTTTAGCAGCAACAAAAGTGACACAGTCCACATCTTTTCACAGCAAAAGCTATGGCCACATTTTACATCACTTTGAGGCACAAAGCAAAATGTGTAATTGACTTTTTTCTCTCTCTCCAGATAAAAGTAGGGGTAAGTTTAGTACAAGAAAAGAAGGAGGGGAGGGTTGGGAAGAAGGAGAAAAGAGGAGGTGGAGAAGATCCTTGAGTTGTATATTGCAATAGCAGGGCCTTAAAATACTAGCACAATACAAGGAGCAGATCAAAAAACCTGAAATGGCTTTTTAACATACAACACTAATCATTTCATTGGAGCTGGCAAATGGATACTTTTTTTTAGAGCATTAAGTGGTCTAGTAGCAGAATGAACTTTTTATTGTTGATTAGTCCTGTCTGTTTTGCTTTTGTAAAATGTATTAACCCAAACTGTCTCAAGGATCTACTGCAAGCTCAGTAGTGATGGTAACAAAGATTAAAAGATCATGCACTTAATAGTACATGGCACTTATTGCTTGGTACACTAACATTACAATTCTTATAGAAGAACGTTCTAAGAAATACAAGGCCTTGATCCAGAGCTCCACATTCACGGAGCTCATTTTCTTGGGCTTCCCTAGTCACTTCAATGGGAATGGCAGGTCCACACGCACATAACAGATGCACATATTCTGACTTGCTCCTCAACTGTAGCAAATGCAAGCCTGCACATGCAAAAGCTTGGTGGGCCTCCTAGAGATCTTCCATGGTCTCGGGTTTCTGGACAAGACACAAAACTGCAATCCATACCCCAGTGAAGCCAGGGCCCAACCTCCCATTGGATTTGGAGAAATTAGAATTGCACTTGAGCACTGTAAAAGTTACCCTCTTCTGCAGCCCATCCCCTGTGGTTTGCCACTTTGGGCTCACTATGGAAATGGCTGTTCCTACTCTGTGGGTCCATTATAGTTCTATTGGTTTGCAAGACAAATAGAATTTATTTTAAAATTCAGAAATCTTTAAAATAGCACTATTTTCTATCATTATACAGCATCTGCAATAAACTATGACTTTATTTATAGAATTGTGGCACAACCTCTGAAAACATGAAAAACTATCCAGGATTAAACAAATAATTATTTTATTTTTCCTTTTCTTGCATTTACTTTAAAAGGCTTTCAAAGAAATACTTGTTTCTTCTAGGGCTATGTGTCTGCAGTATATTTTTCTTTGGATTTGTCTGGGTGAACATAAGATTTATTATGGCTAGTAATTTATACAAACAATAACTATAAGAAATACTCTTTCATCTTGCTTATTTATTCTGCATGGAAGGTCAGGCTAAATATATATCTATTTATATATATTTACTGGTTGATAGCTATCAGGAATAACCTGACACAAACAACTGCTGTATTGGCCTGCAAATAACAGAAATGAAAAGTTTGTGCCTAAATGTTCAATGAAAGCAACCAATTAACAAAAATAAAATAGCCTGACGATATATAATCATAATAAACATTATATTTTAGACTGCTCTGTAAAGTCTCAATTTAATTCTCTTTAAAGGACTTGAACTGGGGCTAAAATGGAAGTCTTACTCGATAAGAAATACTTGATTTTGATCAACCATACATTTCTTACATTGTACCAAGTAAACCTACACACAAACAATGTTTTGTTCTCTTTCAATACGATATGTAAGTGCATTTTTAAATGATCAAGAAGTTTCGGCTTTCTAAACTGAACATTTGATGTCCCAACTTGCATGGTAGTTGTGCTTTTCCTTAGTTTTGAGTTTCTCACTCATTTATACTGCAAAGACCTAGTTTCCTGTGCAGTTTTGACCAGATAACCCTTAAAACTCTATAGCATGGAGACACCCAAATGGAAGTGATGAAATGTCACAAACTCATACAGATTGCACTTGAATGGTAGTATTTCTTGGTTTTTATAGTAAGACCTTCTTGTCTGATATGTGTTTACATGTTTATGTCACATTGGTGTCCGTGTGTGTGTGGTGCACGCGTGCGTAAACAGTCACAATGAATAAATCACAAACACTACAAAATATACCCAACATAGGCCTGTTATGAATAATCCTCTCCTTCCTTGTAACTATATGAGTCTTGTGCTTCTTCTTGTACAAATTCTTCTCTCTTCTCCCAGCCATCTGGCCAGCCACCGTTAATCTGGGTTGTAGCACCATAAGATTTAGTGGTACCATAATTTACATAATTCTGAGTAATGTCCCCTGTTTCTTCATCAAGTTCATCTTCGTGAATGAAGCCACATTTTTCTTCACTCGTCTGTTCAGGGTCTGCCCAAGGTTGCTTTTCTCCTGAAGCAAATATTCCGTAGAATATGACTCCCCCATAATGGACCAAAGCAGCAATAAGAAAGACGTACTGCCATTCTTCACGTGTCTATGACAAAAAAGATGGGGCCATCAGAATAGCATAGGAGGCTCAGGTCATACTACCAGAATAGCTGTTGGGGATTATTTTGGCTTATACTGGTTTTTATGGAACTGTATCTAACTATTGTACAAAGGAAGAAGAAAATGAACTTTAAGGAGTAAAGGGTAACAGGGAGAACTAGCCTGAAAAACTTGAAAAATCTTAAGAGAAAATAAGGACAATATTTTTTAAAAAAAAAATACCCAAGGAATGTTATCCTTATTTCTCATCTTATTCACCATGGACTTTCATTAACATCATAAGGTGAAGAAGCTAGTCAGAATTCACTTTTATTGTAGAATATAACATGTGAACTTACACCACTTATACTTGTGACATGTGATAATGAATTTGATCAGATTGGAACATAAGTACCGTTTTTTTCAAGGCTAATAATAACCAAAACTACTTTTGGAAACTGTAATGTAGCAAAACTTACTTTGTTTTTTGTCATTGCTCCAACAATTATTGGGCACACCATCCCAGACAATGTTCCAACTCCATTTGAAATCCCCATTAAGATACTGGCATACCTCGGAGCAATATCTAAATGATTGACATTGAATCCTGTAATATAAAATAATGCTTGTTAACAGAGCCGTAGAAAAAGAATATATCACTAAATGTTTGTTTTACCTATTATGTTTAGAACAACATTCATAGTAAATCTTAAGATGATATCAAATTCATTTCTATCCATTTATATTCTTTCCTACTCAGTGAAATGTTGAAAATAAATTATATGCATGACCTCAGGATCTGTCTATCTATCAGTAAGATAACTTTGCAAAAATGGGAAGAACAGGACCAAAGCTGGCCTAGTGGGAGAAGCTCGCCAAAGAAAGATAGGGATGGATCTGGAGGCACTGCAGAAAATATCTCAGATACATGTGAATGGGATAATTAGTCAGATAGTGGTTAGAAATGTGACTGCTGCATTCTAAAGCCATTCCTCCATAAGATCCAGGGTTGTATATACACAGCTCACTCTACACTTCCTGATACAAAATATATCCAGATGCAACATGAGGGTAAAACAGAAATACACACAACACAATATATTATCCATAAAGAAATGAAATAGACAAATACAGATTACTTCTATGGTTAGTATCCAGAGTGTTCCATGAGTTTTCCCTAATTTGCTCTTTTTTTTTTAAACCCAACAGAATTCTGGAAATTAATATGTAAAGGGATTCAGAATGTGTCAGCACAATTACCCTCTGCAGCTGAACTAATGGTTTCATAGGATGGAAGACGTTGGTCAAAGATTCATATGATGGAAGAAGTTGGCCAGAGAAAGATTTGTCTGACAAATAGTCCAGAGACTGCAGAGAGAGACTGTGGCATGAGAATTTGGTGACTGCCCTATTTAAAGCCCACTTTATCCTCCCTGTCAACCACATGCACCAGAATGAAGTATGTGCAGCCCAGCACATGCTTTCTGGTAGACATAGGCCATAAGAGATATAGTGATGCATACCCACATCCAGTTATAACATATTACCACATCGAGTTACAACATGCAGAAGAAAATACAGATATTTCCTTTGCCCATTGCTAGTAAAAGAATTCCAGAAGCTAAGCTCTGTATATATTTCTCATATTATCTTGTTTATTATAATGGAATATATTACACTGATAAAGAAATTAACTTACCAGATATAGCAAATCCACTGAACCCCACAGCAAGAACAAGGAAAGAAATGGCCACACCTCTAGTATGAGAATATCCAACTACCAAGAGAAGGGTTGCTTCCATTCCAAACCCTTGGGGATAATAATAATAATAAAAAAAAACTTGATAATGCTTATTGTTCTTTCAGAGTATTTAGTACAGCTAGGTAGAACAACTAGCCAGTCTTAGCTTGTTTCGGAAAGCTAAGCAGAGTAAATTTGGTTAGCAGATAGAGGAGAGACTTCAGTAAACAATAGAGTTGTAGAATAGATTGGGAAGTCAAAAGGTGTTGAAAGAAGACAGTGATAAGCTGCTTCCATATTGTTGCCAGGAAAAGTATATATACAATATGTACAACCACTAAAATGAACTTAAAACAGAGAAAATAAAGCATAGCAGCCAACAAATTATAAAAGCCCTACATCTTCATCAAAACTGCCAGGGCAAGCTATTGTATATAAACAGGCAGTAAACCTCACACTTATTTACACTGATTCTGTTATCTAGCTAGGTAATGAAATGTCTGCAAGCAATTAGCCATGCTCAGAGGACACCAAAGATTCCCATAGTTCAGCCCTGAGCTACATATATTCTCTTCTGTTCAATTGGTGAACAGCCATCTGGTAGATACCTTACTGCATACTTCACTGAGCTGAGTTGGATTAAATTACCTTTATCATATCTTCTAATTCTATGATTCTGTATCCATGAATTCAATACAGGTGGAACTTAACTGGAACTTTATTTACCTTATTCTAACCCTAACTCTTTCTCTAGACTATTAATGAACATCAGTGATGACTGACTATCATGGTCCAAGTATTAATCAAGGATTTTTGAAACTGCTGTTGTTGGTTGAGTCTCTAGTTCATGTCAAACTCTTTGCAACACCATGGATCCCCCCCCCATCCTCCACTTTCTCCCAGAATTTATCCAAATTTATGTTCAGTGTATGGTTATTTTGGTTATGCTGGTACTTCTATTTTATAACAGTTACAAGCAAAGCAATTTTGTACTCTATCAGTTTATGTGAACCTATTGTGAATTTGATATTTTATGCAGTGCAATACTTGTAGGATGTTCCAACAAGCCTTTTAATAACAAGTAAACTTACCTCCACAGTTCATTATCTTCCTGACTGTAGTGGTTGAAAGAATTTGCTTGCTTCTTAGAAAATCTGCAATTTGTCCCCCAATAGGCACAATAATGGTCATCACTAAATGTGGCAGTGCAGACAGCATTCCCACCTAAAATCAGAAATTTTAATAAAAAAGTACTGATAGAATAAATGAATTGATGGGGGGAAATTTAGCAGATAAACAAACTCACAACGGTTCCTTTAATGATCTGAAGGCCCTGAAAAATATGACTTATGATTGTTTTTCACACATATGACCATTGCAGCATCCCTATGGTCATGTGATCAAAATTCACACACTTGGCAACTGACTCATATTTATGATGGTTGCAATGTCCCAGGGTCATGAGATCAACTTTTGCAACCTTCTAACAAGGAACGTCAAAGAGGAAGTCAGATTCACTTAACAACCGTGTTATTAACTTAACAACTGCAGTGATTCATTTAACAACTATGGCAAGAAAGGAACTGGCTTCTCTAGATAACTCCTAGGGACTCAAATCATTTTCAGGGCACTGCCATTCTGTTGGGAGGAGGGAGGCAAAACACACATACACACAGAACACTACACTATAGTTACCCACTTTTTATTTTTTAAGATTTTATCTGGCTTCCATGAGAATCAGAATCACTGATGAAAATACAGATTATGCTTAAGGATAATGCTTTGCTTCATGAAAGCTAGCTTCTTGCTTATTTATCTTGCTTGTTTAATCTTTTTTAAAATGGTGGGATAGGAAGCCTAGTGAATATTAAGGAAGGTTCATATATTTTATGTTGAGATCCAAGAACCTTTACAATATGCCAGTTCAAATTTCAAGTAATAAGAAATTACCTTACTTATTTCAAATCCAAACACCTCTTCAAAGTAAGCAGGTTGACTAATAAGGAGCAGATAAAAAGTCCAACTTCTACAGAAGTTTGCAACAATGATTGCATAGACCGGCATAGAAGTAAAAAATTTTCTCCATGGAGTCTTGTATTTCTGTAAAAGAAGACAGCAGCTGGTTATTTCTTAGACATATTAAAGAGTTTAAAGCTGCTCTTAGTGTGCACGCTTCCGTATTTGTGCTTTCTCACTTGCATGTGTGAAAAACAAACAGAAACTGTAAATTCTGAGAGACCAGGATTACAGCACTATAAACTACAAACAATATGATACATCTTTAAAAAACTATGTTCCAATTACCTCCCACACTTTTTAAAACTAGATTTCATGGTTTTACTCTATTTTTTGTCATTATTGTTAATCAGCAGAATCACATATGAATGTACACGCCACATACGACTGTTCATGTTATTGATATATAACTAATTAAATAAATAATATAGATAGATAAATAAATAAATATATTTATTTATTAAATATGTAAAGGGAAACACAATGTTAAAAAAAGAAAAAAAAGAAAAACAAGAAGAGAAATAGAATACATAGTCTGTTGACTTATTTTGCTGGCCTTTGATTTGATATGCGTCATCACATACATAACCGCAGAATCCTTAACTTATCTATGTTATTATTTAACTTTTAACATTATTCTTGGTGTTACATGATCTTTATCCTGAGGTGAAGACTGGAGTGAGAATTCAAAAGATGAGATTTAATATAGCAATTGAATTAAAAAAAAAACAGTTAACAAGATTAAGTGCTACACAGCTCAGATGAAACCATCTTCATTTTTAGTACAGTCCCTGACTTAGCTAGCAGCTTATTGTTTTTCTTGAGGTCTGTACAGAAACACACACAGCAGTAAAATCCTTACTTCCATTGCTCCTAGAAGATTAGCACTCTCTCCAATGCTTTCTTCTATGTATCTGCGCTCCTCATCTGTAATTGTAGGGTGCTTTGCAGGACTCTCATACGACACCAAAATCCAAAACATATACCAGACAATGCCAAAACTTCCTGTTGGACATAATAGGAGGACAAATTGAAATGAAAATCTCCTACTCAAGAAGTAAACATTGGTTTTAGAAAATCACCTGTTTGAAATGTTACTTTGTTTTTTATCTAAGCAGACACTCTCCAAATAATATCTCTAAGTTTATGAACATATTTTAATTCTATTTCAGATTATTTAATCCCCAAGGGACTAAGAAAGTATGCAATCCCTGGTGATTCTACTATTCTGCTAGAATAATTTATGGGGTACAGTTGGAAAATCGGATGTAACCCTATAAAAGCAGGGATGTAACTTCTTCCTGATCACAGGAATCCTCTTCTGTTAAGTTAAGCAAATGGGTCATATGTTCATTTATTCACCATGACTTCCATGATAAATTGAATAGTTTTAGGCCTTTTCAGAAGATTCCATGAAATACAATGGGTACAGGCTACAGCCATAGCAGTCCAGCTGAAAAATACCACCTTAAAAAATACCACCTTAAAATTCCTATCCAATTCGATAGACTCCTTGCACAAAATGAAAGAGGATGCATAAAATAAAGCACAGTGGGGTGAACACTGTCTTTCGGGCCTTATCTAGTTTGGCCTCCCTCTTGAATCTTACAGTGGAGAAGGGGAAGAATGAGAACTACGGCTAAACCATGGGAGAAAAGGAAAAAAGCAGGTAAAATAAATCTGATTCTCGGCATATCATCCACATATGGATGGAATTAGTTGTACAGTGGAGAATTATTTCATCTCCAGTTTCATTCTTCAAATTCACATGTTTAATATAATTGCCCCTCTTCTCCTATAAACAATGTTGACTTAAAAATGGTCAAAACTTTGGAAAATCCTAACATTTCTGAAAACACTTGGAAAATTACTGGACTCTCAAGAGAACTTAGGAAACAATGCATGGATGAAATTTGAGACATTTGGGATGGAATGTTCAAATTATTGGTTAACATTTTATGCCTTCTAAAGATGATCCTTCATCTGGATTTATCTCAGATTTGTAAATAGTTACTGTACATACAAGAAACGTTCCACCTATTGATTTTTTTTCCTCCCTAAATTCAATTGCTATCAGTTAATTTTTCAGTTAAAAACCCCACTTGACAGAAAACAGAAAAAGGACTTTACAGAAAGGTTCTTTCTGCTCCTCTACAGTTTCTTGCTGAGAATCCTCTATGCCTTTTACAATAATTAACTTCATTTCCATAAAAAATTATTCTAAGCAAAGATCAGATTCGTGGATGGAAATTCAACCTGCCCTGTTTTACACTGAATTAAGTGTAACATGACTGAGTCACTGTCCTCATTTAAGCCAAATTTGACAGTGTGAACAATTCCACTGTTTGGGGAATTGTATTTCTAGGCAATCTAATTTGTCCTTTTTGAATGTTCTTTCTGTCTAAATTCCCCCAGAGTTTTGCTCCTCTTGTTTCTAATGTATTTATACATAGCATTAGAACACAGCCATATTCTGACTCATAATCTGGGATCCCAAAACTAGATTTGAGCTGTCAATTTGTTCCAGAAAAAAATCAGAACAGCATTGGGGATGATGGACTCATAAGCAAGGGTTTACCAAAAATCACCATTCCTCGTTTTCCTGAATTTCAGAACATTAATGGATAGAGTGACATTGTTGGATATGATCCTAAATGAGTGCTTCATCCTTCCTCTCAGATTGTAGGATTATATTTATGGTTGCTAACTTTCTCTCATTACTTTTCTAAAGCAAGATGAGAAGAGAAGATCATACCATACAGATAGAACACAGAAGACCATCCTGTATATTGCACTAAAATCCCAGCCAATGGCATTGCAATGACTGCACCTGCATAGGATCCTAGAGAATGATAATTAAAAAAAACACACACACAAGTAAATTATAAACATCTGTTGAAATGGCATCAAATCTGAAATTCAATTCCCATTGGCATTTTGGGTATCTGCAGGGGGCAGCAGCATTTCATATCTCATGATATTATTATGTCAATTATGTGATGGGAATCTCATTGTGACTCCTATTGGGTGCCTTTGAAAGACATCTTTCTAGTTTCTAAGAAAACTGTTCACTAATATCTTCTGGTTAAAACGACCATATGAATTATTTAGGTCTTTCTTTCCTAATCTGTTTCTTTTCAGGTGTAAAAGAAGTTGAAAATAAATGAAATAACCTCTACAAATAATCCTACAATCTTATTGGTTAATGTTATCAGATGATTAGTTCATATAACCATCCTATAAATCCAGGAAAAAAATGTACCCAATAAACAGTAGCCATGAATACTTAAAAGATTCTTTTGGATGCACTTGTCTTTATTTGTCAAGCTGGAAAGCTGACGTAGTATATTAATTATTATTGTTGTTGTTATCAACCTGAATCAATCCATTGCTGAGTGAAGGTCTCTTCATTGAAGCTTATAGACCATAAACTACCATTGTTGCCCAGTGTAAATTGATAGATAAATATATTTTCAATTTCCCAATCTAGGACTGAGAGTGATGGCCTCAAAGCGCTTCCTGTGACTAAAGGAAGAATATAACCTGCATCTTTCTGCATTTTAACTATATACCACACCATCTTCAATGTATTAATATTGTGATCTATATGCTATGCTTAGATTCTTTAATTTAATCTCACAGCTACAATGGCTTAACTATGTCCAGACCTGTAAATTAACACACAAAAACTGGGGAAACACATTATTCTTCCACAATTATTGATTCAGACTGATAAATCCAAATATCCTCACCAGAATAAGATGTCTAACATTCAAGAATCAGTTCTCAAGTTTTTAACTTTTGTTCATGCAAACAAAATGAGTCTATTCATGAGTCTGAATTGTTCTCTGTGGAAACAAAGGCAAAGATACGTGTCCCAGGTTAATGATGTGAAATCGAATTTGGGCTAGTCACTGGGACCAGAGATTTATGCTTCCAAGCATCTTCCAAGATGCTGGAGCCCATCTTCAGGAAATTTCTATACTGGAATACATGCTTTGGGCTGTTCTGTGAGTCGTGTTTATGTGATGCCTTCCTACTGGCAGATTTGTGTGTTGATAGCTGGCAATTAGCTGTCATTTCTTTCAGCTGCAAAGCCCTCAGCTCCTAAGTATTTGATAGGCTGGTAGTAATTCAGCACTCTTGTTAATTCAGCCTCCTGTCAGTGCTAAATTACCACCAGCCTATCAAATACTTAGGAGCTGAGGGTTTCACAGCCCAAGGAAATGACAGTCAATTGCCAGCCATCAACACACCAATCAGCCAATAGGAAGGCACCACATAAACACAACTCACAGAACAGCCCAAAGCACATATTCCAAGAGAGAAATTCCCTGAAGATGGGCTCCAGCATGAATCCGAAAGCTTGGAAACATAAATCTGTGGTCCTGGTGATCGACCCAAATTTGATTTCACAAAACTCACTCCAATCAATATGTGTGAATATTGATGATGAGCTGCAGAAATGTGTTATTTCAGTGTATGCTAGAAAAAGGAGAATGCAAAACAAGTGAAATAATGGAGATGTCACTTACCACAGAAAGATGTAGTTGCTAATCTACTTCTCTCTAAAGGAGGAGCCCACTTGCTCCATATTCCATGGCAAGCTGGATAAGTTACACCCTGTGAAGAAGGTTATTTGATTTACAGATGCTACAACTGACATACAAATAAAAGGTTAAACAAAAGGGGCAAAAGTATTTATTTATTTATTTAACTTCTTATGCCACCCATCTTGCCAAGGTGATTCTAAGTGGTTTACAATTATTCAGTAAAAATACCATATAAAACATTAACATCATAAATTTAACATTCATTAATATTCAATTGACCACGATGTCTAATCTGTTAACTACCCCCAAAATACCACCCTCCATCCCTACTGGGGTCCTAGGGCTAGTTGGCAGATTAGATTACGTCTTCAAGCTCTATTGCAAGGCCCAAAGGGTGGATGCAGAAATGATAAGGCATAAAATCGGAGAGTATTTGTAGGTAAATCATACACTGAAAAAGAGGGAAGAGTGGGAAATGTTGATTATGTGTAACATATGATACCCTTGAAATGTATTAATCCTTTTTCAGTGATTTTCTGGAACTTGAGTCAATGTTCTTTTGGAGTTTTTTCTCTTCTGATTCATTAATTTTATGCATTCCCTTGGCAACTGATAATAACATTTTAACTTTGATCACTGTTTTTATCTTCACATGGATAAGGACATTAAATCAAAAACAATGTACAAAATTAGATTATGAGCACATGGTGATGTGCAAGATACATCTCTTCTTTTTTCATTTCTTCACTGGCAAGAAGGAAGAAGACAGCAAAAACAAGAAGAGAGCAATCAGCAATGGTAGCTGGGAGAACCAACGGGGTCTCTGATGCCTCTGCTTCCAGTGCAGAGGACTGCTGCATCTTTTTTGCAGAGAGGACAAGTGATCAGAAACAAGAGTTCACCTTGCTGCTGTTCTGCTCTTCCGCTCTTCTTGAGGCCCATGCCTTGGCTACCATATTTTGATGGCAAAATCCAGATGTCCACTAAACATGGTAGCAAGTATTACAGAAAAAAAATAACTTTTTGCTGCTATCTAGTGGTCATACATATTTTTGCAGTCCAGATATGGCTGCCTCATCCTTTTCATGCTGGTGGCCCAGAGGGAAAGGTAACAATTGTGAAATTTGTGCACATTCACATGCATGAACAGGGCCATGCACAAACACAGCCATGTGCACCTGCACAACACCACCAACGCCCATTTGCGCATGTGCACAGGTGCTACCCCCACCACTGCTAGCCCCACGCACAAGCGTGAACGGGCCATGCAACCGCATGGTGCTAGTGGCCTCATTTGTGCAGATGTGTAGGCACTAGCCACCACCTCTGCTAGCACCTCACACATGTGCAAATGGACCGCACAACCCGCATGGTGCTAGCTGTCCCATTTGCGCAGGTGCTAGCCTCTGCTGCTAGCCCTATGCACATGTGCAAATGGATCTGCGGGCTCTAGCACTAGTGGGGGTATGTGCATGCACTGGCCAGCCTGTCCCTTGGCCTGGTGGCCAGTAGGCCACAATCTGACAATGGGACACAGACCATAAGTTGGGGACCCCTGTCTGATATGATCACAGAATTATAGAGTAGGAATGGACCTTAAAAGTCATATAATCTGAATATCACACTGACATCTTAACTGTCAGTTCCCAGTTTATGGATACCTTTTTGTTGCTTTTTGATGTGTTTTCTTGTAATCACTTACTTTTCCAATTTCTCCTGCCTCGTTTTTGAACAAACAAAAAGTCTTAAAAGAGATTCTGTATTTGCATCATCCCATTTATGCATCAAATACCTGACCATTTATGCCTTTCTATAGCTTATGGGATATTTTTACTTTGGAAAAGCACATTTGAGGTTATTTTCCAGTACGAGTGAGGCTATAGCCTAAACCAAGTGGGGCTCCAGTCAAAATAAGTTGGCTTGTGCTTGTTCAGGTAGCTCCCCACATCTCACAAAAGCTGCATGCATAGAGAGGCATCGGACTCTCCAAATTGCCCCTATTTTGGACATTTAATTTGAAATGGCCCCTTCGGGATACTTGAAAATGCCAAGCTGACTAAGAAAGGCAAAATGTTGACTCTTAATTTGAAACAGCCCCTTCAAGATACTTGAAGATGCTAAGCTGATTAGGAAAGGTAGAGAGAAGACAAGGGATAAAGAGAGCGGTGAATTGGAGGCAGTCCAGCACTGGTTGCCCAAGGCAACTGGGCTTTCTTTTCCTCTGAAGTGCTTATAGGAATTGGCTTCATTCATTCTTTTAATGCCATTGATAACCTGCCCCCCCTCGTTTAGTAGGCAAGATGTTGGAACAAAGTGTCACATTGAGGGTCATAATAAAGGGAAGCTGACTGCTGATTCAAGCTGTTCGTAGAAGAGTTTGCACTTCAATCCCCTACCTCAACCAAGCCTTGCAAGATTCTGACAAAGATGACACATCCAAAATGCACCCGAGCAGCAGATGGTATTAGCATGTTGAGGGTAGATGTCAGTAGTATCGCTGCACCAAAGACCCTGAAAGAAATTAATGGAATTATTGAGAACTATGCCTGAGTGCTAGTAATCATGTTTACATTGTGTGTAGAGCTAATAATGGATCTAGATCTGTGTTCTCTATAAGACATAGATTCTGGGATTGATCCAGGTTCAATTCCACATTTATATCTGGAAACTGGGTGAGATCCTCAGCCCAATTTACTTCACAACTTATTTGTGAATAAAATGGGAAATGTGTTCTCTTGCGCTCCAAGAGAAAAGCTAGAATATAAATTGAAGAAAAAAAATTAAATGCCCAAATAATTATTTCTTAAATAGAGAATAATTTGTTATTAAATATTTAATATTTTCTGATCACCCCAAATCCATCTTTACATGAAACAAGTATCTTCACTATTTAAAAAACCCAGTTGCAATAAATTTTGAGTGGTAAGATTAACTATAGTACTAATGTTGAGATAATAATAATAATAACAATAACAACAATGACAATAATAATAATAATAATAATAATAATAATAATAATAATAATAATAATAATAATAATAAAGTTGGAAGGGACCTTGGAGGTCATCTAATCCAACCCCCTGTTCAGGCAGTAAACCCTATACCATTTCAGACAAATGGCTGTCCAGTCTCTTCTTAAAAACTTCCAGTTTTGGAGCATTCACAATCCTGGAGGCAGGTTGTTCCACTGATTAATTGTTCTAACAGTCAGAAAATTTCTCCTTAGTTCTAGGTTGCTTCTCTGTTTGGTTAGTTTCCATCCATTTCTTCTTGTCCTGCCTTCAGGTGCTTTGGAGAATAGCTTGACTACCTCTGCTTTATGGCAGCCCCTGAGATATTGGAACACTGCTATCATGTCTCTCCTCATCCTTATCTTCATTAAACTAGACATATCCAATTCCAGCAACTGTTCCTTATATGTTTTATCCTCCAGTCCCCTAATCATCTTTGTTTCTCTTCTCTGTACTGTTTCTAGAGTCTCAACATCTTTTTTACATTGCAGTGACCAAAACTGGATGCAGTATTCCAAGTGTGGCCTTACCAAGGCATTGAAGAGTGGTATTAATACTTCACATGATCTTGATTCTATCCCTCTGTTAATGCAGCCTAGCACTGTGTTGGCTTTTTTGGTAGCTGCAGCACATTGTTGGCTCATATTTAAGTGCTTGTCCACTAGAGCTCTGAGATCCCTCTCTCAGTTGCTACCATTGAGCAAAGTACCATCTATACTATACCTGTACATTTGGTTTTTCTTGCCTAAATGTAAAACCTTACTTTTTTCACCACTAAATTTCATTTTGTTAGATAGCGCCCAATGTTCAAGTTTAGTTTCCTTTTAGTTAGGATATATAGATTACTTACAATATCTTTATAATATGTTATAGATTTACAATATATTCATATACTGTACACAACTACTACAAAAGCCCATTATATTAAGTTGGATATTCTGTCCAGTCCAAAGCTAAGCCTTCTGGACCCCTACAAACAAATCACACTCTGTGAACCAAGAAGTTTTCTTTTCCTCTAATTTATAACTCTTTCCAAAAATTATACATACCAAATATATCTTCAGAGAGACTAAAAGACCTTCAAAGCATTCCTTTTAGACATCAACCTCTGAAGATGGATTAGACTGTCTATAGAGAAAAATATCTACTAATCATTACCTTGATCAAATATCCTGAAGTATTTTAAAGCCATCAGTTATACAAAGAAGGATAATTCATAATAATATTTGGGGAGCTTGCCTTTAATCATTCATCATATCATTGTTCATTTGAGATTTTATAGCTGAACATATCAAAATGTGATATATTGTATTTATGTCCTCTAATAGAAAAGTTTTGTCTGTTGGAGCTTGATCTCCAATGCTATGTGGATGTCATTACCTGATCTTATTAGGCAGTGAAAATCTGAATGTGAAAATACCTTTCAAGCTGTGATTAGGGGGGGAAAAATAGCCTCAAAAATGTGCGTTAAAGGGACCCCTTGAACATGTTGATTTGGAAAGAGGAAGCCATTTATTTCAAATCAGTTTTAATCATCATCATCATCATCATCATCATCATCATCATAGTAAAGTTGGAAGGGACCTTGGAGGTCATCTAATCCAATCCCCTGCTCAGGCAGGAAACCCTATACCATTTTGGACAAATGGCTGTCCAGTCTCTTCTTAAAAACCTCCAGTGTTGGAGCATTTACCGCTTCTGGAGGCAGGTTGTTCCACTGGTTAATTGTTCTAACTCTCAGGAAGTTTCTCTTTAATTCTAGCTTGCTTCTCTCCTTGCTTAGTTTCCACCCGTTTGCTTCTTGTCCTGCCTTCAGGCGCCTTGGAAAATAGCTTCACTCCCTCTTCTTTGTGGCAGCCCCTGAGATATTGGAAAACTGCTTTCATGTCCCCCCTCGTCCTTCTCTTCATTAAACTAGACATACCCAATTTCAGCAACCGTTCCTTATATGCTTTAGCCTCCAGTCCCCTAATCATCTTTGTTGCTCTTCTCAGTACTCTTTCTAGAGTCTCAACATCTTTTTTACATCTATATCTAGTGGAGAAACTAAAAAAGTTCCTGTATAATCTTGGAAGATTCACCTATTTTGCTCAGATGCTGTAATAAACGAATAAAATAAGGAAGATGATTTACTTTCACTTGAAACACTAATCAGAGGATGCTGGCGACCAAAACAGAAACTGCTACTTTCAGACTAAAATGGGGGCATGTTTTAAATGATTAAGATTAAGGCAGGAAATAAGAACACAACACTAAGAGTGATGTCTGGTGTGGTCTGAAAATAGAATTGATATTGTTTGAAAAAGACAGACAAATAATTCAAGGCAGCTGTACCGGGAAAAGGTCACTTGGTCCATGGAGAATGCCCCACTCAAATGGAACTCCATTTTACTCTATTATTAATACATCCCAGCAAGTCTCTTTCTATATAAACAGTCTCTCTCTTTCTGTCTTTAAAGAAAGAAAAAAAGAAAGGGAAAAAGCACACAAAAGAGTGTGTGACAGACTGCATAAACCTATGCTTAGCCATTCCTCCTTGTTTCCTGCAATTTTTTTTCCCCTAGTCTGGCCTGAATACAATATTTACTTTAATATGTAGGTCATATTTCCTGGACTATAAACTCTATCCAGAATATATGAGGGGCTGGTTTCCAAGTATTCTATTTTCAATACATTCATTCCATATTCTTAAGAGTCTAAGAAACTCTCTTTGCATATAAAACTATCAACATCACAATAAGATTGAATGTTACATACACAAGCGTGCAGATATGCAAACACACCATTTATTTTAATAAACAATTGTATAACCATAAAGAGACATCAAAATATAGTCAAGGGTACTTAAAATATCCATTTTTATTTTACCTGCTCCAGTTACTAACAAAAAAAAAAAGACATTCACGTTTGCTTCATGCTTGCTTGTTGCTTGCTTTTGCTGGCCTGATTCATTCTTTTGGTTTTGTTTTGTTTTTTAAAAAAATAACATATTTCATTTCATTTTCTTTCACTTTTCCATTTCACAGTTTTTTTCACCTAAGCCCAAACCACAAGCTTTAGTTCAGATTCCAAGTCAGGGATTTATTAAGAAACAGATTGATCAAACTGATTTTGGACCCCCACTTTTCATTTTATTCAAGATCAAAATCCAAAACTTCTGATATATATATGTGTGTGTGTGTGTGTGTGTGTGTGTGTGTGTGTGTGTGTGTGTGTGTGTTTTCTGAGGTTTTCGCGGGTGTTTGTATGTAGGTCTTTGGTTATTCGGGTTTTCTCCTGCATAAAATTGGAAGTGTCTTGGCGACATGTCAACAAAGTCCCATTCGTCATCTTCAGGCTGGTGTTTTCAGCTTCGTGCTTTGAGGAGCAATGAAGCACGAAGCACAAAGCTGAAAACCGGAATAACCAAAGACATATATATATATATATATATATATATATATATATATATATATATATATATATATATATATTTAAAAGATTTATATGCCCCTCCTTGAGCAGCTTACAACAGCAGTAAAACCCCAGAGCTATAAAACTATAAAATTAAAAAATAAAGCCATAAAATGATCAAACAAAAAACCAGTGCCTTAAATTTCTCTCCAAGAAATGTCTAATTAACTCCAAAAAAATGGAAATACAAACCCTATGAAACATAAAGCAAAGCTCCACACTACTGTGCTGAAAATGGGCAACGTGAAATTTAGATCAGCTCCAAGAAAGGGAGAAAAAAGTTTTAAAAATATTTTAATAATTATTTTAAATTTGCATTTGACTTTCTCTATTTTCATTGACTTTCTTAGGCTTTTTTGTTTTGTGTTCTTCAACAAATGCAAAGAATTTTCTTGCTACAAATGATTTCGCACGGGGGGGGGGGAATTCACTGCAAATTGTAACCTTTGCACTCTAGCCACTTACAAGTCTCTCTGCAACCATTTTTATTTTTCCCAAAAATGAACCAAGAGAATACACAAAATAACATCTGTAGCTATTTAGAAAGCATCAGAAAAATTCAACATCTTAGGGACATTTAAAGAGCCTTGCATAAATTATTGGTCACCAGATGGAGCAATTGTTTAACTAAATTCTACTTTAGGAATATTTACTTATCCTAGCTAACTAAAGGATTTACTTATCCTAAGTAAGTAATATTTTTAATTTAATATTAAGTGGAATTTCCAATTTCCAACAGCAAATGTATTTTCCTATTATGAAAGAATAATCAGAATAATATAATGGTAATAATATTAATTGAATACAGATAATCAAACAATCAATCAGAATAGAGCTGGAAGGGACCTTCAAGGTCTTCTAGTCCAACCCCCTGCTCAAGCAGGAGACCCGATACCATTTCAGTCAAGTGACTGTCCTCAATGTACAACCACAGGTTATTTAGTTTAGTTTATTGATTAGCCCAGAGGCCATATCAAAATTCAGAGTTCCAATATGTAATATTAATAAAATCCTATAAAAACAATTTAAAATGAAATTGGAGTAAAATACAATAATTTAATATATAGACTAGTAAAATAAGATAAATTATATTTCAGTATCACCCCTACAATCTACCCCAATCTGTCCCAATATACCGATCTTATCCAAATCATTTTATTCAAGAACTGTGCCGTGTTAAGTGTTGTTTTCAAATTCTGGTTACATATATGTTGTTTTAATAAGGGGTTCTCAATGGGTCATTTGTTTAATATATGAACCAAGGTACCTGCCTCTCACATACAAGCAACAATCAAATAGTATGTGAGCCAAGTCCTCTACTGTTCTGCAAATGCAGATTATATGGTATAGAATGGAACCTCCCATATCTGACCATTGTATCGAGCTGTTCGAATCTCGCTCATGATTTACAACTACAAAAATTTTCTGTTGCTAAGTCTGTTGCTAACTCATGTTAAATGAGTTTCACCCCATTTAATGGCCTTTCTTGCCACAGTTGTTAAGTGAATTACTGCAGTTCTTAAGTTAGTAACACGGTTGTTAAGTGAATCTGGCTTCCCCACTGACTTTGCTTGTCAGAAGGTCATTCATAAAAGGTGATCACATGACCCAGGACACTGCCACCATCATTAATATGAGTCAGTTGCAAAATGTCTGAATTTTGATCACATGCCCATGGGGATGCCACATTGGTCATAAGTATGAAAGTTTTTCAGTGCAGTTGTAACTTCGAACGCTCACTAAGTGAACTGTTGTAAGATGAGGATTACCTGTAGAGAGAGAAACTGAAACCTCATGGGGGGAGGGGCAATGTTTTAGTCACTGTTGATTCTTGGCGGCCTGGAGACATCCCTTCAATGTTATTGGCATGAATTCAGAAGTGATTTGCCATTGCCTCCATGCTAGGGCTGAGAGGGATGACTGATCCAAACTGGCTTTGTGCCTAAGGCGGGATTAGAACTCATTGTCTCCTGGTTTCTAGCCTGCTGCCTTACCACTATACCAGGGGTAGGCAACCTTGGTCTTTTATGACTCGTGGACTTCAACTCCCAGAATTCCTCAGCCAGCATGGCTCAGCTTGGAAATCTCTCCTTTTCCCTTCAGCATGGCTGGCTCAGGAATTCTGGGAGTTGAAGTCCACGAGTCATAAAAGAGCCAAGGTTGCCTACCCCTGCACTATACCAAACTGACTCTTAAAAGTGCTAACAAAAGTGCTAACAAAATGCAGAAATTAGATAAAGGCTAAACCAGGGTCTAAACCATCCTTATTTCTCTGTTATGTCAACTCATCCTTCTTCAGGTGCCAGACTTACTTACAAGTCTTTTTGAAGAGAAAACTTACTTGGGAGCAATAGCTGTCAACGCTGCTAACATCAGATGTTTTTGCATTGACAACAGATGGAAATGTAGCCATCTTTTACCTTCTGCTTTTAGAGTTAGATGATGCTGGGAGGGAGGATGTGAACGAGACTCCAGCTAGACATAACAACACCAAGCTGTTGAGAAACAAGGTTATTTTAACCAGAGCTGATAAGGAATTGGCGGCTGGAGAACTGGAGAGGAAGTCCATGCTTCAAGCTAATTGGGGAATGTGATTTATGACTGTTAATTGGAGGAAGGAATTGTGCTTTGATACTATGTGGTCAGGGGAGGAGAATTCAATTTTTGGCTTCGATTATGCACTGCCAATGTTATGCTACTCAAAATAAAGATTCTTTAAGGTAAATAATGCCTCGAAGTTCTTTTGAAGAGTTTCATCTGTCGGAACCATGACAATAGCTTTGAAAAGTTTTATGAACTGAAAAGAGGTTTGCATTCTTAATTCCATTTTGTTTCCTTATTCTGTCCTGCCAGATCTCCCTTGTCCAGAGAACCATCATGGAATGGAGTTTTGAAAAATCATGTGTTATATCCTGTACATTTACTTAAAGATAAAGCCTCTGAGATCAACAGAGCAAAATCCCAAAAGGCGTACTTAGTGCCAGCATCTTATCTTCGTGTGTGATCAGCAAGTTCCATTTTTTTTGTATTCATAGTTCCCTCAAACTGGAAACAATTGTGATCGATCTGGCAAGAATGTTAGGAGAATAAACAACAAAAAAGACTAAAATTGCTATTTTTATATTATAGAATAATGGCTCCTACATTATTATTCACAAAAATGTAGAATCATAGTCAATTCTTTACCTGATGTTGGCCTTTATAAGCACTGTACTCTTCCCAAGAACCTAGGATATCATAATGTATTAGCAGAGGATAAGTGTGCATCTAAGCAGTATGGCCATTTGTAATTGACAGATGGAAATTTTAGAAATATTTATTTATTGGACCTTCTCATTATTACTGCTCCTATTTATATTCCTCAAAGCTGTACACCCTTCCTTCACTGAAGTCAGACCTCCCATTTATGCCAGAATTCATATGCCTTGATTTGGATGGACTACAAGTTCATAATAAAGTTTCAGATGTTACTGTAACAGTAAAGAACAGCTACTCTATTGGGGTCACAGAAACTAGGAAAGAAGCAGCCATGATTCTAAGACTGAATAGATACTGCCATGAGAAGTTATATCAACATTATTTCAACATTATTTGTGACATCCTTGCTGCTTTCTGAGCTTGATTGTTTGCTTGCAGACGTTTCATTACCCAACTAGGTGACATCACCAGTGTCATGAATGTGATTAAGAAACTACCAATGAGGAAAACACCCCACACACACCAAAATTGGGAGGGCAAGCTATTATTTATAATCAGGGAGCAAACCTCATATTCATTCTCACTGATGATGTTATATCTAGTTGGGTTGTGAAAAATGTGCAGTCAAAAAATCAAGCTCAGAGATCAGCAAGGACTCCATAGTTCAATCCTGAAGTACATATATCCCCTTCTCTTAGAACAGTAATATTTACTATAGGATACAACTACCATAATAAAATTCTTACAGTATTTGACTTGGTAACTGAGATTCCTATGCTGACTTAATAATTTTAGAATCTGCTTATAACTACCCATCATTTTTCTAAATGCATTTAAGGGAAATGGCAGCCAAAAGGTTTTAGAAATGAATGTTTCATATATACATAGATTTTGCCCACCCAATTTTATATGTGTAAAATCTATTTTCTGTCTGTCAGTCTTTCTTTCTATCTAATCTATCTATCTATCTATCTATCTATCTATCTATCTATCTATCTATCTATCTATCTATCTATCTATCTATCTATCTAGATAGCTAGATAGATAGCTAGCTAGCTAGCTATCATCTGTCATCTATCTATTTATCTATCTAATTTACAGCAGGTATTCTACCTACCTATACCAACCTCTATCTATCTGTCTGTCTGTCTGTCTGTCTATCTACCTCTACCTCTATCTATCTATCTATCTATCTATCTATCTATCTATCTATCTATCTATCTATCTATCTATCTCTATATTGGGCTATGCAAAAACTCAGAGCTAAATCCTTGCAGATGAATAAAGAAGATCTCACTCGCTCCCTCCCCCCACCACCGCATTACACATTTTTTTATGAAGAAGAAAACCACTTTCTACATGCCACCAGGGAGGGGTGGAGGCATCTGGGTGCCCGTTCCTCTGATTAAAACTTCTTTTAAATCATTTTTCAAAGGATTAATACGGATAAGCTGATTCCCTGGCTCCTGCTTTTAATCTAATAAAGGCTTGAATACATTATTAATTTTTGCTACACATCTGAGGCCTGCTTTTGTCAAACAAACCCCCCTCCCCCCCTAATCCCTTAGTACATCATTAAGCTGTGAAAATGACTTCATCACCCATGACAGAAAATTGAAGCCTCCCTCCCCCCTTCCAAGCCATATGGCAAGTGAAAATTCAACCCCCTCTGCCAGGAAGCTGAGGCACTGCTGGACACTGGGACATCCTTTGGGCCTCACTTCTACTGCACTAGCCAAGGGCTGTGGAAAACAAGGAGCATATTTTGAAGTCACCTGCCAAGCCAAGTCTGCCAACGCCTGCCAAACAGGGCCTTCACGAGCTAATTTCTATTCCCATGGTACCACTAACACCCTATCATATGATATGGGCATCTCAAATGTAAACTGATCTATTGCATCCAAGGCAGCTTTGGACAGGTTTTTCTAATCACTTTGCCATTGGGTCTGTTCTAATTTACAATTACAGCCAAGCCAAATAGCATTGATGTTTCTGTCTCCATGGATCGAATGCCAGGGAAAGAGGGCGTGGGTGATTTCTGTATAGGGCAGAAGAAAGAAATGTGAGTCTCAGCCTAATCTCTCTAGCCTAATTTCAAAACCCTCCAGGTAATTCTGAAACAGAATTGAATCTAAGAATTTTAATTTTATTTATTTTTGACAAATTTTCTATGTAACCAAAAATTTAACCTTCAAAACTTTATGTGGTCCAATATTCTGGTAGGTGCTATCTCAGCTAGAGGCTAATATTGCTGGCTTGTTATGCAAGCACAGCAGCACAGAATCAATGTCATGGAAACTGTGGCAGATATAAAGGTTAATTTTGCAATCCCAGCTTCAGCAATGCATCTCCAACCATCAATCTGTTTTGCCCTTTCATGATACCTTGCCATTAAAAAAAAAGCACCAGTCAATACACAGGGACAGCAAGAAGAACATATAATGTCACTCAGAACAAGGCACACATCACCCTATTTACAGCCAGATAATAACAAAGAGTCCAAATGTGTATATGTGTTCATAAAGCAAAGGGTGGCAAGCCAGCGCAGAGGCTAATTACAGCTGTGACTTGAATAACACAATCTTTGTGAATTGTTTACTTAATTTGTTTCTATACTAAATGGCCCCAAAAATTTGGCACATGGCAATTTACAATACTAGTAACAATCAAATCATCATCATCATCATCATCATCATCAATAGTGTACCTTAGTAACAGTAGTCACCCATAAAAAAGAATACAAAACAACATAGAAAAGCAATGGGGTCGATACTGAACTTTATGTGGAGAAAGCTAAAATACAGGGAAAAATAGATTTTTCTTAGACAACATTTATATAGAAGAAAGTAATACAACATTTGGGAAAGAAAAAAAATGTGTTGGATCAAGAGTTCTTTAATTTAGAAATGTTCTCACTCTTTGTGACTTGGAGTTAGCATATTAAAACTATTACATATTGTCTCCTGGGGATATGGCTACAATTCCCATTGTGACTCCACAAAGCCAACACCATCATCTTTGAATTCCTAAATATAGTATCATTGCTTTAGTGGGGGGGGGATGATCCAGAAAATGCCAGGGGTCCTGCTCCAGAAACAACATGAAAACAACTGGAGTCCAAATTAGGTGATGACAAACGCCTTTGCTTCCTTCCAGCCTCCCATTGACAATAGGACAATTCAGAACTGCTTCCTAGCTGAACACTGCACATTTCTGTGCATAAATTGGTTTGTTTATAAGATATAAATTAATGTCAGCCTTTCAAAGTAGATCAGACTAGGAAACCAATGTTATGTGGGTCAGAACTATTTTCACTTTAAAGCTATAGTAACCGAATCTTGCAAGAGTGAATATGTCCTTCCCTAACCCCCACCCCAGACATGTGAAATAGGGAGGGCTTTACTGAAATATTTACACTAGTTTCTTGGTCTGAGCTCAGCTCCTTTAATCTGACCATCATCTTCATACTTGCCTTTCCTTCACAGGCCTTTCCTGAGACTGCGAGATCCAATTGAGTTCAATGTTTATTAGCTTACACCTAGTGGACAGAACCTTGCTAAACTAAAGGTATAACTTTCTAACCTACCTGAGAGATTCTAGGGTATGATTACCCTAAACTTCTTCTGCCCCTTCCCCCCCACCACCACTTCATCCAGATCAGGGCTGTGCAGTCTCTTAATCTGGGCCTCTTTCTGGGAAAAAACTTTGGAGCCAAAGTCTCCCCCATTGCTCTTGTAGATGCACATTACTTCACACAAGTGCAGTTTTCTGGGGAGAGACTCCCACAGCCTGGGAGCCAACTAGGGGAAGGATATTTCTCACATATTAGAGACCTTAAACCAGTGTTTCTCAACCATGACAATTTTAAGGCATGTGGACTTCAGCTGGCTGTAGAATTCTGGGAGTTGAAGTCCACATGCCTTAAAATTGTCAAGGTTGAGAAATACTGCCTTAAACACTTGTAGCACATAGATCCTCAGATGGTCCTCCCTTGTTCTCCTGAGTAACCAGAAAGATTCACAGCTGGAAAGGCAATCCTGCAGATGATCGGCTCTAGGCCATTTAGGGCTTTTAAACAACGGCCCCACATGCATCACATTGCAATAATCAAGGTCTCTGTTAAGCAGAGACTTTCACTGAAAACATTAAATTATATTCTTAATCAGAAACCTACATTGATCCCAGGGCAAAGGAAGGAGTAATCAGTGTACTTAAGTGCTGGCAAACACATCACAAGGACAAGGTTACAATGTAAGCAAATATGTAGATAAATGTTAGTAAGTATAGCCTACTGCAAGGGTCAGCTTGCCCACTGGCATTCCTTGCCAAAATCAGCTTTTGCAAATCTAATGATATCTGAGTTTTCAGGAATACTGCTAAACTGCTCCCCAAGGCATAACATGGGTCACTGACCTAGATGTTGAATTATAGTCTCCTTTGCACCATGTATTGGGTACCTCCTGATTACAAGGACCATAGTTATTTCAAAACAGTGTCCTCAAAGCCTACTCCCATCAGATGGTCTAGAAGGATACGATGCCAAGGATACTGAGAGGCACAGAAAGTTTCAAGAGAACTAGCAGGGCCACATTGCCTATAACTAGCTTCCAGTTTAGCCCATCCACCAAGGCAATCTCAATATCAGAACTCTGGGGAACCCCTGATCAAAATGGGTCCAGAAAAATCTGTTTCTTTCCGTTTGAGTCTTGATTTTAACTATGTCTGTTACTCAATATTGTATAGAAGTAGCAGTGCATACCTACATTCATTTTTATTTTAAATCAAGCAGTTTAACCAATAAATGGCAACTTGTGATGAGGTTGGAAGATGTTGGCATTTGATTTTTTTAAAAAAGATGTTCCAGCACTTAAAAACACATACACAGTGTGTAAATCCTAGATGGTACTATAGCTCCTTCATTCCACCCAGCCACAGATTCAAATGTTGGATTAATTATAATTTCAGTGGAAAGGGCAACTTAAGAAGACAATGAGCAGTTGAAGCAGCACAACCTCTTTTAAAGTACTCTCTATGTAAGATCAGTTTTCCACTTGATGTAATTTTTGAGAATCTGGTTCAACAGTATGATAAACTCCACCTCGATCCTTAGAAGATGCCAGAAGTATCAGAAACTGTTAAGCAGAGACTTTCACTGAAAACATTAAATTATATTCTTAATCAGAAACCTACATTGATCCCAGGGCAAAGGAAGGAGTAATCAGTGTACTTAAGTGTTGGCAAACACATCACAAGGACAATTTGGAAATCAATAACAAATAACAATACAGTGAAAGATTAGTCCAACAGAAAATGAAATATCCAAGCTACTGTAAATCACAAATGTCAAACTTAAAAAAACAACAACCCAAAGTAGAACAACCTCTTCCTTAATTACTTTTAACTGACATTTATAACCCAAAGCTTGTTTATCTATATTCCTTAAATCCATTCATAAAATATCTAACAATGGTTTTGGCTTTTGTGTATTCTTACTGGGAAAGGGTAATGGCCCTATTTTATAAGCCACCTCTGTCAGTTTCTTCCAAAAATCGTCCAGAAACAATAGCTGAAGACATTGTTGCTATTAGAAACAAAAACAGAATAAACAAGCACCTGAAGCTTTATCAGTGCTTATCCACATTCTTGCTTCCGACCATATCATTCTTTTCTTGAACTCTGCCAGAGAGATGAGAGAGCCACTGACACTTGTTCAGAAGGAAAGCCAAATCTCTCAATTAACTTCCTTTGATTCACATAGAACCACATCCCCTTATCCATATAATGTAATTTCTATTCTCCCAGTGAGAGATTTTTGGGGGGGTACATTCATTCTTTATCTATTTGTCTATGTCACTTTCCTTGACAGGCCCAGTGCAGTGCTTGAGTAAGAGCCCTGTAAAAGGAACATGACTGGAGAGATTGGAAATACACATCTTCAACTTGCATAATTTCTTCAAAGAATTACATCTTCCCTCACAAAGGAAAATACACAAAGAGTGTTTCTTTCATGATGTATTGTCATTTTAAATATCACTAAAATACATTTGTTGAAACTATATTGATGCTCAAGTCACTTTTCCCTTTCCAATTCAAGGGCATGCATAACTATTCACTACAAGAATTGTCTAGGATATAGGCTTGAATCTGAACCTCCATTATTATTTGGGGACTCCTTTTTTTTCTATAATGGAAATGCTCACACTTTCATCCTCTTACCCATCTACTTTTAATGTATGTCTATGTGGGCATATTTGTGCTTTCTCGTTTGTCTTTTGTTAGAATAGGTGGAGTCTGACCACCTACACAATCCTGTCCTAACAATCTAGCAATAGCATATAATGCCTACAACCAGCCAACTCTTGATGGTCCAAGACCTGCCTGTGCAATCATTATCTGACTTTCCAAGTCCAAATCAATCCTTATTTAAACCCCAAGCTCTTTTGTTCATCAACCCATTCATGAAGTTTCAGATTATTCATCAACCCCCAACAATTTATCAAATGAACATAATTCAACAAATATTACTTTAACTAGTAATACTACAAAACTATGAAGCCTTGGTCAGTCCTATTGATTCTTGGGAATGGATATTGTCTATTTGGGAAAAAATATTATATGAATGTTGAATGAGTAAATTCACCAAGAGAACTTGAAAAAAACCCTTGGTGAATTGGTATCAGAGTAATTGACTACAGAACACATGTCTGAACTAATATGGTAATATTGCGGGACTTGTTCTCTTCTCCCTATTATTTGATTAAATGCAAAATCTTAGCCGTACTAACAGTTATTGTGTGTGCACTCAATCATGGAAAAAGCTATGGCAGTAAGAAAAATATTCATATTTTTTCATATGCTAACCCTTATAAGAAAAAAGACACAGTTTAAAAAGACACCAGGATTTATTAAACAGCTACTGTTACAGAATACTCAACATCACAGGAAAATGTAATCATTTATCTTTTTTTAATATACCCTTCTGCCTTTAAAAGTTTCACAACTATTAAAAATGGAGTATTTCTTTACTTTTTTATTAACAATATGGTGCCTACTGGAACCATATGGGAACAAAGTAATGGGGCAAGGCTGATTCTGTAGATCTCAACTGTGATCTGCACGTGCCTGGAAGATGAGAATCATCTTTTCATTATGACTTTGAATGGCTACTTAGTTGCCTATGGAAAGTCATGAGAAACACCTGGAATATTGAAGATTGCAGCTGCAACAAATAGTTCATGGCTGTTTCTGGTTATCTTTTTCTTTCTAGAGTCTGCATTCTTTCATTACCAGTCTATTTGGAGAGTCACCCATTGAAGAGGGAATGTGGTCAAACACAATACTCATCTATACAGAGTTGCTGTTGAGTTTTTCTAGATCTTTCATTAGTTCAGTTACAAGTGTATTACTCTTTATTTTAAAAGAGGTCATGATTTTTAACCAGCAATGACAATGAGTTAAGCAGTGAATCAGACAATCACCCATGTGACTAACTATATTTCAGGTTTATGAGCTAACAAGGTCCTTTCTCCAGATTATCCATTTACTCTATACCTTCAACTGTGGAAAATTTTCTGGGAATAAAACAGATGTTAGAGAGTTATTGCTGATTTTAAGAACAAGGAAAGAACTTGTGTGGATCTCTCAGCATTGTCTATTCAGCATCTCTACTTCTTTTGTTGGGGAGGTGACTAACAGATGGAAAAGATGCAAGCTTTTTGTTTTGCATAATGGTCTTCCACCCCTAATGAGGAAAAACTCACCTATGTAGAAGACTTTGTTATTGCAATTGTAGCCATGGAGTTTCTTGAGAATATCAATGTCTGGAGGCATAAAGAAAATTTGCAAGAATTCTAAGGGAAATTCTAATCTGTATGTCATTTATTTCTTGCCTTATTGACTACATGTATGTACACACGCAGTTCATGTAAACTGGCCCATTACTGACACATCAAATCCCAGCTTGTCTTGTTCCATGCAGCTTAATATATGAGGGCAATTCAGAAATAAACCTCCATTTGGTAATCAATAAGAGATACTCGCAGATACAGAACTTTTATTATACACATTAGAAAACTACAACATTACATTACTTTTTGAAATAATCACCATTCAAATTGAGGCACGTCATAATATCTTATAAGGTTTGAAAATCCTTAGTAGTAGTCACTCAGCGCCAAATCTGGGTTATAGGGGGGTGATCAAAAACATCCCAATGGAAGTGCTTTAAAAGTTCTTGGGTGCATCTAGCAGTGTGCGGGCAAGCATTATCGTGAACCAACACCACACCATAACTCAGCATGTCCCAACACTTGTTATGGATGGCTTGTCTGAGTTTTCATAACGTTTCACAGTAGACTTCTGAATTGATGGTCGAACCACACTCCATGAACTTCACTAGCGGTACTCCTTTGGTATCTTCACATTTGGTGGGATTTTCTATGGCACCACTTCCAGTGTGGTGTTGGTTCATGATAATGCTCACCCAAACACCACTAGATGCACCCAAGAACTTTTGAAGCAGTTCCGTTGGGATGTTTTTGATCACCACCCCATAGCCCAGATTTGGCACGTGTGACTACTACTAAGGAATTTCAAACCTTGTAAGACATTATGACAAGTGCTTCAATTTGAATGGCAAGTATGTCAAAAAGTAGTGTAATTTTGCAGTTTTCTAATGTGTATAATAAAAGTTCTGAATCTGCAAGTGTCTGTCATTGATAACCAAACAGAGGTTTATTTCTGAATTATTATATTAAAATAACTGAAAACCAAGTTGGTAAATGACCTTGGAGAAGTTATGCAGAGAACCTCAGAAAAAGATGAGCTCAGCAAAAGATGAGCTCAGCCTGGGGAAAAAAGGCAGTGTGAGGGGGGGGGATTAAAGTTGCCCTACTTAACTCTCTTTGGTATTTGAAGGAGGGAAGTAAAAATGCCCTCAGACTTTCAAGGTTCTTTTAGGACAATAGAGTTCTAATAGTTCTAATAGTATAATTATTTTACTGTAGAGAGAAGTTCCCTGAGGATGGGCTCCAGCATGAATCTGAAAGGTTGGAAAACTAAATCTCTGGACCTGGTGACCGATCCAAATTGGATCTTGCAATATTATCCTGGGACACGTATATTTGCCTTCATTCTCATTGTGTCTGATTCCTGACCTAGCTTACCTTGAATGTTGACAGTAAGTCACTGCAGGAGAAAGTCCTTAGCTAACCTTAGTTGATCTCAAAAAAGTTAAACAGATTACCTAATTGATACTCAGTTAAGAAACTATTAGGGACTATAAGCTGTAGGTATCCCGCAAGAAGGAAACAAGATATCCACATCATTTTCATAAAAACTACATGGATGTGTCCACCTATACCTGTAATCAAATTCAGTTTGAGAAGCCTTTTCCTTCAAGCTAGCTTCAGCAATACCTCATTTACATCCAAAATCCTACTTCTGAGATCCACACAAGAAAAAATTTAATTTGTAAAACTAAATTATAGAGAAATTAGAATCATATATAACCACAGCACAAAGATTTGAGATGTTTTTAAAGATATGCTTTATGTGCAAGCAATGTTATTAGAGACCAATATTAAATTTTCCATTCCATTGCAACAATATGAATGATTCATGGCCAATCATTCATAGTGTTGTTCATAAAACACAATTACATATTCTGTAGCTGTGCTGATAATACAAAAGGATAAGTATTTTACCTGGCATAAGAATTTTTTCCCCCTTCAAATACTTTACGTTTAAACTCAAAGGATGCTTAGGTGATATAAATATGTAATCTTTTTTAGGAGGCAGATCATCTTAAAATCCTATTTTTTAAACATATATGAGCTGCTCATTTTATGGCATCTCCCCCCTTATCCTTTACCTACTGTATATGTAACTGAACCTGTAAATTGTACTATTATTTGCTATCATACTAGAGCCAAATTATCCATATCTTTAAATTTTGATAGTGAATATTCCCTAGACAATCTGCAAATATTTAAATCTTTGTTAAATATTCCATATCTGTACTTACTAATTTTAAGATGCTTTCAAAAACTGGGATTGAATAATTATCAAACATGTTTCTCATTTCATAGTATGTCATTTTTGACATGGAATGGCATTTAATGTTTGACTGTATGTGTAAATGATCTGTTGCAACTGACATCCAATGTCTTACAATACAGTTTAGATTTCAAACACATCAAAAGCTAAAAAAAATCTAAAGTTCTCAAATATCACCCAAACTAAATAAAAGACAAAATTTTGATTCCAAACTAATAGGATATAAGAAGTTTTACGATAGACTTTTATATCTGGTTTAAGTTTTTCCAGCTCTAAGCAGGGACTTCTGATACTGTATTCCCTTCTCAGCAACATTATTTTTAAGTTTTGTAGTTCAAGATTGCAGTTTTTGCTGCCTTTTAAAAATGAAGAAAAATTATTTCCCTAAGATTTGTTAAGCGTTACATTCCATTTTTCATTCAAGAGCCCAAAGTGGCATAAATAGTCCTCTCTTCTCCCATTTTTTTCTGCACAACAACCCTGTGAGACACATTTGTCTAAAAGAGGCCCAGGGTCAACCAGACAGCTTTCATGAATGAGGGTCTTTATTTGTTTTCAATACATGTATAGTTCTACTGCACACCACACTGGAGAGAGATTTAATAGGCTCTAGATGTTGAGATCTCTTTAATTATAAATCTCAGCAGAGATATGGCAAAGAAGGATTAAGGAAATCTTGGTCTTTGTTATACTATACAGACTGATAAATTTGAGCTCAATGACCTTTCTTTATATTACAAGCATATTCTTTGAACATATTGAACAAAGTGCAAAGAGACATAGAGTAGACCCTTACATGGTACACTTATACTTGCAGAGATCTTTATGAGTAAGGTTTTAGCTTGTGAATCCAACAGTATCTCCAAAATGCAAACCTGAAATGGCATCATTCACAAACTGCTACGAGCAAGAACTAGGAATGCATATTTAGTTCCTTTTCCTAATACTGTAGGAATGATAACCTATTGAAGACTCCCACAGTAATGCAAAGCAATGCAATAAATAACATTTCAAAATGGGAGCTAGCATATGGCTTCACTCTGTCTTCAGAGCTTTTCACTATCTGCATGAAACTTCTGGGAAAGATCATCAGAAGAGCTGAACAGTATTATCGTATGATATTCAAACCATGAGTCTATAACATCTTCAGGTAATCATATACCTTCCCTGGAAATAGACTTGCAGCTGGCGAAGGATAATAATATCTTATTAAGGGATGATACATTGAAACTAAGTTCAGATAAAATTGAGTTGCTTATTGTGAAGGTCACATACAGATACATCTGTTAGTTGTGGATGAGATCATGATCATGAAGGAGCAGGTACATATCCAAATCTTCAGCTTTCCCACCTTTGATTGATTGGTCAACATTACCTCTTCTTGGAAGAAACCAGTCTTAAACTCATAATGCATTCATTGAAAACCACTACAAAGAGCCTGTATATGGAACTGACCTTGTGCCAAATTTGGAAATGTATTTAATAAAGAACTTAACATCGCAGCTGACATCTTTCCAAGTAAAATAAAAATGCCTTCTTATTTTTAGAGTCTATTACCTTCCCTGCTCTCCATCCTGCTCACTGAGATAATCTGAGAAGGAAAGGTTGTGTCTACTTTCCATTCTTTTGAAATCCTTTCCCAGTTGAGTTGGGAAGCGTAATCCCTTTATTAAGTTTCTAAGGCTACTAAAACCACACTTCATTTTAATACTTCACATGAAGTATTAATACCACTTTACAATGCCTTGGTAAGGCCACACTTGGAATACTGCATCCAGTTTTGGTCACCACGGTGTAAAAAAGATGTTGAAACTCTAGAAAGAGTACAGAGAAGAGCAACAAAGATGATTAGGGGACTGGAAGCTAAAGCATATAAGGAATGGCTGCTGGAATTGGGTATGTCTAGTTTAATGAAAAGAAGGATAAGGGGGACATGATAGCAGTGTTCCAGTATCTCAGGGGCTACCACAAAGAAGAGAGAGTCAAGCTATTCTCCAAAGTGTCTGAAGGCAGGACAAGAAGCAACAGATGGAAACTAAGCAAGGAGAGAAGCAACCTAGAACTAAGGAGAAACTTCCTGACAATTAGAACAATTAACCAGTGGAACAACCTACCTCCAGAGGTGGTGAATGCTCCAACACTGGAAGTTTTTAAGAAGAGATTGGATGGCCATTTGTCTGAAATGGTGTAAGGTTTCCTGCTTGAGCAGGGGGTTGGACCAGATGACCTCCAAGGTCCCTTCCAACTTTATTATTATTATTAACCTTTACAAGAGTAAATTCAAACTTGAAATGGGGAATTTCAAGACTGTGATAGCTATTAAGCAGTGGAAGAGCCTGTCTCCAGGATTCATGGATGATCAGTCATTGGAACCTTTCCAGCAAATGTTGGGGAGCCATTTGTCTGGGATAGTCTGAGGATTTCTGTACAGTGCATTGGGTTGAACAAGAAGACCTCCACAATACTGCCCAACCCTATGATTCTATGACACATTTTTAAATGGCCTTCTACCTTTTAAAAAAATATTTCTATTGCTGTTTTATGTTATTTTTGATACCTCAGGTTTAACTTTTGAATCGGTTTTATCTTAAGCCCTCAGAGGATATCAGGAATTGGCAGTATAATGGTAACACCTGACAGGATTAAAAAATAAATAGCGAAAAATATTTTCATCCCCCAAAGCATATTTCTCAAAAGGTCCTTTCCCTAAAGAAATAATTTTACAATATGGGACATTGTCAGAAAATGGATGAATCAGAGAAAAATCACCTTCTACAAATAGGCTTCCAAATATACAGATATTCCATGCTAGAATTTCTATGCATGGAAACTGTAAATCAAAAATATTGGTGATGATTTTTATGTCAGTTAGAATATGACTAGAAAATATAATCTTGTGAAAAGTTAAAAGCACTGATGCTTAATTTCCAAAAGCTGCTGGTCAGTCATTGACATGGGAAAAATAAAGTCAAACTAAATGTTCTCCAAGATGTGGAATAGAGTAAATAAAGCATTGATGAACAGTGACCTTGCTGAGGTTATCTACTAGACAAAGTATATACTTCAATAGAGTATACTAATATTTTTAAAAATCTATTTTAAATAATGCTTAGTTTCAGGGGAAAAGCTTTCATTACTTGCAGATAAATGCAATCCTTGGTGAAGAAAAAGGAGTTCTTACATTTGCATAGATGTGAATATGTTCTAACGAGCCATTCTTATTTTAATGAGATGTTACTTGATATCCGACAGTATGAGGTCTCTAAAATGTATACATTTCTAGAAATGTGTCATAAGGTAATTAACTCAGTATGCCCTTCTTTTGGTTAGCCTCAAAATATAATTATAGACAACTTTCACAATAGTTCTCTTCAAGACTACAACTTTCATGAGGCAAAGCTTTTTCAATCTGGGGTTTTCACTATAGCAAGGGAGTTCTTTAGTTACCTGGCAATGAGGTGGATATTGTCAAGGCTTCTGCTTTGTCAAAAGCCCCAGAGAGAAATACCATGGTGAGGTCTATTTGTCACTACTAAACAGAATTGGATAGATGCACTTTGAAGAAGTTAATGCAATTTACACACATATGTTGCAACAATTCACTGGTCATTGCCAGTGTCAGCTGACTATACATCCACTGTTGTGAAAATTAAAAAGAACAATGGGGTGATAAGATAGAGAGTGATTCTCATACAGCAGGAAGATAAAAAGAATGTTTTATCATGAGGGTATCCCAGCAACTGAAGTGAAAACTCAATCTATACCTTGCTATAAAATACACAGAATAATACAGAATCTGTTATAGAATTAGACTTTTCTAGAATTAGAAAGAAAAGGAATTAGAAGAATGGTACATCTTGATTTTAAAATGGCAGAATATTGACCAGTTCACAATGCTTTAAGGAGCTGGAATAGCCTTTTCGTAAATAACAGAAAATGATGGATGTAAGTGACTAAGCTCTCATAGGAAAAAGAGGGAGATGATTTTCACCAATTTCTTCTTCCTGCAGTCAACCAGGCCCTCTTTCATGTTCTAGAAAGTTCCCTAACTCACAGAAACAACAGTGAGTTACAGGGAGGGGAAAGAAGAAATAGAATGTTTTTGTTTCTTTTCCTCCCCCTTAACCCACTGACCAATGGTGATTGTAAAGAGCTCCACTCAAAATTATTTATATCCTGCCCATCATGGCTTATATTTTGTGTTGCAGGCATCAGCTTGCAGTCATTTGCCCACTAGCAATTTATATCATTTCCTAAAATCATCTTATTATTATCATCCCAAAATATATTTTCAATACAATCTTCAATTGTATTGAAAACAGGGTTTACTTCACCTCAGTATCAGCTGGATTATGCTATGAAGACTCTCTATCACTAATGAGGCAAGAAAAATAGCCTGAGACAAAGAAAGATCCCTTTCCTTCTGTAAATATCTCTGTTGGAGATACTTCAGCAGAGTAGATACAATTGTATTGGGGACTGAAGGCTACAAAAGGGAGAAATCATTACTGATAGAAGAAAATATTTGTATCTCAGGGCTGAACTGTGGAGTATTTGGTGCTCTCTGATTTGGTTATTTTCTTGCAGGCCTTTCATTACCAAGCTAGATGACACCATCCATGCAACCATGTCAGTGTTGTACAACTGTTCTTGGTGGTTCCTTGATTAGGAGTTAGTAGTTCCTATACTGAGGTATTGTTTACTTCATGATTGTTGGTCTAGTGTTAATCTTGATGTTAATTTCTGATCATCCGGGTATTGATTGCTGCTGGGGAGATGATTTGGTCTTTTTATTTCCTTTTTGGCTTTTTTACTGTCTCTTTTGAATGATGTGCAGATGTTGTTTACCTCTATGTACCTGTTGATGGCCGATTTGTCTACATAGCAGACTTCCAGAAATCTTTTAGTGCTTTTGGACTTCGCTTGGTATAGGTTGCTCACAGTTTTCCAGCTGAAACTACAGCTAAGTCTGTCCATGTGTTGTGAAAGTAAGAGTTTTCATCAGTGTCCTGTAACTTCATAGATGCGCTCTGCTAGCCTTTTGTCCAATATAGTGGCTATTTCATTCCTTACTTTGTATGTGGCATGCCAGCAACCGGGCCACATAAACAAGCAAAGCCCCATCTGTGAGATACAGGCAGCATACACAAAACCACGCACCCTCCCATCCGTGGACAAACCTCTCTCCACGGAGCCAGTCCTCTGGTGCCTAAAAGGTTGGGAACCTCTGTTGTAGATGACTCCTATTTTTCCTTCTGAGCTGCTGAATATTTTGATTTACTTACGATGTTTTTTTGGGGGGAGGGGGCTTAGTTAGTTTGAGTGTTATAGTGATGCCATGTGGTTGTAATAGTCTGTTGGTGGTATCTGAGATGTTTTTGATATATGGTAGCATTATTCTTTTCACAGCTTGGGAGGTTGCATTGTAGTGGGCTATGTGATCAAGTATTTTTTGATGAAGTTATATAAAATGGGTATCCATTTTATGGGAAGATATTATATAGATGATCTGTTTCCTTTCCCTGGTGTCCAGGGTTGCTGCAATTTGTTTGTGCTGATCTAAATAATTCATTTGTTAATGAAACATCTGCAAGAAAACAACACAGCTCAGAGGGCACCAAAGACCCTACAGAAAAATCAATGAAAAATCACAACCTATATCTTTCCTCCATAGAGAGGATCCCAGTTCTCTTAATGAAAGAAGCTGATCCATCAAGAGCTAACTCTGGATCCACCTCACTGCATATTTATAGTCTTATTTAATTATTACATTTCACACTCTTCTCAAGGATTTTTAAGACCATTTACTGCCCTTTGCTCATTTTATGATCTAAGAACACCCAGAGGCTCATAGTGAAAAAGAGATCTTAAACTGATTAACAGAGCCCTCCTGTAACACTTTTACTACTTGTTTAGTTTAATTTTCCTATTTTGTAAAATGTGTAGCTACTCTGAATATTATTTGTAGTAGGATATAAATACAAATTCTGAACATCCGTCATGATAATTCTTCAAAGTTACAAAGAGTGCTTTTTCTATTTTAGACTTTTATAAGCCATCATTTTAAATTAAAGCAATGTACATTTAAGATGGTAGATATAACTACACGGAACCGATAGTAATAGTAGAACAGCCTTCTTAAACAGGGGTTAGGTAAGAAATAAATACAGATCTTATTTTTATTAAATTTAAACTATATAAGCTTAAAATAAGAGAACATTGCAATATTTCATTGGAAATAAGCAATGAACTTTAAAAGAGGTATAGTTTTACACAATTTCTGAAATTCGAGTTTTACTTTTGAGACTATTCTCACTTCTTGTTCAACATTAATCTTGGATCAGAATTTCCACATCTAGCACCTGGCTTGAATGTTCATGCTTGTAGCGTGGGTGTACTCTTCCAAGCACCTTGGCATATAGTCATGCTGGCCACATGACCATGGAAATGTCTTCAGACAATGCTGATCCCCTTGGCTAAGAAAAGGAGATGAACACCAGCACCTAGAAACCTTTACCTAGTGTGGGTAAATACAGCTATTACCCTATAAATCCATGCTCCAGATTCTCCTATTTACTTATCCAAGCAGAGTAGGAGTTTGTTCGGACAGAGTTTTCCAAGTCTAATGGTTTTGGCATACAAACCAGGATCAGTATCAAGACCTGTTTGTGGTTTTCTGCCTTATTTAGACAAGCTAGCTGTTGGAAGTAAGTTCTGATAGCAATGAAGCTTTAGATATGCAAACCATCTGGGATGTGTGTTAGATGAGCAAGCTTTCACTGAAATCTCAACCATGTGCTTCAGTAGAAACTGAGCATATTCTGGAAAACATTATCTTGGAACCCCCAAACCAATATCCTAATCAACTAAATGAATTTATTGTTGTAGCACAGTTCATAGCAAAGGGATATAGCATACAATGAAATGGTAAGGGAAGGGAAGAAAAAATAATTAGAGTGCTAGATATAAAAAGGTCAAAACAAGAATTTTGATAAGAACTCACAAACTGAGTGTAAGTGATGACAAATGAAAAGTAGCAATCTGGCTACTAATAATTGGAAACATATCAGCGAGAAGAAAATTCAGCTACTCAAAAATCACTTTTTAATTTCATCTACCAAAAATAATCTGGCTCTAATTTCATTTTAAATGGTGCAGTGGAGGTTTAGGATTGCTTTATAAAGTCGTTAAGTCTGCAACCCTTTGAATATTCCTCCCATCTTGATTTTATTTATTACTTGCAATAAATATTGACTGGGTGGGTTGGCATTCCAATTTGTACAGTCAGAGAATGTTGATGGGTATATATACAGTCGTTATTATGCAGAAGCCAAGTGGAGCAAAATGTTTTGAAAAGGGGATTCAGGAATTCTAAGATATGAAATGAACATTGTCATTTCTGCAAGGTTTAAAGCATCAATTTTGCACTTTAAAGCCTCTTAAACTCTGAAAGAAGCAAAACAAAAAAAGACCAGATTTTTTTAATCCATCCATTCTGATGACCCAAAAGGATGTTAGCCTCAACCTCTACCTGCCCCCAATAAAAGCACTAGGAGAGTGGCAATAATGTTTGCCATGGCATCCAAACTTCATCTCTTCTAGGAAATTTCATCTTTATTATTTGTCCAAAGAGCTATGTCCAACTTTCCCTTTGAAGGAACAACCTGCCTTTCTCCCTTACCAGATACCGTAGAAAGTTTCCAAGATACAGCAGATTCTTTTTCACTGAGACAGGTTCCTTATTGACTCCCTCCATAGTATACTATCATATACCATGTGCAACCAAGCACTTCAAGCAAATGGCAAAATTGTGCATGGTTACAGAAGTTTCTCCCTCTAGTCCTGCATCCATGATGCATGGAGGAAAGGGTTCAAAAGAAGCATTGAGACAAATGAGGATGCAATTAGTATTGGAGATGGGGGGTGGGATAAATGGATCAAGAATTACCCTATCAGATTATGTTATTGCTCTGCCTGGACAAACACTTATCTAGATGGAATGGGAGCGTGTTCTGGCAGGGATCCTGGTTTCCACATGCAAACCCTATTGCCCCTCAAATTTGCTTGTGAATACAGGAATCACAATCTAGTTTCAGAACCCTTATAGCAGCCTTTCCCAACTTGAGCAACTACTCTTGACATAAGAAAAATTTATATCTACCTATCTATTCCTATTTCTTAACTGCCCATTTCCCTCAGAAAGAGGGAAACACTCTGGGCAGTGTGCAGTATTTTGTTGTTTGTTTGTTTGTTTATTAAATTTATTGGCTGCCCATCTTACCACAGGGTAAAAATATAGATACATTATTTCAGCAATAGCAGACATTAATTTCTCTATGTTGGATCTGAAATTTGTCTGTTCATGGGAATAATTATAGGAATCAATGCAATTGTGCCTACATTCCATAGTGTAAGTGCATTACTGCAAGATAATTCAAAATAATAGAACTGGAATGGCCTTGAAAATCATCTAGCCCAGCTGTTTGGGCACCATCCAGATCTCAACTTTCAAAATTCCCCTAATTATGTAATCTGTGTTACGAATTTTGCCATATAGCTGGAAACTGAATAAGGCTGATTTAGTCCAACACAGTGGTGAGGCTGGAACTAATCATAGTATTGGATACATGCAATGTCCACAGTGCCAAATAACATATATGTTAGGAGAGGGACTTCCAGGTATGACCTGGCAAGGCTCTTAAGATAACATATAATACAAAAGACTTTTTATTAATAGAATTTTCACCTGGAATGCAGCCTTTCTTTCCATAAACAGTAAATTCTGGTAAATTCATTCATATGGGATTGTAATAGCGAGAAACAAAAAAATACTTATTTTCTTTAAGAGTATTTTATGCTGTAATCTAAAATGTATATTAAAATGTGGATGCTTGGGGATTTTGCCAGGAAAATTTGGTGGACTTCCACCATTTCTGTGTTGCTACTCGTTTATCCACATCACATGGATAAATGTAGCTTACATACTAAAATACTTCCTATTTTGTCTTCTTATATGATACAGAAGAGCTAGAAAGTCCATCAAAATTTAATTTATATAAGAATAACTGAAAAGGAAGAAACTTCACAATATTCCCAGAAAATGTATGTTTGAAGGCAAAGAACCTATGGTTTTTAGGAGTCAAATAACTGCCAAGAAAGACTACTAAAATGAAATATCAGGGTTAGTGAGTATTTCATCAGTGGAAGGTTGATCTCCAGCTTGTCATTTTTCAAGAATTTACTTGCTCAGAAAGCAGCAATGAACTGAATTATATTCTTGCAACTGCACAACGAAAAATCTCTCATCTGCCTTTAATGCATTTATACAGAAGTCATAAATATGCTCCTCCAATTATATGCATTTTTGCACCTTGTAATAAATGTCTCTAGACGAGTATGGAGACAAAGGAAAGCCTTTTGTAGATGCCATGTGGGAAGACCCTTATCTCAATTAAAATTTTTCTCACAAAGAGCATGTTGTGGTCATTTCATTTCTGGATCTAGGGTTTGGAGCATAATGATAAAATATGAAAATGTACAGGACAAGAGAAAAACTGTGAACTTTTAAGAATAACACTCTTGGAAGTTGAAACATTGATTGCCATAGATTATGCATCCTAAGCTATCTAAGAAGAGAATATTATACCCTAAATTTGTCCTTAAAAGTATGTGTCATGATTATCAATACATCTACTTTCCAGGAAAGATATTTAAGTCTGGCAACACTGTTTCATATTAGTACATGAAATGGTTGTTACTTTCAGACTCCATTGGGCATTGAAAGAGCTTTGATATTTAGGTATCATATTTAGTGTTACTCCATTTTGCAGCACATATATTTGAAAGCAAGCTCCATTAATACAGAAGCAGGACCTATTTCTGAAAGGCCATAGAACACACCCCCAGGGAAATCTTTATATAAAGAAGAGTGATGTTCTATAGTAATTCCTTTATATACAGTCTCATATCTGGTTTTAAATCTGGTGTGTGTGTGTGTGTGTGTGTGTGTGTGTGTGTGTGTGTGTAAAATCTGGGAATTATAATTTTCTGTACAAAAGAACAATGTGATTATAAAATAAAGCAAAGAAAATGTGTATTAAATATGTAAATATATCATTTACAATCCATGGTGCAATGTTGTAACTTTAATCATGTGAATTCCCACTCTAGATATCAGCTACATTACGTATTGTTCCCTGTATTCCCTGTCATTTTCTGGATATTTGTGGAGCAGCTGCTACTTGCTTTTCATTGATTCCCCAATCCCTAGTACATCCTGGATCAACCCTTTCCTGTAGTTCAATAACAGACTGCATGTTTGGCATGCAAATTGATTCCCAATATGTTCGCTAGAATTAAGAATCAGTATGGTTGGAAAGTCTAGCGACAAGAATGTGGTCTGGCCAATGGTCTGATTTTACCTGTGGCAGCTATAAGCCTATGGTGAGCTGTCTGGGAGAGTACAGTGCAATCACAGGGATGTGTCAATTCATAACACAAATGTCAATGCCTGAATGATGCTTCCAAATAAGCATGTGATATGCCTTGAAAATTGTATTATCCTTGGAACTGTTGCTTAAAGAACACAAAAACAGCAGTGCCATGCATCGGACTTACCAAGCAAACCAAGGTTTTTTATCTGTTTACCACAAACTATAATTCAGCCATGATAGAATAGAAAAGTAATATGATATGTATGAGCTGTGTGTCTGGATGCACAAACTCCCCATAATACTATCATACAGGAACTACAAAACATCTGATATGATTTTCATATTCAGTTGCAAATATTAGCCAGACACAATATTATTAGAGATGTATCACTGAGAAATATGCACCAGAATCAGCAAAATAGGAGAGCAGAATATCTTTTTAGAAATAAACCCACATATTCAAAAATATTGCTATTTCCCACATGGAAGCTATTCTATATGCTCAGAATCATAGTGTTAAATTAAGGAAGCTTAAAGAAATTTCAGGTTTAAAAACCATCCTGTTGCATTGGATCAATGCCTTATCAAGTCCACTATTCTATTCTCACCAAATTCCTCTTTGCAAGTCTACAAGCAGGGCATGACATTCTGTTCTCCTGCTTATATGTTCTAATAACTGACTTGAGAGGCATCTTGCTTCAAATGCTGTGTAATATATATTTTGTAGTAGCCTTATCCTTCATTGATTTGTCTCTTTTAAAGCTATCCACATTAGGATGCCCAGGTCAATCATCACTTACTCATTCTTTCAGACAGCCCACCCATGAAAGACAGGCTGGTTTTGCACTTCCCATCCTTGACCTTGGAACAAGAAAAACAAAATGTCCATTGTGGTGTGGAAAGCAGCATCACCCACATACATTCATGTTTACCTTACTCATATATGAGGAGAGGTAGAACATTATCTTTGCTGCAAATTTCAGCTTGAGTACTTAACTATCTAATTATCTGTCTTGGAGATATTTGGAGATAAATCTAATCCTCATAGGGTTAACTGGTTGGGCCAACTGACCTACCAACTTCATCACTTCTGTTGATACAAGATCCTTTCCCAATCAGTGACTCTTGGTTCACACCCCATATATGATACATGAACTTATATTTGCTGTAGTTTTTTTAATACTTGAGAATGCTTCACTTTTCAATTACTTACATTCAACTGCATTTTCTATTTCATGATCATTGCCTTAATTTGGAAGTAGCTATTATATTTTTAATGTCACTAAATGTTATGGAGTCTTTGGCTACTATATTTACTGCACTGCCCATCTGTAAGTATATATTATTGTGAAGAAGCATAAAAGCCCAGTCCACATGCTGATCCTGAATTGAGGGTGTGTGTGTGAGGGGTTGTATTGTTTACTGTCTTCCTTTGTAAGAATTTTGTTTTTAATTATCTCTTTTTAAAAACAAAAAACAAGAAACAATGAACACATGTTGGATCAGGGGTCGAGCATGCTGACTGCAGTGAAACTAAGCTAGCAAAGATGAATTTGCAGGTGTGAGTGCCCCACATTAGGGTCACAAGCTGTTTGGTAATTATATTTAAATAAGTATTGCATTTCCTCTGCATCTGAATGCAAAACATGGAAGAATGTACATCCAGTTTGAAGCTCTGCAGTTTCTGTCAACCTTATTCTTTGATGAACGAATTTAAAATCTACATGTAATCATAACTAAGGGTTACATTACTGTGCAGTGATTTATTTACTTTATTTACTCATCAGCCGTCTGAACAGAAATCCACAGAAATGTATTTGAGCATACCAACATGTCTTTGCATGCACAAAATTAATATAAAAATACAAGATTTTTATATTGTCATGACTTACTTCTAGCAATGTATTTTAGGGAGGATAAGAATGGATTTATTAATAAAATTTAAAGTTTATTATAAGTGTCAGTAATTAAATTGAGCATTTACATCTACCATAATACATATTCTGTAATTGTAGTTCTAGCATAAGATGAATTATACATATTAATCTATGTATAACTCAGATATGAATAACATTTAATTCCATCACAATCACCATATAACCCTTCTCAATAAAACTGAGTCAGAGGGGCACCAGTGTGTGCATGACAACAGCTCATTAATGGCATAAGTGATTTCAAATGAAATAACTGATGTATTTATGCATCGTAGATTAAATGTTTGCATTTCTAATCAGGTTTTAATTGAAGATGCCCGTTGTGCTAAAACATTGATTATTGTAAGAGAAACCTGCTTATATAACTTTTAGCATTCTATAATAGATTTCTATTTTGTTTTTCATTCCGTCACACCTGTTACATAGTATTTTCTTTTTAAATCTAGCTGCTATTACCTTTTTGGGGGGTATCATCCATTTTACTGAATTTCTATCAACTACATTGTTTAAAAAAGATAAGTTGTGAAATCTATGAATTGTGGTGCTAAGGCTGAGATCTTCAGTGACACTGGATTTAAATATTTGGCATTCCTTATAAATAAAAGGGTTGTCTTTTTTTCCTGTTCAGTGAGGGGAAAAAAATCCAAATGCTGAATCACTTGGATGTGGGGATTAAAAAACATACATAAGATACAAAACTGTTCTTGATTCTCCCCAAGATAATGAAAGAGCAGCATTGGCCAATAATGTCAGGCTGTAGGTGCCTTTACCGACTCTGCTAGGATTTTGTTGCCTCAAACACATAATTATCATTATTTTCCTATTAACCCGAGACTGAATGGGCTAATAAGAGAGAAGTCCTCAGACAGGTTCCGGAATGTACCTTACCCTATTGTGTTGGGTAAATAACATGGCATTATCCAAAAAGGCTGCAATTAGAGTCGAATTAAAAACCCTCTCGATGCGTTTTTCTAGCAATGCAAACGAGCTCTTTCGAAATCAGCCATAGGAAGAAAATAGCCCATCACGGTCTGGCTTTGTCTGAAACGGAGCTGCCACCAAGCTGCTCTCTCCCAAGTATACCATTTTTCTACTTCAGCCTCATCTGCCTTGCCCAGTGTAGGCCTCTGGTATTTGACATTGCACACAGGCGGCAAAGGTGTCACTACAGTTCTTTGTTCATTGTACATCTACCTAGAGTGGTCCTCAGGAAAAAAAAAAAACACCAGATGTTTTATGTCCCAGTAACTCCCCTATTTTTGCTGTATAGGTAGTCCTCAACGTATGATCACAATTGACCCCCCCAAAATATATGTTACTAAATGAAACATTTGTTAAGCGAGACACTTGTTAGATGAGTTGTGCCCCATTTTACAACCTTTCTTGCTACAGTTGCTCAGTGAATCATTACGGTTGTTAAGTTAGTAACGCTGTTGTGAAGTGGAATCTGGTTTCCCCCACTGACTTTGCTGGTCAGACGGTCGCAAAAGGGGGATCACATGACCACGGGATGCTGCGACCATCGCAAGTAGGAACCAGTTGCCAAGCATCCGAAATCTAATCACGTGACCAAGGGGATGCCGTAACAGTCGTTAAGTGTGAAAAGTGGTCCTAAGTCATTTTTTCTTCAGTGCCGTTGTAACTTTGAGTGGACTGTTGTAAGTCGAGGACTACAAAATTCCCGTTATTTAAAAGGACGGTCCTCTCTACAACCATCAGCTCTTTCCCTTTACGGGGAAAACCGCCATTCACTCCAACGGCAGAGAGAAGCAAAAGCAGGATTCCCACCTTAAGAGCGCGACCTCTGCTTTACAGCTGCCTCCCCAGACGGTATATACGCGGTTATTCCTGCTGCTATTCTGTCCCCCGTTGAAGATTTAGGCGAAAGAGGAGAAACGCACATAGAAAACCAGGCCCCCGGGAGCCCCCCGCCGCCGCGTTAAGTTTCCTGAACCAGGCAAGAAGGCGGTCGATTAAAAGCCCTCCCTAGCAACAAACATATACTGCTGCTACGACGACGAGAAGGAAGGTCGATAGGGTACAATTCTCAGCAACCCTGGCGTCTTAGTAGGACTGCCGGCAGCCCCTTCCCTTCCCTCGCCTCGCCACCTCCGTACTGCGCCACCAAACGGCAGCCAGCAAGCGCCCCATCACTCATCGCGTGCTCCTTCGCCTCTTAAGTTTTCAGCCCCTCCTCATTAGGAGCGAAGGCAGCCATCCAACGGGAGGAAGCACCAATAGGGAAAGCGTTTTTCCCCGCCCAACTTGCCTCCCGAGTGAGGACGACAAATGAAGGTTCTCCTTAGCAAACAGACGCCGGGGGGGGGGGGCGGGCTCATATCGACTGCGGCACACACAACGATTAAACCGAGAACGCTTTTAGCCTTCGGCGCCAGGCGATGCTATTGTATCTGAACTGCGAATACCCAGTAAGCCCAATACGTGTACAGTAGGCTAGGGGAAACATAGCTCAGATCTGTGCACCTAATGAAACTATGGGCAAGTTAACCAGAGAGAGCCGAAGAAGCTTCTTGGGTGAAAAGCTTCTTCAAAGAAAAACCAGAAAGTCCAGTTGCCTCTTGAAAACGCACCTTTGGGTCAACCATGACCTGGATGACGGAGAATCTCCGTTAGACATTTAACCAGACATAGGCCTGTCTTTTGAATATAGCATTTTTTCTTAATATGGAAGGCACCGACTGCTGAGTGGTGGGTGTCGTAGGGGAAATTAAGAGGCAATTCTTCTATCCTCAGATCAAGATATCCCGTATAGAAACTCGGCCGGCCACCACGCTGTTTTCTTCCCAAAACAAGGGATTGGAGATATAAGCACCGCCATTGCCGCGCTTAGGCAGAATTCAATGATTTTAGATAATACGCCTCTCCACCATAAGAAATTACAAGGTTTAAGTTCGTCTGTCTCTTAGACCATTGGGATCACGTAGCAAAATAAGTTACATTGTAATTTCTGAATAGCTCGCAAGAACAAATGTAACCTCGGAAGTCAGCGCGGCAAATCTGAAAATTTATTCCCTTGTCGTTACTTGGAGATTCACACTTACATCCGACTTCGGATACAAACTACAGATGGTTTGTTCTGGAAACGTTATCACTGCATGGCTGTGGAGATTCTCAGTCATCCAGGTCACGCTTGTCCCCAAAAGGATTTCTTTGAAAACGTTTCGCTTCTCATCCAAGAACTGGAGAAGCTTCTTGGGTGAGAAGTGAAACGTTTACAAAGAAAACACCAAGAAAATCCAAATTGCCTTTTTTCGGGGGGGAAGGGGAAATACCTTTGGGTTATTACTGCACGTCGCAATGCATCCATTTCTGCCTTGTTACACCGCACCCTTCGCCATGCCAGATCAATATGTCGCGTTTTCCTTTTTTCCAATTAAAAATGTTGCGCCACTTGGGCTGTGTTCTCCCCAACACGCTTGCCTATAGTTTGCTTGGTTACGGTTTTCTCACCTACCCAATTTTCTATGACTGGGGCAAGATACCGAGCGGTGAATTCATCACAAGTTCGTGATTCAGCGGGTCGTGATAACAAACCTCCACCCGAGTGTGTTGCCTTAGACCAGTGTTTCCCAAACTTGACAATTTTAAGGCATGTGGACTTCAACTCCCAGAATTCCACAGCCAGCGTTGCTGGCTGTGGAATTCTGGGAGTTGAAGTCCTCATGCCTTAAAATTGTCAAGTTTGGGAAACACTGCCTTAGACCGCGGACACACGAAAGTGGTAAAATACAAGCAGGCGTGGGTGTCAGGGAAATTGCGGGTGACCATTGCGGGTTTCGCTTTGCAGTGGGTGTGGTTTCCTTGTTGATGAAGCTTCTGGGGTCTCAAGAGGGCAGCCTTAAGGGAGCAGACTTTTTTTTTTCTTTAGGAAAAGCCCGGTGCCCCAAGGCGCCTGGCAGGACCTTTTAGAGCCTCCCTCTTGTCCTCTTCAACAGCCCCTGAGGCTGGGGAAAGAGCGGCGCTAGGACCTCTGGTTTCCCTCTTTAATGAGCAGCGGGCAAGCGCGTCTCGGCAGCGGCCAAGCACGTTTTGAGCCCGGAATCCTCGCAGGATCTAATTAACAGGTAGATTCGCTCCCTGGGTGCCTGAAACCTCTTGCCAGACACCATAGAAACGAAGCCTTAAGACCCCGCGCCATCTGCACGCTTTCCTTTCTTTCTGCAAAGCCCTCGGAAGTCACTTTCTCTTTTCCTCCCGGTTCGTACAGAAGGCGGCTCAAGCACTCTATTCGCTTGGCCATCAATAATAGGGTAGCTGCTTTTTTTAATGGGGGAGAGAGGGTCTCTTTTGTTCTTGTTGTTTTGCAAGCGGAGATAATTAAGAATAAAATACTCAGCCAGTATCAGCCATAGTCAGAAAGATCTACTAGGGCAACCTGTGATTTTTTATTTTTTTTTTTAAAGTAGAATCTCCCCCCCCCCCGCTGAGCAACTATGATCGGGAGAAGAATCCAGGGAGAGAGACGAAAGGTGAAGTGATCCAACAAGCAAAGACGTGTTAACATAAATCCTATTCCATAAGAGCTGCAAAAGCAGCGATAATATGCCCTTTAGAAGCAAACGGGAGAAAAAAAAAATAGAAATATATTTTTATATTGGGATTATATACCTCTAGTCGAATAATAGTAATAGTTGCAACATATAAGAAGGCGGCAATCATAATGGTTTGAAAATAAGGCTTTGTTAACTAAAACCAAGCCAACGCATTCTGGGCTGGTCTCCAGAGATGGTCGATACCCCGCCTTCTCTCTCTCTCTTTCTCTCTTTCTCAAAAAAAAAAAAAAAAAAAAAAAATCTCTCCCAACAATATAAATCATTGCTGTGGAGTGGATTAGGTTAGAGAACGTGGCACACAGAACCCACAGGATTAAAGTGTGAGAACCCCGTAATGATGACCTTTCGAGAATAAATCGAAAGGCAGCCCCAGTGACTTGAAGCAGGGCCAGTGTACAAACTAACGGGTTTAGGAGTGCAAACGTACAGTATTTGGCTTACGTGGGAGCAATCCCATTGAGATAAAATGGTACTTTAAGTCATCCGACGTTAAAGACCAATCCTGCGCTTTGAATTGTTTCAATAGAAGAGGGAATTTCAAACAGCGGCCGACTGGCCTGAGCAGTTTAAATACGATTTACTATTATTATTATTATTATTATTATTATTATTATTATTATTATTATTATTATTATTATTATTATTATTATTATTATTATTATTATTATTACTCAGAGGACAGGTCCTGTCCTCGATTTGTATCGGCTTCCTGACTTGTCTTGGCAACAAACAGCAAGGGAGAAGCGAAGGGCCTTCAGAAGAAATGGAGGACCCAGGTTGTCTGCTTCTCTCTTCTCGCAAGGAGTGCTGTCATCGAAGGCAGGCATTTTGCCCCGCCCCCCCGTTCGCAAAGCAGAACCGGCGAAGAAGCCCAAATGTGCGCCCCGTGGGGTTGCGCACCAGCCCCCCTCCCCCCCAAAAAAACACACAGTGTAGTGCGAGCGAGACTACCTTGACTTCCACACCGCACCTGGAGAAGAGATAGACGTTGGCTGCTGCGCTTACCTGTTAGCTGCCAGCCTGGATGAAATATAGCCCCCGGGGATCTGCGTGATTATATACCCCCAGAAAAAGGAGCCATGGATCATGCCGACCGTTTCTGGGTCCCAGTTGAACTTCGCTTCCTTCCAAAGTGATAAAGGAGAGAGAGGGAAGAGAGAAAGAGAAAGAGAGAGAGAGAGGGTTGGTGGTTAAAAAATAAATAAAAATCCGGGCTAAATCAAAGCATTTCTAAAGAGAGGTTGAGGCGGGGGGGGGGGGGAATCTACGGGATTATAGTATCCGTGGATGTCTGCCGCAACCACATGGAAGCTTATTTAGCTACATTCAACAAATATCCCAAGTCGTTTGCCTCTTTTTATTAATGGTCGGCTTGCACCAGAAGTAGAGTCGTTAGGATAGGATATTAAGAGCCCAATGATTGCAATTGTAATTATAATTGATTCTTGTCTGATTGTTTATTTATTTATTTATTTGGTAACCTGCCGGGGGCGGAGGATAGAGGGGTCTTTATGACACATCCACACGTCCTGACTAGGCTGACCGATAGACAGACAAAAATGCCAAAGTGGCTGTGATCCTACTCTGAAAGGAAGATCGCGCGCGATTCCACCAGCTGAGCAATTGCTTGGTCTGAGCCAAATCGCTTGGTCTGAGTCAAAACCAAATGACGGACACTTGTCTTCGTCATTTATTGACTCGGATCTATTCGTGATGGATGGGGAGATCTAATTTGTCAATCTCGGCTATTACTCAACATGGTTATGCCTGCATTTTCTCCTTGGGGAAAATGTTCGCTTGCATCAAGGTTTTACCTTGATCTTGTGCGCGCCAACCCCTCGGATTCTTCCACCACCCCAAAGCTCCAAGTTTAGGGACCTCTTGCTGTAGTAGGTTATCTGGATTTCCCCATATCTTAATAAAGGTCCCTTTCTCCCCAATTCGCTTTTCCTATGTATGTATGTATGTATGTATGTATGTATGTATGTATGTATGTATGTATGTATGTATCTCGAGAACTCCAACGTTTCCCAACTTTTTCCAGGCTTTTTCGATATTTCGTTTTTTTTAGGTGAATGAGTTTTCGTAATCATTATTTATTATTGATCTAAAAGAGTAGATGGGCCGAGATAATAGCTACATCCTTGTCCCACGTCGATTTTGAAAGGGGGGGGAGAGTTGTCCCTAAGACAGGGGTTCTCAACCTTGGCAACTTTAAGACTTGAGGACTTCAACTCCCAGAATTCCTCAGCCAGCTTTGCTGGGAGTTGAAGACCACAAGTCTTAAAGTTGCCAAGGTTGAGAACCCCTGCCCTAAGACATTCCCGTGTCAGGTTTAGCACCTGGGACGCCTCTTAATTCAAATAAGCGCGGGGCGAGGGGTTTGCTAGCGGGGCCGCCCCGTTTACAAAGGTACGATCTATCTTTCAATCCACTGGCGCTGCAGTCCTGCGAATTATAATAAACCCGGGTAGAAGTACCATTTTAATCCCTGGAACTTCAACCAACACCCGCGAATGGGGGAAGACGTTGAAGTCTCCTTTTAGGGGCAGACTGAGGTCTCCTTTGGATCGCGCTCGACTCCTGACGGCTTCATGACCCGGCCATGCGGATTGGATGGCAACAGCTGAGTCGCGATTTGTTATTTCCTTCTTCCAGAGGTGGTTCGGTTGCCTTTTGTAATCTAGCCTATAGTCCTGGGATTTCCTGAGCTTTCCCCCTCCTCTCGCTAACCACGTACTATTCCAGGTAGCCTTTTTTCAATAACGTCCAAGGTTGGGAAAATGGATCGCTATCCCTGAAGAAGAGAAAGGGTGAAACGTCTTTGCACTGTTGCCTCGAGGTCAACAGAAGCCCAGCTGAGTTCGAAGGTGTTTTCACTTTTTTAAAAAGCATTTTATTTTGATCTTGTGCAGTAGAATGTGGAGGTTTGGTTGAGTGTCAGTGAGCGAAGACGGGTGTCTTAACAGCTGGGGTGATCTGGGCTGAAGTCCAAACAGTCTCCTGGGAGGCTTTGTGAAAATAATAGGGAAATAGGGGAGGACTCCTACACAGGGAGCTTCTTGAGAGGCGAAAGAAGGGTGAGGTGATGAAAGGTGGGGTGTGTTTATTTAATTCGGACCAGGGACCAGGCTGTCATTAACAGGAACAACAACAACAACAACAAAAGACAACCAATGTGAGGAAAACTCACTCACTGCTATGGGAAAAGGCAGAGGAAAAAAAAGGGGAGGGGGGTGGAAGCAAAAAGCAAGAAAGGTGAAGAGGGAACTCCGAAAGCACCCTTGTTTGACCTCTACTTTGTAATGCTTTGCATCGTGTTCTAAAGACCCGCCTCTTTTCCTCCAACATGGGAATAATTCAAACCACCACCTAAAGGGTGATATGTAGAACCTTAGCTTCCCAACATGGATGTCGGGAAAGGCATTCGGGAATCATTCCCCGGCTATCTGTGCGCAGAGGAGGAGGAGGAATCTTCCTGGAACTCGCTCACCTCTTTGATGATTTTCCCCCCTCGGTGGATGGTGCTGTTGTTGACCATGTCCACGATGGCTACTCCAAGGTTACAGCGGATTCCAAAGGAAATGCAGAAACCCAGTCCGCTCATGATAGCGATGATGTATCGCCGAGGCAACCCGAAGCAGGTGCAGTCGCACAAAGGTGCTTTCTTCCCGGGCACTTCCAAGGGTTTGCCATCTTCCGTCAACTCGATATTGTCCTCTGGCTTCTGCTTTTTTTCTAGGGTTCTGTCAAATCAAAGAAGAGAGCTCAGTCAAGGGATCTACTTGCTTACTTGGGAAGGGCGATGGGGGGAGGGAGGGCTTGTAATACTCTCTTTCAATCGTGAGTGTGGATATGTTGCCCTGAAAAGAGTGATGTGATGTGATGTGGACTTAGAGCTTGATGCAAAACAAAATATTCCTGATAACTATTGGTAACTCTAGGTTAAAAAAAAAGGGAGGGGGGCTTCCAAACAGGTACCAAGTATTTTCCTACTTGATGTATAAACAGTCAGTCCCTACATCCCAGAAATGTATGAGGTGAGATTAAAATAAGTCTGATTTTTCGTCCTACTTCTTGAAGGGCATGGAAGTGGATGAGATTAAAATATTAATTATTAAGATTTCCCAAGTAATTGGTAGTAATTCCAAAAGAGAAATTAAGAGTCTTAGAAGAGCAGGACAGCCACTTTCCCCTCCTCAGAAGATAGGCTAACTGGATAGTTTTCTCAAGAAATCCAAAATCATACCCAACTGTATATACTTCAGAGAAAACCAGCCAAATGGTCTTTTCAAAAAATAAATTTAATTTTAATTTACTATTTCACACCTGCCAAATTTTAGGGAAGGTGCTAAGATGCAACTCCTTCCATGGCTACAGAGGTGCTCTTTATTAGCAAACCCCATGGAGACTTGGTCTTCTAGCTTTAATCATTCTATAAATAGTATGGCAAACATGAAGGGGAAGCACGCAAGTCTAGGTATTCCCAGTGGGGAATCTTACTTGTGAGAGAGCTAATCTACACAATTGGCAGGTGTGTGGTAGTCTTTCAGAGCTCAAAATGGCTGTCTGCCACTTTTCCATTGGAGGAAACCTTGCATCCAGGCATTTCCTGCAAATAAGTCTGTTTGCCATTAGAATAAGATAGAAAGCTATCCTATCTATTAATAAGAAAAGCTTCGTCCCATGATGAGTCTACTTGGCACTAAGCCCATTTGAGTTGAATGAGACTTCCTCCAGGTGAGGGTGTATTTAGAGGATTGCAGCTTTAAGCAGGTTTGATTTGGTCTTCCCTCCACATTAGAGCTAAAATAAAAATAAATTGATGCTTTCAAATTTCTCTGGCTTTGACATGCAAAGTTTATTTCACTGTGTACATGGCAGTGACCCAAACATACAGTTGGCATCTTTTTGAGTTGGCCCGTGCCTTTTAAATTTTTTGTTATCTTCCCATCAAAGGCAAACAATACCCTTTCAAGAAGAGAAATCCCATGGATATCAGATGGAAGCATTTCTCCCGACCCTTCTTTTGCTTTGTGCAACCGACCTCCTATGGCTGACATCTTATTCTGAATTTAATAATTCAGAATAAGAGAGTAACAACAATTCCTGGGAGAATTAGGATATTGAAGATGGAGTCACTGTGGACAGAGCAGAAGTTGTGAGTTTTTCTTTACAGCTTTTCTCTCAGCTAAGATTCACTGTCCGATAGTTAGGACAAAACTCTCCCCATCCTGAATCTATGATAAAAATCGAATTTCACAAAGTGTTCTGCTCTGAATTACAGTAGCAGAACGCAACAATCAAATAAACCATTCTAATTTATCCTGGTAAGCACAAACATCGGACAATATTCAGTTTTTGAATTGTCTTCCCCTGTTCTCTCCATGACAAATAAAAGCTTTCCCAGTTGAGTTTGGTGGGAGAAAGCAAAGAAAAATCTGTTTTAAAAAAACCAGATAGCCTTATCAGAATTAAGGGAAGAAAGAACCTCCTTTCCCAAGAACGAATAGTTTCTATTCCAAATATGAAATTAAATATCCCAGGATAGTTTCATACGATTGACTGCTGGGTAATCAGAAAGGTAGTATATAAATTTCAAAAAACTGTCATGTTTGTGTGGGTGTGCCATTTAAAAATGTGTAAATACATGTTAAAGATGACAGCAGAATATTAAAATTGAATAATAATAATTAATATTAATAAAGCTTATTCTTCGTTTGTTATTTAAAGCAACTTAGATGATTTGTGACAGATGTGATAAATGGGTGGTATAGTCCTCCCTTCCTTCCTGGACCAATAGTAGATTCAACTCCCACACAGAAATTGTAACATGCCTCCTAGATATTTATACCATTGAAACTGTGGATAGACAATAGGAATATTTTCAGTGTTGTAACAAGGGTTAGAATTGCCGCAATGGAAGCTTTGTTGAATAAATGCTACAGCTGACCTTTCTCTGCAGGTCTACTCCGCCATTTTGACATAGAGAAGTTTTTTTTTTTAAAGATATTTTGCTCTGTAAAGATTTAAGATTATAATAAGGTATATTCACACATAACTATATTTCATAGCTATAGAAAATTATGTTGAAATTACATTCATTTGTTTAATAATCATAGATATTATTAATTGTGCTACAAAAGATTGGCCTCTTCTGCAGATAGATTTACATATATGCCCCATTATTTTCCATATATATATATATATATATATATATATATATATATATATATATATATTCTCAAAAAAGGATACACAGATGTTTGATGTGATTTTTTTTCTAGTCTCTCTTTTGAGCATGTTTAAATTAACTAGAGAAAAGGCATTCATTTATCAATTATTTATGATCTCTATGTTTTTTCTCATATAAAAAGATCATTCATGGGGGACTCAGCAGTGCAGATCAAAACTCTTATTTATTCATCTTTTGGGGGGGGAAATGGAAAAGAAAAGATGGGGGAAAGGATTTCCTATTAGTGCTTAGTTGTGCTCTTTTTCAGGCGAAGGTATTTTCCATTTCAAAGCATAAATTACCCCTCCCCCATATACGTTTGTCTGAAAAACATTCTGACATCTCAGAATTGAATTACCTGATTTTTAAAATTGGGGTTCTAAGGACACATCTCTTACTGAAACCAAATTTGTCCTCTTACAAACAAGTTTGTTTAGAAGAAGGTGTTACATACTTAAATCTAATATACAAAACGTCCTCCCTCCCTCCCTCCCTCCCTTCCTTCCTTCCTTCCTTCCTTCCTTCCTTCCTTCCTTCTTCTGAATTTAGACTCCTTGTTAACAATATCTAAGCAGCACAATGAAAGTAAACACATAACTTTAGCTATAGATTCATGAACACAAAAATTATCCTCTATAATATGAAGTGGAAATAAGAACCTCACTATGGAAGTATCATGTTATTCTCATTGATTAAGAAAACACAAAAATAATTTCTTTCCTTACCTATAGATCTGACCGAGTGATTTCCCAGCAAGACTTTTCAGTTTCTCCTTCCCAGGATTTAGAATCCTTTGTTTTACCGACTCCATTTCTGTAAAGATTTCAAGTGTCTTTCACCAGATTAACAAGGATGCCCTTACAAGCCTTGAAGGTGGATCATATTGGTTCCATTTCAAGCTTTTTTCCATAAAATAATGTTGTTCATCCAGATAAAAGGACGAGTCAAAATCTTCGTGTGTGTGTGTGTGTGTGTGTGTGTGTGTGTGTGTGTGTGTGTGAATGTGTGTAAGAGAAAGTGTGTCTGTGAGAGAGGAGAGAGACACTGTATATGTATATCAGTGGGTGAGGCGGGAAGAAACAGAGCCAGAAAAAAAGAGAGATGATTGAGTGTCTACCTGAAGCCCATGGGTTTCTTAAAAGAACAGAAGTTGTGAGGCTGAACTAAAAGGTCCTCTTAGAGATGAAGAATCCATTAGCAAAATGACAAGCAAAACCATTGGTACTTCGAAGGAGACTTGATTGAAAGTCTAATGTAAATATAATCCTTATCTGGTGTGGATTGTTTTGCTGTGGTTGTGTATATAGAGGTAGAGAGTCGTCAAAGACAATAAATCCCATATGCATAGAATCCTTACCAGTGCTCACACCAGTTTGAATCCCTGATAACTGTGCTACGTACTCTGGCAGAGAGGCAGCACTAGCATTTCATTATTTGTGTGCCAATACATCAGCTACTTCATCCAGGGCTGGAAAGAGTAAATTAAAGTAAATGTGGGAGGATCGCACATAGCACAAATGGGTGACTCTTCTCCACTGCACCTCCTCTTCAATGTTCCCCCCTGCCCCCAGAGGTTTCAGTACCATCAACAGCGCCGTGTCAATACAGTGTCCTCTAGATTGTTTTCAGCACCACGGAGAGCGCAATCGGAAGCTTTCCTCCACCATCAACGTTCTAGGGGAATTGGGCGGACTCATTACAATGAAGTCAATGAAGAGTGGGTGCCATGGAAACCAAAAGGAGCCAGTCAAGATTCGCCCTCTCCAGGTTTTCCAAGAGCAACACACTTTGCAAAAAAAATAGGGGTTTGCTGGCAATTAATTTTAGGATTTCCATGTCTGACTCCATTTTTTTGACGCATAGACTGACCCAGTTGCGCAGTGCAAACACCACCTAGCATTCCCATAGTTTTTGCTGCAGTAAAACAAAACTGACAGAACACTTCTTGCCAAGAGAATATGCCCTTTTAAGTTATGAAGCTGGACATCTAGGCAAACAAATCACCAAATCAACTAAAGCCTCACAAATGGGGCTGCATATAATTTCTTTGTATAACTGGAAAATGTCACAATATAGACATTATATTATACAAAAAGATGTTAAATGGTATCTGCTTATTGCTGGAGATACAGAGTCCACAGCTCTGCCAGATCTATTTCAGAGGGCTAGGAGAGGAATATAATCTGGGGAAGCTTTGAAGAGAATGGTGGTGTGTCAAATAGAAAATAAAAACTTACATTTTATTAATGCAGTTTGGCTGCTAAACACATGGAATACAATCTAAAAATTATGAAATTTGACACCTGTTTCTTTTATCACATAGCTGATCAGCTTGAATAGCATGCAGGTTTATATAACGCATCTTCCACTCTTATATTCAAATTTGTTTTCTTTTATTCAAATATAAGTTGACATTCCTCTTCATTTGTTGAATTCAAATATAGGTAGAATAAAAATCTACTCACAGTGATGGTTACATTCCTGAAGGCTCAAGCTTATTTCTTATTCATTCAACAATGGATTTCTCTAATGTTTTCTTATAACAGTGATATTATAACATTGGGGTTAGGCCTATCAGTTTGAAAATACAAAACGTTGGTATTTTTTTTTTTTTTCTGTGACAGAAAGATTTTACTAAAGATGCCCTCTGGTGGAAGGACAATGATGTTTGGCAACATTCTCTCTCATTAATTTACAATGATGCCATTGATTCTGACAATTTTGCCCCGTCTTTCTAAAATGGCATAGACAATTACATTGAAATGGGAACTGTTTAATTAAAAACAATGGGAACAGCTTTAAAGTTTTATGCATTATAATTTCCAAGCAAGTGATTTGTTTAATCTTAGTTATTATCAGATGTTCGCTGCTTTCGATATTTCCTTAATTTGTATTTCCATCTCCCTTACTTAATTTGTCCTTAAGTGCCTGAATTTGGGGCCCTTTTCTCAAACCTGTAAACAAACAAATCTCTGAATACACTTAATGTTTATCATCTGTGCACTACCGGCTCCCCCCAGCCAGCCCTATTTTGTCACCAGGCATCCCAGATGCTCCCTCATTCTTCCTCTTTCCACATATTATAAGCTTCCACCATTACCTCTTCTTCCCCCTTCTCCTTGGCTGGCCTGCAGAATTGCCTGCCACTTTGTTATGGGAAGGGAAACAAAGGAACCATGGACCACAAGAAAAAGTGCACCTCCATTCCCCATTCTGCCATGTTCCCAAAGCGCCCCTCTCTCTCCAGGGAGAAAGAGAACTCATATGTTGTCTTGAATTCTTGAAGTATGTTTTGAAGTATGTCTTGAATTCCTGAACAAAGATGGAATACAGGTATGTGTGCATGTTTATGTGCCAGAGAAGGGCAATAAAAATATCAAGACTTTTCTTTGTATACTTAAAGTTGTTGCTTCTTTAAGAGTCACATGTTGAGTAAATTCCTTGTTGCTGGGTGAGGGAGGAGCAAGGGATTGTGGGACTGACTGAGAAACTGTCACAGACAGTTGAAAATGAAGATCATATGAAGGAGCAGCAACAGCACAACAGAATCAGTAGCACTGAGGCAACTACAATTCCCCAAATTTCATTCCCTTGGGAGTTATGGGCATTGGACTTTGGACACTTTCTGTAAGAAGCCCATTTGAGATACCTTGATTTCTAAAATTGAGTTAATTTAGTTGATTAACTATTCATACAATCCTCCTATATATTTTATATCTTGGAATATTCTCTCTAAACCCTCTTTTATTATTTATTTAATACTGAAACGTTTAGGATGTTGTTTTACAAGTTACTATAAATAAACCGATGATCCTTATTCATTGGGAGAAGAGGAGAAGACAACAGATATCACTGAGAGGCATCATCTACACATCTTTGATTCTAGTCATTCATAATGTAATAATAAAAATCATTTGTTTCTAGATGACTAGGGTTGCTTGTACTGCTAGCGTTCCTGCCCTTGTGTCAACAATACTCTGATTCTGACTGCAGAAGCAATGATGCAAAATTCCCATTCATGATAAGAATATCTATGAGTTCTCAGACAGCATGATTCTAGATTCTGCTTAATCCATGGACTCTTTTCAGTTTAAGAATAAATTTTGGAAGCAATTAAGATCAGATGGGGAGAAGAGAAGGAGGGAGAAGGAGAGTGAGAGAGATTCCAGAGAATAAGATCCATTGAACGTGGTTTTTCCAAATTTCTGAATAGGACAGATTGAGAAGGAATTTCCCCTTATGTTAATTATGCAAGTTACTATTTTTGCTGATTCATTGTCGCAAATAGCCCTGTCCCTGTACTTCTAGCAAAAGTTCATTTTTAAAGTAGTAGTAGTAACAACAACAACGATGATGATGATGAGGATGAGGATGATGATGGAAGGGATTTTGGAGATCATTTAGTCCAACCCCCTGCTCAGGTAGAAAACCCTATACCATTTCAGACAAATGGCTGTCCAGTCTCTTCTTAAAAACTTCCAATGTTGGAGCATTCACCTCTTCTGGAGGCAGGTTGTTCAATTGATTAATTGCTCTATATGTCAGAAAGTTTCTCCTTAGTTCTAGGTTGCTTCTCTCTTGGGTTAGTTTCCATGCATTGCTTCTTGTCCTGCCTTCAGGTGCTTTGGAGAATAGTTTGACTCCCTCTTCTTTGTGGCAGCCCCTAAGATATTGGAACACTGCTATCATGTCACCCAACATCTTTCTTTTCATACACTTCATATACTTCTCTTCATAGTCTCTAGTGTATGGGGTAGTCTTTGTTTATATATACATAATATACATAATAATTCAAAAAGCCTCATTTATTCTATGACAAATTTCATGGAAAAGAATAAGAATATCAGATAAGTAGTTAATTGCATAGAAAATGCAATACCAGGCTCAATTTCTGGAAAGGCAAGTCTTCACAAGGGCAAATACTTTGATTAATTCAGCCAACAATACACCTCATTTCCTTCTTTAGGATTTTGTTTTAATGATCTGGTCACCAAGACTTGTAATCCAATAATTTCTCTGTGTGATGCTCAGTTGTGGAAGAAGTTGGAAGTTTCCTTTTCACTAGCCTTTTCAAGAAGCCATATCACTTCTATTTAGAAATGCAGCTTATCATCCATACAAAGAATTCTTTGTCCCTTCACCACAAAATAAAAATAAAGATTATGCTAAATAATGCTCATGCTGCAGGACTAATTTATTTTTATAGCTTGCTCATGAGTCTTCTTTACACATTCAATTTGAATGCAGAGACTGAAGAATTTTGAGATGTTAAAAATGTAAATGGGATTTACCGACTAATTCTTATGGGTGAAGCACTAAGAAAAACAACCTTAATAATAAAGTGAAATATTTAAGACAGCTGCCTCCACCCAACAGTGAAATTTCTGATTGTGCTTCACAGAAGATACAACAGATTTTTCTAAATTCCAACATGGTAATTTTCAGTGAAGATGTTAGATCTTACTGAAGTCCTTTAACCAATTCAGTTCAAATAGAACTGGAAGGGACCTTGGAGGTTTTCTAGTCCAACACACCACCACCCACCCAGCTCAACCAGGAGACCCTATACCATTTCAGACAAATGGCTATCCAGTCTCTTCTTAAAAGCTTCCAGTGATGGAGCACCTGCAACTTCTGAAGGCAAGCAGTTCCACTGGTTAATTGTTCTCTTAATTGTTGGAAAATTTCTCCTTAGTTCCAGGTTGCTTCTCTCCTTGATTAGTTTCTGTCCATTGTTTCTTGTCTTGCTTTCTGGTGCTTTGAAAATAAAGTTACCCCCCCTCTTCTTTTTGGCAGCCCTTCAAATACTGGAATATTGCTATCATGTTACCCTGTTATCATGTCACTTTTTTTCTCTAGATTAGCCATACCCAAATCCTGCAATGGTTTATCATATGTTTTAGTCTCTAGTCTATGTCCTTAATCATCTTAGTTGCTCTTCTCTGCACTTTTTCCAAAGTCTCAACCTCTTTTTTGTAAAATGGTAACCAAAACTGGCTGCAGTATTCCAGGTGTGGTCTTACTAAGGTTTTATAAAGTGGTATTAAACTTCATGTGATTTTGATTCTATGCTTCTGTTTATACAACCATGCCCAAATAACAATGGATTTACAGTTAAAACAACACTGAGTTTTGGATTTCATGTTTTATTTACAAAGATAAAGATAAAAAAAGATAATTGCCAGCTACCAAAAAAATATTTGCTGCTTCTGTTTTATCTTATCATTAGATCAAACTTGAAAATTTAAAATCCATATCCTCCATATACTTTGGAAAACATGCCTTTTCCACATCCCCAACTTTTATTTCTTGGTGAGTCAGTGCTAAAGTGGGTCAATGCTAAAGCACATATTTCTAGAGAAAAGATTTCATATAGCCAAAGAAACAAAAATGAGTCACAATATAAAGGAACAAAAATGAGGTTTTAAGAGGTTTGGATAGAGTTTGAAATTCAATGATTATGTATGCTGCTTCCTTGCATAAACCTAACTGATATTGTTTCCTCTGCTCTTCCCAAGGACAGTGTTTAAACAATGCATTGTTAAATGTAGTTGGAAGAGTGTTTTTGATTTTTTTTTAGGTCATCAGTAATGAATGCAGCAAGGGTTTGTATAACAGTGCAAAATACCAGGGTGCCAGAGATTTGCAAGTTTCTAGATAGGGCATAGCAAATTGAATGGCAAGAAGAGCTGAAGCCCTAATTTCTTATTCAAGTGGCCCAATCACTGATCAGATTACTATATATTAACTTCTTCAATCTGGAACAGGGAATTTTTGAAGCGTGTGTGAGAGATTAAGACAACACACAAATCAAATATGAATCATGGAATGATAATTATTCAGATTTTGACAAGGGGTTTCATAGGAGGGAAAGGTAGAGAAAGAAGAAACAAGTGAATGATTTTTTTCTCTTGAACTGTCTTCATATTGAGAATCCAGGTGTTTGAAGGAAGACAACTGATCTTTTGCCTGATATCGTCAATCAACAGATCAATTTGTTCAAATTCCATAAGACATGGTATAGCAATATATCTACTTTATGCTCATTTGTTAATTAGGATTTCCATTTGCACTTTTTTGATCGCATTATGTCTATAAGTGATAAATCATTGTCTTCACATCAGCTGCCACCAATTATATTCCAGGGATCAAATATTCATCTTCATCATTTAGCTCCATGGTAACAACACATTTGTTGGCTAGAGTAGAGGTAGAGAAAGACTCGCTAGATATAGTGTAAAGCAGGTATGTCAAACTGCCAGCCCGCGGGCCGGATGTGTCACACCGAAACCACACCCACCCCATTGCCAGCAATGGAGAAAAAGTCGCGATATGTCACCCGATGTCACGTGATGTCGCGGGTTTGACATGCCTGGTATAAAGGATGTTTCAAGGCCAAATGCTGTAGGGTGTGACAATATCTGGAACTTCCTCACCCTTAAAATGACCCCAAAAGCCAATTTCTTTCCTGCATGTATTACATGTATAAAGTCATTGTCACCCTGGCTTTTTGGGGTTGGAATATAGGATAGGATAGGATAGGATAGGATAGGATAGGATAGAATAGAACAGAATAAGACCTTGGAGGCCTTCTAGTTCATCCCCCTGCTCAAGCAGGAGAACCTATACCATTTCAGACAGGTGATTGTCCAGTCTCTTCTTGAAAATTTCCAGCTGGAGCTGGTTCTCCCTCTTTTCTTTTATTAGACAACTCTTAGAGGCTTTCTTGCTTTAAATAGGTTTTGTGGATAAAATAGATCACCATTTGGGCACTCTGGGAGATGCGATCAATGCATAGTCAGTTATGTGAATGTCTAATGACCTTGCTTGTATAGTTGATTGATACTGATGATTACCTGTCATTAGGTTGGTATCTACTCTTAGAAGCTACATAGATAATTCTTCAAAAGATGATCTGTTCCCAACCTGGTTCTTCAGGTCTTCCAACCAGGCATTTAGCATTGTTATACTTGCATCCATTCAACTTGCTGTTGGTTGTCTGTTTTCTTTCCAACTTTGCAAGTAATATAGACCTCTCAAGAGGCTTGTATGGTTAGATTGGATGAATTTCAATTTGTGACACCCAGGGTGTGGACAACTTGCTTGAAGCACCATACACAGACACTTACATACATACATGCATACAGTACATATAGACTTGTGGGTTTTTATCTTACTTGTAACCTCTGGCTAGGAGATTATTATAGATACCTCAATTATCATCATTAATCTCTCTTGGGGAGAGGACACAAATGTCTCCTTGCTTAAAGATATCTTTATTGTATCTCTCAATTGTAGGCAGTTATAGATTATAGGCTAGTATCTACCTGTTAATATAATAATAATAGTAGTAAAGTTGGAAGGGACCTTGGAGGTCATCTAGTCCAACCCCCTGCTCGGGCAGGAAACCCTACACCATTTCGGACAAATGGCTGTCCAGTCTCTTCTTAAAAACTTCCAGTGTTGGAGCATTTACTGCTTCTGGAGGCAGGCTTTTCCACTGATTAATTGTTCTCACTGTCAGGAAGTTTCTCCTTAGTTCTAGGTTGCTTCTCTCCTTGATGAGTTTCCACCCGTTGCTTCTTGTCCTGCCTTCAGGTGCTTTGGAAAATAGCTTAATTCCCTCTTCTTTAGGGCAGCCCCTGAGATATTGGAATACTGCTATCATGTCCCCCCTTGTCCTTCTCTTCGTTAAACTAGACCTACCCAATTCTAGCAACCGTTCCTTATATGTTTTAGCCTCCAGTCCCCTAATCATCTTTGTTGCTCTTCTCTGTACTCTTTCTAGAGTCTCAACATCTTTTTTACATCGTGGTGACCAAAACTGGATGCAGTATTCCAAGTGTTGCCTTACCAAGGCATTGAAGAGTGGTATTAGTACTTCACGTGATCTTGATTCTATCCCTCTGTTAATGCAGCCTAGCACTGTGTTGGCCTTTTTGGCAGCTGCCGCACACTGCTGGCTCATATGTAAGTGATTGTCTACTAGGACTCCGAGGTCCCTCTCACAGTTACTACTATTGAGCATGGTGCCACCTATGCTGTACTTTTGCATTTGGTTTTTCTTGCCTAAATGTAGAACCTTGCTTTTTTCACCATTGAATTTCATTTTGTTAGTTAGTGCCCAGTGTTCAAGTCTGTCCAGATCCTTCTGTATCTGAAGCCTGTCTTCTGGAGTGTTGGCTATTCCTGCCAGCTGGGTGTCATCTGCAAATTTGATGAGTTCCCCATCTATCCCTTCATCCAAATCGTTGATGAAGATGTTGAAGAGTACTGGGCCCAGAACAGAGCCCTGGGGCACCCCACTACACCCTTCCCTCCATATAGATGCAGTTCCATTGAGGACCACTCGCTGAGTACGGCCAGTCAGCCAGCTACAGATCCATCTGGTGGTGGTTCTGTCTACCCCACGTTTCTATCTTGCTGGCAATGGGGTGGGTGTGGTTTCGGTGTGACACATCCGGCCCGCGGGCTGGCAGTTTGACATACCTGCTTTACACTATATCTAGCGAGTCTTTCTCTACCTCTACTCTAGCCAACAAATGTGTTGTTACCATGGAGCTAAATGATGAGGATGAATATTTGATCCCTGGAATATAATTGGTGGCAGCTGATGTGAAGACAATGATTTATCACTTATAGACATAATGCGATCAAAAAAGTGCAAATGGAAATCCTAATTAACAAATGAGCATAAAGTAGATATATTGCTATACCATGTCTTATGGTATGGTAACCCCCCTGCTCTGCTCTTACAATCCACTTGCTCCTCTCAGGCCCTAGTGAAAATGTCCAGTCCACTCCCAATACCCTGACAAGCACTCTTCTCCCCCCCTCCCCACTCAAGTGATCCAAATCTGGCCACACCACCCAAGTGCTTGGTGATGTCAAATAAAAACCAGGATCAAAAGCAGAAAGAAAGCCATAAAATTCTGTGAACCAACTTCTTACATTGGAATCTGTGAATCAGGATAGAACAGAATAGAACAGAACACAATGCTGGAAGGGATCTTGGAGGTCTTCTAGTCCAGCCCTCTGCTCAAGCAGAACCTATACCATCTCAGACAGGTGAATTTCTAATCTCTTCTTAAAAAGCTCATGATGGAGTGCCCACAATTTCTGGGGGTAAGCTGTTCCACTGGTTGATTCTCTTCTCAGGAAGTTTCTTTAACTCCAGGTTGCTTCTCTCTTTGATCAGTTTCCAACCATTGTTTCTCATCCTTCTCTCTGGTGCTTTGGTGAATAACCTGCCCCCCCCCTGCCTTGTGGCAGTCCCTCAGATACTGAAACACTGCTATCATGTCTCCCCTGTTTCTTTTCTTTAGACTAGCCAAACCCATGTCCCGTAGCCGTTCTTCATATGTTTTAGTCTCCAGGCCTTTGCTCTTCTCTGAATTTTTTCCAAACTCTCAACTCTTTTTTGTGATAAGGTGACCAAAATTGGCTGCAATATTCCAGGTATGGTCTTACTAGGGTTTTATAAAGCGGTAATAATACTTCACATGATCTTGATTCTATGCCTGTTTATACAATCCAGGGTTGTATTAGCTTTTTTGGTTGATGCTGTACACATGGTTAAGTGATCGTCCACTAGGACTCTAAGATCCCTCTCAGTTACTGTTTTTAAGCCAGGTCTCGCCCAATCTGTATTTGTGCCTTTAGTTTTTTTCTGCCTAAATATAAGACTTAAGGATGAATTCTGCATGCAAAAGTTCCAACAATTGGACAGAATAGCACTGATTAATTAAATGACAATGCTCAACTTTAGAAAGTAATTTCCTTGATGAAGTCTCCACTTTTTTCATTACAACACACTAGAACAAAATATCTAGTTCTTTGTCTCAGTCAAGTAGAGTTACATATTCCAGGGTCCTAGTTAAGCTTCCAGATCTGTAGATACTTTTATTAAAGTATTTCATTCAACACTTAAAAACACTTTTATTTTTTAAAAAAATGTTTACTAAGTCTCTGGACTAGTTTACAATGTTAGTGAGATGGTATGCACTATAACTGTTTAAATAACATGACCAGAATAAAAAAAGGATTGAGGGGAAAGGAGAGAAAAAAGTTGGATGTAATTGTTAATGTTATACTAAATTGAATTAGACTAGCAAGATAGCATCTTAAACTAAAAGGAACTTTTTCTAAATCTTCTCCTGGGCAGTTTTATTCAGCACTTATTCAAAACATTGTTTTCCCTCATGAAGGCATTTCTAGGAAGATAACATGTTGTAAGATAAGCAAACAAACACGTGTCATTTCTGGCCTGCACATAATGTATATATTGAAATTACTTAACAATAAAAAAATCCAGCACAATATTTTACGCATCTCTGGAAAAAAAATTAACATTGCTCTTATTTTTTACTTTGGACACCAAGATTAGTATCTGTGAGAATTCTTGCAGGCTTCGTTTGTCAGACTTCCATTTGTCTTCTTCCCACAAATTGAAATGACATCCATATGTGGAGAAGAGATTCACGTTTTATGCAGCAGTTATGTCTACTGCAACTATGTACTGCAGATACATAATGCACAGAATTTCTAAACACCCAGTGGTTATGTGCAGAGGTGGAGAGAAGTCGCTTAGCTTACTCAGAGCTGCTTGCAGTTAAAGAAGCCACGTCACCTGAAAAAGACAAGTCCACAATAAACACTGAAAAAAAAAACCCACCTCACTTTGGTTGGCAATGCTAAAAGCAGAGGTAGATGTCTCTTCCTTCTCTTTTGAACACTTCTGTTACAACAAAGACTACCATCATTGCTATCGTTCACTGTAGATGAAGCAGGTTGAAAAACTAGACAGCAACAGGTAGATTTGATAGAATCAGTGGGTGGATCTGAGGATCAAGAACAACTTATGAGGGAATGGATAAGAAATAAATAGGATTGTAATTCTGGGGTGTTGCTTCTTCCATTATCACAGATCCAGAATTTAGGATTTAGAATAGAAATCGAAGCAAGAAATAACGCAACCTTAAAACACATATTGTAAGAATTTATTACTGTGATAAGTAGAAAATTTAAAAAAAAAACACAATCCAGAAATAGCTTCTTCGACAATATGAACATAATCCACTTCTGCATTATGTAAAATTTCACTGCTTTGCTGTGCGTTAAGACTAGTAGTTCTCATTAACCACAATATATCTAATTTTTCTCCCTAATTGGGGGGTCATTAGGTTAATTTTCCTAATACTAATTCATTAACTCCTAAAGTGTATCAACTTCACCTACATGTCTTGCAAATTTCTTTGGTGAATTTCATTAACATACATTACTGTACAGTACTATAAAATCCCTCTTATGCATTTTGCTGAGATCTTTTCTGATATTTTTTAGAGTCATGGAATCTTAGTATGTCTTACTATGTTAAGTCAGAATTCATAGAAATCCAATTATCATTCTCCATGTAGTTATTTGGACATAAACAATTATTGTTCCTTTACTAAAACAGATTAGCATTGGGCTAATCTTTCAAGAGGTGCTTTGTTCATGCTCTTTTCTGTTTTATAAGTTCTTTTGAAGAATTTGTACAACTTTCATCCACATATAGTCTAGCAGTGTTTGGTGTTCCCTAAGGTATTTCTTAACTATGCCCAGCAACTGCCCTTCTAATTATGTTAAAATTATACTTTGAATTAGAAATACTATAAAGAGAAAAGTGTTATCAGTCAGATAAATTAATGAAAGCACAGTGACTATTTTTTCCCCTCTGTAATTGCAGGGAAACAAAGGAAATCCTGTTTTAGCTATTTTCCTTCATTATTCTCTTGGGCATGGATTGATTTTTCTCTTCTGTAATGAAAGAACCAGAAGAACAACATTCAGAGTAAGGCAAGTATAGATTAGAATTGTCTTGAGTACTTACTGCCCTAACCAACAGCTATCAGACCAATAGTCTGGTGATATTGCTAGTCTAGATATTTTAGATAATTTTTTCCTTGAATTCCAGCCATCATAAAGGCTCATTGCTTTTGCAAGGATGGGCAGAAATGCCTTGTCAAATAGAAATAGGGGAAAGGATTACTGAATCATAGACAGGATTGCCCAGCAAAGTCTGGATGATAGCCGTAATCACGTGTATAAAACACATTGAGATGGGCAGGTCTTTGGACAGTTGCAGCTGCCATTTTGATGTTTACCGCCTCTGAAAATGACCTGAACATAGCTTATTTCTAGTTTTTCATTACCTAGAAGGATTATCATAAGATTTTTTCAAAGATTAAAGTTTAAGCAAAATGCTACCTTTTTAGAAGATGACTGCACAATATTCAACTCTGGGTATAGTCCTAAAATCCTTCCTAATGTTGCTCCAGAGCTATACTGGTGAAGAATTGTAGATTTAATTTCTCAGTCAGTATCACAGAATAAGCTGAACTTATCTGCTATTGATAATGTCTTCCCTCTCCCCCAAAAAACTTACTGAATTACATGCATTTTGAATCCCATTGTTAGCAAAAAAAAAAAAAATCCCACTGACTGTATTGCAGACCTTATGACACCACCTATGTATTAGAAGTTTTATATGGAAGAAAGGACACAGACCTCCTCAGCTAAAAAGCAAATATACATTATGTCCTGTACACTACTTATCCAAGGAAAGGGGCATTCTATATTAAAATGAAATACTTGGTAGTATTCTTTATTTGGATTTTACCTGGATTTTACTCACACATAAGAATTGTGAAATGTAGCATTTTTCTCATTGAACAATAGCTATTATTACAGCCATTGTTTTAACAGAGATCCATTAATTTATAAAAGATTTGTGTGTATTATTTATGATTGGGTCAAGATTAGGTCCAACATGCACCAAAGGATATCCATATGTATTCTGCTTAATTTTGGCATGTAGTACATGAGCTCAATGCAGTTTGCGTAGTTTGGATAGGATTGCAATTAGTATTAAGATGGATTATCTGAGCAACAAAAAAACTTAATGACCATTAGATGACCGCAAAGCAGTACTTTAAAGTTAACTTTGCAGAACATAATACACGTATTTTCAACCTATCATAAGATGGTATTTGGACAGTAAGTTATATGAGCCATGGGACAGTATGCATTAAAACAACCAAACACAAGATGGGAGATAGGAAATTTGTCTATAGCAATCCATCCTAAAATTGTGCAAGCAGATGAGAAAAAGTATTTAACTGGTAAAAAGACCCTTGGCAGAAGTGTACTATGTATGCATGTTTAAGGCTACATAAATCTGGATGACCAGAAGGCAGCAGAAAGATACAAACAAGTTGAATTCTGGTACTAAGTGAATCCAATCAACTGGGTTTTTGAACTCAGCTCTGGTAGCCCTAAAATTGGCACCTTACTCTTTTCACTCTTTTAACATGTGTTCCTTCTCCTTCCCATTCTTTTCTTGAAAAAGCTTGTTTAGAAAATTCATGCCAATCAATGAATCAGCATATAGCCAACTTCTGTAGTCAAGACTTCTGCACTGGATGCCTCTAGTTGCAATTCAATACATACAAGAAAGTGATTGTCAGTGAACATAATGGGACTCATAGACAAAAACATATAGATGAAAGGAATAAAGTGGTAGCACTTATGTGCGAATTAAAAACCAATTACTTTTTTTCAAATGAGACAAGGAAAATAATTGTTCAAAATTATGATGCATTATATAGATACTGCTCTGGCTTTGGGACACACTTATAACTCAAACAGCAACAGCAAGCCATGAAATAAACATTTTAAGAATAAATTTATTTTAAACATTGGTTACCCATTCCACTGTTTTCAATGATCCTGGACAGAGGGCAAGAAACAATAAAGCATCTGCTTTTGTGAAAAGCATCTGAACTTGTGAAATAACAATATATGGTGGGTTATGACACAATCACATACTATTTCATTCTTCTTTGCATCTCATCCCTTAAAAAAACTCAATGTAATACAAAATATTTAGAATAGGACATTAAAAAGTCAAACAAACCCTATAAATGTTTCACACCTGAAACATTAAGAGAGCTTTTAATGATAATTCATTAAACTAGGATAGTGTTGGCTGTTTGCTCCTTTCTGTTACAAAGTATTGTGACAATTATGACATTGATATAAATAGTGCATATTCTCCATTTATAAGAACACTCATAAAGAAAGAACCGGTGATATTATGAAGTTATAAAGTGGGTGATGGCTACATACTGTATATAGACATTTGGTGGACTGCAATGCATCTTTGGTAAACTGAAATTCACATTACATAGTTTTTATCTTAGCCATGCATACATTTTTGCATTAAAATGGTATTCTTTAGCACGTTAAACTAATCATAAATAGAAACAAAAGGTTAAACAAGGATGATAAAAAATTGATTCAAAATCTGTGAAAGATAGTAAGGTTAGTTCTCAGTACAATTCAAAAGACAATAATTATTGTCATACTATTTTCCCAAACATATACCCAACACCATAAATTATGCCTTGGTTCTATGACCTATGCATAAATAAGATACTGGATGAGATGATGATGATTACTGAAATCCAATCTTTGTAAGGATTAGGCAGCTGGTTATCCTAATCACAAGTTATAGCATAGTCCAAAGATTTTCTATATTTACATATGAAAAAAGATGGAAGATGCTGCAACATATTTGATACCGATTTTGAAATATGTTTTGAAATCCAAATACTACTTTGCTCTGAGGATTTGTTAATATTATTCAAAACCTATACAATGATTCAATTCAGAAAAACTTGAGCAAACAAAATTAAATGACAGACAGTATCATTGTACATGGTCATTTTGGGATTTTGTACAGTTTAGGCAGCACTGTAAGCAATAAATCTGGAAATAATGCTGTTTCCATCAATCAAAAAGAATATTTTCATTCGTTACATTTTTTCCATAGTATTTGGAGTGTATAATTTTACCTTTTTTACTATCAGAAACAGAAATTCTAATTCACAGGCTGACTGGCATTTCAATATTTAACAGCTGATTACTACAAATACTTCATCATCATTAAATAAGATGTCCAGCATGCTTCATTTTGACTGACAAATCCAGTAATGTTTGTATTCCTTGATTACAATTCAATTAGATTATAAAGAACTCAACTGAAAGTTTGCAAAACTTGCTCCTGTCTGGATAAGTTACTGATAGACATGATTGAATATAAAAGCTGCTAACCTCATGATATCTGTGAACTGATTTGTATATCACATTATGCTATATGATTAACAGAACTAACATTTTCACATCCATTCTTTCTTTCTTAAGTGAATATACACAAGGCACTAAGCAATGGTAAAATAGATTTGGCTATAAAATTGTAGTGAATTTTCAAAAATAGTTACAATTTTAAAAATTATATAACAAAACAAGAAAACCAAATGTAAAAGGCTTATAATTAATTTCACATATATAAGACACACAAAATTGATAAATAAGACAATAAATCTGCAAAATCGTTTTAACACATCCCTTTTAAGGATACATCCTTTGACAATACTTAAAATAATCACGATTTCTTAGCATGGGGACTCTGACTATAACAATGTGCATAATATTTAATTCCTTAATTACTAAGAATACATACTCTTTACAAAGAAATACATACTCTTTACAAAGGCAGAGTCACAAAAAATGGCTTTGTTGAGAGCCCTTCTTTAGGTATTTGAAAATATACTATTTTAACATTTAAGTATGTTAAAATAGCCTATAGTGGACAAAAATTCATATCAATTCAGTGGTTTGGGTTTTTAATCAAACAATTTCCAACCTAATTTCCTATTAATGTTGGTTTTAAGTTTTGACTTAGAAGGCAAAGTAATCAAATTCTAACTGTACCCTATTGAAAAATAATCGATAATTCAATTATTTAAGCCTTTAAAATCATGCAAATAGACTGTCTACCTCAAAAAGGCATTTAAAGGTGCATATCTGTGCAACAGAAATGTATTCATGATATGTGTAAGATTTTCCAAGTATTAAATGCTTGAATACCTTATGAAGACCCAAGCTTAAAAAGAACACAATAGCACCTATGGGCAAGCAGAGAATTACAGAATAGTACTTCTTTAATACTGAGCAAGGCATCTGATTTTCTAACATCATATTTAATTTACCTCTTGGAAGAAACTTTCCAAAAAAGCTTCTCTAATAGATATGTACTTGCTGTGCTAAATCCTCTCAATTGCACCAAAGCTAATAATTATTAATAGGCTGAGTATGACTTTAAATTTAGGAACAGGCATATTAAAATGAGAAAGGCCGCCATAATCTGTGGTGTTCTTTAAAATCCCAAGACAATGATAACATAATACAATTTCCTTTCCATCTCTAGCACCATGGGTTGGCTGTGCAATAAGTGGAAGACCTCACATCAGACTCTTGGCCTTATCATTTGATTTATACACGCATTCATAAAAATCTGGGTTGGGAGACATTTGTATCTTTCTTGGCAACTCCCCAAACCTAACCAGGGACAAGCCCTTTTCACTCTTGGCAGTTTATGACTTTGAACTCCTGCTTACATCACAGAAATCTGGGAACTATTCATTACAAAAGCACTTAAGATAATAGTTATCTCCAAGAAAGCATAGTCTTACAAAGACATGGCAGTAGAAAAGAGAATGCAGTGCCATAAGCTGAAGCCTTCAAAGTTAAAGGAACCCAAAGAAAAGGGGGAAAAAAAGGTCTGTTGACTGCCCAACAGTCAAACCATATTGTCTCTTTCCTAAATATTTTTAGGAAATAAGATGGGTTAAAAATACCAGACAGCTTTCAAGGCATACTGTGGATAGAGCTCATTGGAGATTCTGGACAACAAACTTTCACAGGCTGGAATTCCAGGCAAAGAGTCACTCTTCAAGTTACATGGCTTCTGATAACTCCACTATTCCTTCACTAGCTATGACTTCCTTTTCCATGCTGGCACAGGTCCTACCTTCAAACAACTTCTGTTTCAATTTATTGAGTTCATACTCGTGTAAGATTTTCTGTGTTAAGTACTTCTCACGTTTTATTTTGGCCTTCACCTCAGATGGGACATCTGGAATCATCCAGGCCACAAAGAACTTTACAATGAAGACAACGTGCTGGAAGAGAACACAAAAGAGAAGAATGCATAAAAAGAGGCTACGGAAACATGACATCACTTCTCCTTCATTGTTTTAAATGTTTGCAGTATACGCTTGGATAAGTGAAGTTTAACACCTCTGAAACATGAAACAAATATTATCATGCTTTTGCTATTGCCAACTTTTGTGTACCAATTTTAATGTACCAATGAATTAGTTGGATAAGTGGTGTAGTAACCAATAAAAGAAAGTTCCTACTGCCATAACAATTTACCTTGACTCAGTAAAACTTAAGTAGTCTCTCTCATTTAAAAGCACTCCTCACTGAGTTCTTGACTCACAAAATTAGAAGATACATGTTTTGGAGGTCCATGTTCAATGCAACAATAAAGTGATAACTGCCATGTTGCACATGATAAGAGCAAATGCAGTTGTCTAAATACCAATCTTTATGTAATTAAATTAAATGATCATGTGTAAAAGCAAGAAGACTGAGAACTCCTGAGCTTGCATCTATATCTGCATGCATGGTATCTGTGTTATAGATATGCCTATGTTTCATGTATTAGAGAGAGACTCTAAAAGAGTTCACATGTTTGGTGACTTTAACATTTTGACTGGCTGCTGAAAGAAGCCAGAACAAAGGAGGCATAGAACTGTGGATGCCAAAATGACACACTCAGTGATGTCATCATGCAAATTCTGCCTTTATGTATTTGCATTCAAACATAATCATGCATATTTGTTTCCTTTGTCCTTTTTTTTTTACTTCCTCCACTAAGGATGCCAATGAAAAACACGATAGCCCAGAAATTGCATGGTTAGATAGTTAGCACTTTGTGCAAAAATATTCCAAATGCAACTTTTTGTCACATGTCTCATTTCAATACACTATTATTTATTGAGCACCTGAAATATTTTGTAGTATGCAAGTGTGTGTGTGTGTGTGTGCATACAACATTTTTGGGAAATTGTTTGCCATGCTGCTTCCTAAGGCTGAGATATAATGACTGGCCCAAAGTCATCTGGCTGACTTCCATGCTTAAGGCAGGACTAGTACTCTAGCCTCTCATTATTAGTCCAGTGCCAAAGATGCTTTTTCAAGAGGCAACTGGACTTTCCTGGGGTTTTTTTGAAGATGTTTCACTTCTCACCCAAGAAGTTTCTTCAGTTCTGACTGGATGGTGGGGAATGTAAGGATTTATATTCTTTGCAGATAGCTGGTTATTTGCATTTTTTAAAGAGTCATTGAGGTTTGGAGTTTATCTGTGCCCTCAGGGTCACCTGAGTAGTGCAACCGGGTGTGGAACACAGTCCTTTCAGCAGTTCCAAGAAGGCTCCACACTCATTTGCACTACTCAAATGACCCTGAGGACAGATAAACCCCCAAGTGGCCTCAATGACTCTCTAAAAACAATGCAAATGACCAGCTGTCTGCAAGGAGTATAAATCCTTCCATTCCCCACCATCCAGTCAGAGCTGAAGAAGCTTCTTGGATGAGAAACGAAACGTCTTCAAAGAAAAACAAGAAAAGTCCAGCTGCCTCTTGAAAAAGCACCTTTGGGACAACCATGACCTGGATGACTGAGAATCTCCATAGATATTAGTCTAGTACCTTTAACCATTAAACTAATTTACTTATTTACCTACTTTCCTACTATTCATACATATACACATGCAGGTTCTTGTTTGCTTTATGCATCATTGCTGCTACACAAGTTGCACTAGTTACCAATCATCTTCTGGCTGCAATTCAGGGTGCAGGTAATCGCCTATAAAGCCCTTCATGGAATAATGTCATGTTATTTGAGGGACCACCTAACTCCAATTATTTCCTTCTGTCTAGTATATTTGGGCAGCTTGAGTGCACACCAGGCTCTCTTCATTAAACATTATCATTGTGGGACCAAGAAAATATGCCCTCTCTATTATAGCCCCAGCACTCTGGAAAAAAAACAAAAATCCAAATCCCAGCCCCAATATATGTATGGATCCCACTCTGCAAGTATTCTGAAAGTGTCTTTAAAATCTCTGTTCTCAAGCCTGGGATTAGAGGTTTTGTGAGGCCCTATTGACTTTTTTTATTATTTTATTTAAGATGTTTTGTCCAGAATGTCTTATTCCTTAAATTAAGTATTTTAACTATTGTAAACCACCCAGGGTGTTTCTGGAGTTGGAAGGATGCAAAATCCATTACAGACCTAGTTTTTGTAGATGCTTAGAAAATAATAGTATATAATTTAGGAATAATTAGTAAGAAGTACTAATAAACAAGAAATAAAAATGAGATTTTATTTTTTGTAATTTATTGACTTATAATTTCCATATTTTATATCAGCCATTCATAACTCTGGGCAGTTTTAAGTAACTAATTACTTCATAATTAAGGATCAAGTTGCAGCAGAATTTAATTCACTTATTATATAAACAGCCAAAATTGTTAAGAGGAGCAAAGCAAAAAATGTAATTTCTTTCTCTATCTAATTTCCCTTAAGAAAAAACAAAGGATTTCTTTAGAATTAATTAGAACTTTTCTTACCAAGTATTCTACCACTTAGAAAAGGTTCTAAGGCCACTCAACTTCTATTTGCATAATAAAATTAAGCAGGATAGTCTTCTTTAGGCCTGAAACCCTACTGATTTTTTAAAATTTATTCCAGCTTCTTAGAAATGCTTTCAGTCCAATATTCCTTGTAGGAATTTAAGTGGGCACAAATGAAAAATTTTCCTTATTTACTTTTTCAAAAATACATCTCCTTACCATAATCATCATTAAATAGGAGAGTTCTCAGTATATTAATGTATCCTGCTTTCAAATGCATTCATTTTTTAGACGTGATATATGCAAACCCCATCAGCACAAAGGCCAAACAGAATTTCTATGTTGTCCTTTCTTATTTCAGATACGGTTTGAATAAAATAAAATTTTATTCAACAATCATATTGGTTGCAATTTTTAAATGCTACTTTCATAACATTTTTAAAAAAATGTATACCAGCAAGAGCTCTAATTATTTTCATATATAACCCCATATATACATGCATACACACACACATACACACACACACACACACACACAATCCCTTTCACTTTAACTCCAAATTGATGCTCTAGCATATTAATTTTAGGAGAGGAGCAGAAGAACTTAATAATAATTATAACAACCATTTTACCTCCATAATAATTATAAAAGCCATTTTTGCAGCCAGGATGTGCCAGAATTGCATTGTGTGCATGTACTGCTTCTCATGGTCTGGTGGATATCGATAATCCCTGTACCTGTTGAATATAAACATCTAAAGGTGAGGGGCTACCTTGAAACATGGAAGTTTACAACTGCTGTAGCATTTATGTTCATATAAAGCTGTCAGTTATGAGGGCTTTTGATGCCTGATTTTAATATTTTTTTCTTCAGTACAAAATCTGACAAATGTTTCTCATTTGTTCAGGCAAAGCAAAAGCCAAATGTGAGAATATATTTACCAGGGGAAAAAAATACACTTATTAAAAGTGATCATGAGGTGAAGCTTGGCTAGCATAGTAGGAAACATGGTGTGGCATAAATGAAAAATAGAATACAAGATGAGTAGTAACAGGTTGTACAGTACAAGCTGAAAAGAAAAAAAAATGGCTAAAAGTCAATCAAATGTATCGCACAGGACAAATGTATGACCAGCAAAGAAATAGAGAAGGCAGTCAGTAGAAAGATATACCACAAATATGGCAACCCTTTCATGTTACGCTAAAACCCATGGGAAAAATCATGGAAAATCATATAACCACTGAAAGGCTATTCTACCACACATAATGAGGCATCTGTTGCACAAGAATGCTGGAGAGAAAGGAAACTCAGGCCACAGGGGAATAGCTGTGCTTAAAAACAGTCCACATATAAGTAATCTTTACTTAGACTCTGGAAAAATGCACTGTGCAATACCCATCCACGCTGATCCATGTGCATTTCTTCTTAGAGCAGCTTGAAATGGTACAAAGGATAATCAAGCTGTTCCCACTAAAAAGCACAAGTCCATATCAAAGTGCATGGGGAATAGGAATGCATAATTCAATTCCTTAAATTTTCTGTCCTTTACTACAAAAAGATGAGGATTTCAGTTGACTCTAGTCTAGTTAATGGTATAAGCTAGAATCAATATGGCAGTTCAGCAAACTTGTTTGGCAGAGAAAGAGAAGGGGGAGAGAGCAATAGTAAAGAATTGATTTGTATGCTTTTCGTAATTTATGGTTGTGTGCTTTCTATTTACTAATGAGTGGGGTGTCTGTAGAAGAAACCTGCACTAGGCAATTTTTAGATTTGAGGAAGGGGTTGTTATTCTTTTGTGAGAAATTTTTAAAATATGGTATAAAAGTACAGTGTTTTTAAAATACAGTAATTTTCTTAATTGGGGATATAGCAACTCTAGGTATTTTGTTGTAGTTTATGAGAGCAAATACGTTGTTTTGACTTCTGGAGGAAGAAGAACAACAAATTCTAGAGTTTAGCTTGAGGAGATGTAACTTTTTTAGCTATATTTCTTATCTGGCTGATGAGTAACTCAAATGAGTTACAAATTCAAGACAAAAGTAAACCAGTTCTTGAGTTCAAGATTGCTTAACATAAATCATGGTTTCTAAACTAAGTTCAAAATCTGTGGTTTGCAAACAAAGTCTGTTATCTGAGATGAATTCAGATAATTAAGTGAAGCAAGCTGTGTCTTAGCATTACAAATGAATTAAGTTAAAGATTCAAATAACTACATTTCCCTATTTCTATAATTGATATTTTTTATATTAATTACTATAAATGCATGTTGTCTGCAATCATCTCCACTGTCACACAACTGATGCCTAAATAGCTCATAAAAATGTCAACAGAATACATGTATAAAGATGATAAAATCACAACTGATATTAGAAAATGTATAATTATTATGATGACTATATTAGTATAAAACATAAAATGGACAAATTACAACTAACCTGCAACTGGTAAATTTGCCTGGGTTCTGTTCAGGTTTGTTTTTTTCAGGAAAATCTGAGATTTGGAATACTGAAAGGCTATTATTAATGTATCCAGACATAGGTAAGTCAGGATCCGCAAAATAGGCATAATAGTATACCAATCGAGGAATCATATCAGATGTGAAGGCTACAATAAACGCCTGCAGGAAACAATTGGTTATTTATGTCAGTTTAGATATATCTTTGTATGTTCTATGCATGCTGATTAACTACTGGGTGACAAAAGATAAATTGGTTTACAATTAGATATGCTGCATATCGTGTCTATGGTTAATCTCTCAAAGTGGCCAAAACTAGTGGCATTAAAGATTTAACAGATTTTGTCCACATGTACTTATACTTAGCATTAGTGACCTAAAATAATCACACCAGGTACAAAAGAAAAACAATAACTTCACAAGCATAAAATAAATCCAATTTAATTTTAAAAGCCTAAGAAAACACAAAAGTTTGTTTCCAGCTTCAAGGACATTAGAGTAGGAGATTGATGAGCTCTGTCCTCAAGTGATTTTACTTCGGTTGTTTGCTAGCAGTGTTAGTATTAATTTTAACTTTGTGTCTTGGTATTTTACTTCTGTTATTTCCCTGAGCACCTAACTGAACATAAAAGTGGATACAAGATGATTCAACCTGTGATAATATTTCTGAGTCATTAAAAACAGAAGCAAGAGCTTAGAACATCTTTTCTAACTGAAGCAAAAAATAATGAGATATGATTTATTCATGAATAAATAAAATGTAGTTGAAGTTAAATTTATCTAGATGTAAACCTCGTGATTTAGATTTGTTTCTGATGGAATATGCTTATTAGTCAAAGAACTTGAAGCCTGTGACCTTGGGGATGTCAGGCATCAATTCCTACTCCACCTTTTCTCAGGGAAGTACTTATACTGGACCAATAGCATCAGAAAAGCCACAGATTGCTTATCTCAGGGTTAATCACTTTTTAGAACTAGAACAAGAAATTATTAAAATAAGAAATTAATAAGGACACTTTTTAAGATCTAATTGTTCTAATTGTTCCAAGTGCTCTTATGAATAGTTTAGGCAATTGTTTGGCTTTATTTACTTACGTTTGTGACAACAGACAAGATAGCCATCCCGTTTAAGATTTCTTGCCAAATTCCTATGCTATGAGCTTTGGCTGCCACAGGCCTCCGAAACTGGGTTGTAAGTTTCCAAGAATCAACTCTAATCTCCAAGATGTTGTTCATCAGAGCAAGCAGGGGTGCCAAAGGAAAAGAGGCCACAAACAGAGTAATAAATCCGAACTGAATAACTATATGGGTAGAAAACAGCAGATAAACAATTGAATGAAACCTATGAAAAGTTATATTTGAGAATCATATACTTAATACCATTAGGAACATTCATGAATAATCAACAGGTTTATATTCCTATATGAAAAGCAATTATTTGAGGTGTGCAAAACATTTTGATCTCGAAGTAGGGCCCACTGTTCTGACCTCATCCAAGTATTCCACCTTCAAAGTATCCTATTTAATGTTGAAATGCTTTTTAAAGCTCCAGAAAATATGTATTCGCACTAAAATAGATGAAGTTAAGTTAGCAATAGTTATTTATGAATGAAATGTATACTGATTGGAACTTAAAACTTATGTACTATAGATTGAAATTTGTATTTATTTATTTAATCAGTTAGTTTACATTAGATTACATTAGATTAGCAACAAGAATGATTAGGGGCTGAAGGCTAAAACATATGAAGAACAAATACAGGAATTGGGTATGTCTAATCTAATGAAAAGAAGGACTAGGGAGACATGATATTCGAGGGGCTCCTATAAAGATGAGGGGTGTGTGTCAAACTATTTTCCAAAACATCAAAAGACAAGGCAAGAAACAATGGCTGGAAACTAACCAGAAAGAGAAGCAACCTAGAACTAAAGGGAAAATTCCTAACAGTTATAATAATAATAATAATAATAATAATAATAATAATAATAATAATAATAATAATAATAATAATAAAGTTGGAAGGGACCTTGGAGGTCATCGGGTCCAACCCCCTGCTCAGGCAGGGAACCCTACACCATTTCGGACAAATGGCTGTCCAGTAGTCAACCAATGGAATAGCTTGTCTTCAGAAGTTGTGGGTTCTATGTTCTATTTATGTGCCATCCAGTCTCCACCTAAAGCAGTGTTTCTCACCCTTGACCATTTTAAGGCATGTGGACTTCAACTCCCAGAATTCCACAGCCAGCATTGCTGGCTGTGGAATTCTGGGAGTTGAAGTCCACATGCCTTAAAATGGTCAAGGTTGAGAAACACTGACCTAAAGTGACTTCAGACAGATATACTATATTTGATTTCAATGTACAGTTTAACATTTGTTCTATGAAAAATATAACATTTTGATGAAAAGCAACATCATTAGCATAATTACCCAGAACATCTGCTTACCACTAAACCAAAACCCATTACATGAGGAGAAACATGTTCCGTTTCTCCAGTCATATATGCATATTCACATTTTTATTAGGTTTATTATTTTACACTGTACATTGTAAAATTCCTTAGGGCAGAATTTTAAAACCCTTGCTCTTTTAATTGTTTCCAGTTTCCTGTGAGTACCATCCAGATGTCTAGACCTCATTCCCTAGCCAGCATTTCTACTGCTGAGCTCTTCTTGTTGATGTCCACACATTTGGAGGGCAAAGATTATGGAAGGATATTTTATACTCTTAGAAAACATTTATCCTGCTGCATAAACAAATAGAAATGTTGAAGCTGCCCTGAGTTTATGTCATTAATTGCTCTTGCCGCATCCTCACTAAATATATATATATATATATATATATATATATATATATATATATATATATATATATATATATATATATATTAAAAATTACATTAAAAATTAAAGAATAGCGATTCCTGGGTACATACATTTCAGTAAAAAAGGAAGCGATCACCAGGAAATAAAACACCAAGGTTTTAATAAATAAAAAAAAATCAAGCTTTCGATGGCTAACATCTGCCATCATCATCAGGATAAAAGCCAGCTAGTGAGGAAACCTGCTTATAAGCATAGCCACACCTAAACTCTAGCATGGACCTTGTAACAGGTCCAAACCAACTAATCCTTACTTGACTTACAGCCTTCAGTAATTCTTTCTTTTAGCTCTTACTTACATCCACCTAGCTTTCAAAGGCTAGCACCTGCCATCATCGTCAGAATACAAGCCAGCTAATGAGGAAACCTGCTTATAAGCATAGCCACGCCTAAACTTTACGCATGGACCTTGTAACAGGTCCAAGCCGACTAATCTTTGCTTCACTTACAGCCTTCAGTGATTCTTTCTTATAGTTCTTACTTACATCCACACAACCACCCACTTCCCCCCTCCCTTTAGTTCTTGAGTCATATAGGCAACGTGTGTTTCTCAAAATTAAAGGGTCCTCTGCATTATTGAGTTGATTCTTCTTCCTGTGTTCCTTCGGACGTTTCTCTCCTCCACTCCTCCAGCACGCATCGCACTCATTTGCATTCTTCAATCCTGTCACTCCTTCAACCCCCCCCCCACAATCCTTGCCACCAATCTAATCCACACTTTTACTCCCCCCCACTGTTCCCAGCGTATCGCATCCTCCGTGCTCCTCCTTCGTGCCATCCGGTGCAACTCTCAATCCGGTTGCCTCTCTTTCAGTCTTCCGTAACGCCGCTCTCCGCGAGCGTGTGACCACCCCCATAACGGGGCAGCTGTAAGTATTGATCTTCTGTACATCCATTGAAGGCATGTCTCTGTCTCGGTGGCTCTGATCGGTGCGGCCACATAGCAAAGGTGTTATTCTGCCGTTGCTCGTAGTAGGTGTTGCCTTTTTTGAATTCCTATCCATTTCCAAGGCACCGGCAACCAGGTGCGTTGTAGCGGGGGCCTCTTCACCTCTATCCCACAGGACCTGGCCGTTGCGACGATCAAAGATCTTTTGAGCCGCAGAGGACCAGGACATTACCAGGATTCACTCGGCTCTGATGACCTTGTGGACCTTCTAGTCCTTTGCCCCAAAACGTATTTTACGTTTCAGGGCACAATGTATGAGCAAATAAAGGGCACCCCCATGGGGTCACCTATTTCAAGTGTTATTGCTGAGGCTGTATTGCAGCAGTTGGAACATGTAGCGATGATCCAGTACTGCCCAAAGTTCTGGGCCCGCTACGTTGATGACACGTTTGTCATAATTAAGAGGAGTCAAAAAGCTGACTTTGTGGACACACTTAATTCGGTGTGCGTGGACCTGCAATTTACGGAGGAGTAGGAGTATCAGGGTAAGCTGGCATTTCTTGATGTCTTAGTCCAACGCCAGCCGGATGGGACCTTAACTACCCGGATCTATCGCAAACCCACGCACACCGATAGAATTTTGCATTACAACAGCAATCACCCGCTGGCCCACAAAGTCAGCTGCATTAGAACCCTCTTTAAGAGGGTGGACTCCCATTGCAGTACAGCCGAAGCTAGGATGGAGGAAAGAAAACACCTCCTCCATCTCTGTAGGTACAATGAGTACCCCATGAAATTCATCGGATGCCACAGTACTCTGTCCCAACCATCCCAAAATCCATCAAGTGGGATGGTACCATCACAGATGACTCGTATCACCCTCCCTTACATTAGCAACATCTCGGAAGCCACCACCAGACTATTGGCACCCTATGGTGTAAGGGTTGCATATAGACCTGACCGGACGTTGCGTTCCTGCATTATGAGACCAAAGGACCCACTCCCCATAGTTGAGAGATCTGGAGTTGTTTACAGGATTAACTGTAATGACTGCCCAGGCAATCATGTGGGAGAAACTTCCAAAAGGGTCAGAACAAGAATGCAGGAACACAAGCTGGCAATAAGAAGAGGTGAGCAATACTCCGAAATACTGACTCACACAGAGGAGTTTGGTCATAAATTTAATTTTGACGACGTAAGGGTGGTTGCCAGTGACACCTCCAAAAGTGGTAGGTTACTCAAAGAAGCCTGGTTTTCAGACAGCATGTCAATCAATAGACATGTGGACCTACGCCCAGCATATCAGACCATGAAGGCGTGGGAAATGCGTAGACGACCTGGGAAAAAACATCTGAGTAACAAAAACTCTGGGTGTCCATTAGATGAAACTGGCAACAAAAAAGAAAGACATCTACAATCTAGACCCCTTTAGTTAACGATTCGTGTGTACATCCACCGTTAATTAAGAAATTTATTGATATTAGTGGCCCATTCTCGGATGCCCCAGACACCTCCTTGCATTGTACCCAATACTCAAGAATAAGAACAACAAGTGTCCCAATTAACACAAAACAAACTCGCTACCCCAGTGACCATATCGGCTCCACTGTCCCCAATGGTGCCCCCGCTACAATGCACCTGGTCGCCAGTGCCTTGGAAATGGATAGGAATTCAAAAAAGGCAACACCTACTACGAGCGACAGCAGAATAACACCTTTGCTATGTGGCCGCACCGATCAGAGCCACCGAGACAGAGACATGCCTTCAATGGATGTACAGAAGATCAATACTTACAGCTGCCCCGTTATGGGGGTGGTCACACGCTCCCGGAGAGCGGCGTTATGGAAGACTGAAAGAGAGGCAACCGGATTGAGAGTTGCACCGGATGGCATGAAGGAGGAGCACGGAGGATGCGATACGCTGGGAACAGTGGGGGAAATAAAAGTGTGGATGAGATTGGTGGCAAGGATTGTGGGGGGGTTGAAGGAGTGACAGGATTGAAGAATGCAAATGAGTGCGATGCGTGCCGGAGGAGTGGAGAAGAGAAACGTCCCAAGGAACACAGGAAGAAGAACCAACTCAATAGTGCAGAGGACCCTTTAATTTTGAGAAACACACGTTGCCTATATGACTCAGGAATTAAAGGGAGGGGGGAAGTGGGTGGTTGTGTGGATGTAAGTAAGAACTATAAGAAAGAATCATTGAAGGCTATAAGTGAAGCAAGGATTAGTCGGCTTGGACCTGTTACAAGGTCCATGCGTAGAGTTTAGGCGTGGCTATGCTTATAAGCAGGTTTCCTCACTAGCTAGCTTGTATTCTGACGATGATGGCAGGTGCTAGCCATTGAAAGCTAGGTGGATGTAAGTAAGAGTTAAAAGAAAGAATCACTGAAGGCTGTAAGTGAAATAAGGATTAGTTGGCTTGGACCTGTTACAAGGTCCATGCTAGAGTTTAGGTGTGGCTATGCTTATAAGCAGGTTTCCTCACTAGCTGGCTTGTATCCTGACAATGATGGCAGATGTTAGCCACTGAAAACTTGATTTTATTTATTAAAACCTTGGTGTTTTATTTCCTGGTGATCGCTTCCTTTTTTACTGATATAATATATATATATATATAATATAGACCTCTGTTTTCTTGACTCTGAGTGCCTCTGTGTGGCCAATCCTGGCAATAGAGAAATAAAATTCCATTATCAAGGACATTTTTCTTTATCATGAAAGGTTCTCTTTTTTTTAAAAAAAAAAATATTACATTACATTTCAGATGCTTTGCTTTCTGCTTTCAACATCTAAATAGCTTACAAATAAGGCACAATACAATAGCCATATCAACATGTTTTTTAATGCATGTGCAGGCAAAAATACAATGTAAGTTCTCTTTCTTTTTTAAAACTCATCTTCCTTTTGAGCAAACTGCATCCTTGAACTGCTGTATTTCAAAGCATGAGAATCACCTCAGCAAATTTCATTTATACCTATTAAATTGTATTTGCCTCCCTATAATTAGAATTCAAACTCAGACTATTTATTTTCACAGTGGCAGCTTTAATGAAAGAGCTGTGAAATGAATGAGTCGGTGTCCCGATTGTTCATTGAGTAATTTAAATAAGACCTAGTTTAGTTATTCTCCCACTCACTCTTGCAGTGCACAAGTTTTTATTGGATGTTATTATTTTATTAACCTATGTTAATGTACCAGCAGTTCACCATCCATGTTATACAGACCATACAGAAACCAAATCTCTTCCGTAAACAACACTCAGGTAACCAGACATTCATTTGGAATATTAATTCCCTTTCCAGGGTCTCTCAGTGGATTGGATGAATCCCATTTTGTCCTCTAAGTTCTTCAGCTTTCTTCCTAGAACTTCATAGCCTGCAGAGTGTAACTGTAGCTGCTTAGCATTCATCCCCTTGTGGGCGAGTAGATGTAGGCATCTTCCAGTTGGCTTTATGAGCCTCTGATCTGTCTTCTTGTTTTTCACTCTATCTCAGGGGTTCTCAACCTTGGCAACTTTAAGGCTTGTGGACTTCAACTCCCAGAATTCCTCAGCCAGTCCACAAGTCTTAAAGTTGCCAAGGTTGAGAACCCCTGCTCTATCTTGTATCAAACCTATATAGCCACCTATCTTACAAGAAGTGACTCTGGGTAGCACACAACAAATTAGTGTTTCTCCAATGTTATTTCTTAACGTATATATATCTATTCACCACTGTCCCTTAAAATACTTAATTTTTTTTTTTGAAAGCTAGTGCTCTTTGTATTACAGGTAATTCTTGACTTATGATCACAACTGAGCCCAAAATGTTGTTGCTAAGTGAATTATTTGTTAAGTAAATTTTGCCTCATTTTACCATCTTTTGTGCCACAATTGTTAAGTGAGTCACTGCAATCGTTCAGTTAATAACACAGTTGTTAAGCGAATCTGGTTTCCCCATTGCTTGTCAGAAGGTCACAAAAGATGATCACATGATCCCGGAACATTACGACCGTTATAAATATGAGTCAGTTGCCAAGCATCCTAATTTTAATCACATGACCCTGGGGACACTATAACTGTTGTAAGTGTGAAAAACAGCCGTAAGTCACTTTTTTCAATGCTGTTGTAACTTTGAATGGTCACTAAATGAATGGTTGTAAGTCGAGGACTACCTGTAATTTCCTTTAGAACAGACATGTCAAACACAAGGCCTGGGGGCCGGATGCGGCCCGTGAAGTGATTTCATGTGGCCTGGAAAACCATCTAGGAAACAGTGAGGGAACGGCCCCCGCTGCCATGGCCATGGCCCTGGCCCAGGCCAGCCGGGAGCCAATGTACAATTTTGTGGTGGCCATCTTGGCACTTGCCCCGGTCCCACCCCCTTCTGCCAGAGACCCTCAGATCTCTCCCACTCCTGCCCCGGCCCCCATAGGCACCCTTGATGCACATGTAGAACTGGCCACGCCCACCCATTAGGCCACACCCACTCCATCCACACCCATCCAATAGGCTGCACCCACTCTGGCCACACACCCCCATCCCCCCCGAGTAATCGCAATGCTGATGCGGCCCTCAGTGAAATTGCTTTAGAATATTAGACGTTTAAAACATGAAGATGAGTGTGACAATTTTTTCTTCTCAATTTGGAAATCAGGATTGCTAGGAATAATTCTCCCACTCCCTAGACCAGAGGTTCCCAATCTTTTGGGCACCAGGGACCAGTTCCGTGGAGAGAGGTTTTTCCACAGACCAGAAGGTACCTGGTTTTGTGTGCTGCCTGCATCCCACGAATGGGGCTTTGCTTGTTTGTGCAGACTGGTTGCTGGCATTCCGTGGCCCGGTACTGGTTCCCGGACCGGGGGTTGGAGACCCCTGCCCCAGACTGAGGATTCAGTATGAAACTGCTGTCCCAGTACCACAGCAATGCAAAAATTCTGAACATTTTCTGCGGAAAAAAAGGAGCAGCACTGCTAGAACCCCCAAAGGTCCATGGAATCCCATAATCATTTCATGTACAAATGAGGTAGTCCTCGTTTAAAGACCAGTTAGGACTGACAACTTGGTTATTCAGCAAAGTGGTCACTAAGTTAAAACTGTGAGTGTGCTTATGATCTTACTTCACCTCTCCTTTGCTTTACAGTCCTCCAAAGGTTGTAAATGTAAGGATGGCTCACAATTTAATTTTTCATCCCTTTCCTAACTATTAATTAAAGGAGGCAGCTGCTAAACGAAGATCAGCTGTACCTCTCCTCTATATACCATTTTGCAGATATTTTGAGTTGGACAGCACCTAAATTTAAATACTTAATTGCATAGATAAACAAGAAAAACTCAATAAAGAATAGATTTATCCCCTCTTTACTCAAAGAATAAGTCGAAGCTGCCAAAGGTGTGTGCATGTATGAAATGCTCTGAACGCATGCCATATTTCAGCTTAGAGAAGTGAGCTCACTATGCAATGCTACTTGTCATGATCTTTTCTGCTTACCCATTTCTAGGTATTCGTAGAAGAGACCCAATGCGCCAAAGCTCTGCAAATCATGGTCCTGCTCCCATCGACTGTATAAATTCTCTGGGTTATGTTTCGCCTTCCGACGACCCCACCAATTACAAATCCAGCTAAAGAGGGGGAGGGGGAACCAGAAATCACTATTATATAGCTTTTTTAAAAAAAAGCAGAATTACATAATTCTATGAATTGACACCACATGTATTTTCAGGGTTGTTTTTTTCTTTCAATTGTAAAGTATTTTCCGATATACCTGCTACAAAAATTACTATCAATTTCTCATGTTGGGTTAGAGAGAGTTACATTCTAAATCCCATGATTACATCTAAGTGGAACTGAACAGCAGAAACGCTGTGTCAGCTGTCCTCAAGATATACCAGGGTTGTTATCTGAAAACCTGATGTAATATAGTAGTGTCAAGATACCTGTAAAGATTGTGTTGATATTGATTCATTAAACTTAAGCTGAAGGAGATGGCAGAATACACCAAATATTCAATTAGCTCTGACTGTCTTTTAATTATACAAATAACTCAGTATTAAGATATTACTTACGGGACTATGGCTTCTTGAATATTACCCCAGATCTGTTTGCCAGCCATGACAATGGTGAGCTGGGTGGTCAGTTCTATCAAGCATCCTGCAGGATCACACTGGTAAAGAAATCAAACAAAAAGGCAGTTTGGCATGCCTCAATAGTGATGGGGACATGCCTAACACAAGAGTTATTTCAAAAATCAACAGATGTGGGCAGTTTGCTTTCTTCTCTCAATGACATGAAGAAAAATATTCCCCATGGCTTACCTATCAAATGTTAGATGTTAGCCTTCCATAAAGCTTTAAAAACCTGGCTATGCTCCCGAGCCTGGGACAATACATGTGTCAAAGACACAACTCCTGGCTATATTGTTAACAGGCCAGATGCCTTGCTTTGAATGTATTCAAATTAGATGTTTTAATATTTGGGTTTTTTTTTAGTTTTCAATGGTTTTTACTGTTTTTTATTCTTTTGAAATGTTTAAAAGATTTTAATTGTAATATATGTTTCTGGATTGTGAACTGCCCAGAGTCATTAGCTGAGATGGGAGGGCTATGCAAATCAAATCAATCAATTAATTAATAAGAAAGACTTATCAGTAGAGAAATTTCACAACTCACGTCAAGGAGATGCTATTTGCTACTGCATTCATAATGTGTCTTAACCTTACCACTAGTTAATTGTATGTAGTCATAAAAAAAAAATCTTTTGGCAGTTCTTTTTTTTTAAAAATGAGGACATATAAATACGATAGAGCCAGGTCAAGGGGTACGTACGGTACACTAATAACACATACACAAACATGTGTTATATTTGTTTGTCTATTTGGTTATATGTACAGATAATATTCCATTTCTGCCTTCACTGTACTTTGCCTATTTTATCTTTTAGTTTTCTTCCCCATGCAAAACTTCTGAGTTCCTTTTCTTGTCCTCATTAATGCAGATTTCTAATTCAGGAAAGAAACTTGTTCCCAAAATGTTTTGTCAGCCTTGCAGATGTTGCCTTTACAATTTCTGCATCATGTTGAATTTATAGAAAAAAAATAACATAAGACCTATTAGCCTTCCACCTCAAGATATAACTTTAGAAATATACTCAATAGCTTCTCTTTTTCATTTTTAGTAAATATCTTATAAATCTGTGAACTTTCCCTCTTCAAAAAATATTTTTTTCATTATGTTTAGTTTTCTATACTTCAAAGCAAGGTATTTAGAATGATGGACAATTTTTCTTCAAAATTCGTTTTAAAAGTTATTACATACCTCTTCATTTCTCCAGCGACTGAACATGTATGTATAAGAACCAGGGTATCCTACAAATTTCCCTTTGAAAAAAGCTACATAGAAGCATGAAGAGTAGTAGTTGACAAACTGAAAGAGGAACATCTTCATAGTAAGTCTGTTTTCATATTCATAGTGGGTTCTTGGTATTTCTGCAAGATAAAATAAACAAGGATTTAATTCTCTTTATATCATGTAGAGCAGACATGTCAAACTCGCGACGTCATATGATGTCGCACAACGTATCAGGATGGTTTTGCCCTTGCTGGCAATGGGGTGGGCATGGCTTCTGCATGACACATCTGACCTGCAGGCCAGCAATCTGACACCCCTGAAATAGAGTATTAATGTTTATGAAGCCTCTGGAATATGACAATAGGCTTCAATATTGCAAAGTTTATTTCTCTAAGAGAGCATTTGTAGAGCTATGAATCTACTTAGAGTCACCATGTATGAGTTGGGTGGCCATATACATTTGCTTAATAAATAGAATAAATTATCTTTTGCCCACAGAGTGTAACGTGTACAGAACAAGGAAACAAAGTTGATGTCATTCCTAGGTGATTTAACTAACATAGAATCAATTTGTGGAAGTAAATAGTTGTATCCTATTTCTTTTATGCACAATATAAATATAAACAAAGCTCTCATTAATTCAAGCAAAATAATATTTGAGACACATTTCATGAAGAACTTCCTTGCCTTTTGTCAAGAGACAGATATTGTAATCATGAGAAAACAGAAGCAATTTTGCCCAAGTAACCTCCTGAGAGCTCCATTTGCAGTCAGATAAAATCATTATTACCACTGTTGACCCCATAGCTCTTAGGAAGGTACAAGCTAAGAATTAGCAATCATACAGCTGGAATGCAAGTCAGATCATCTAAAAGCAAAGAAGCCATAAGAGATAAAGTAGACTTCCTCAAACTGCCATTCTCCAGATAAATTGGATTATGAATTCCATCATTCTCTGAAAGCAAGGCTAATAGAGGACCCCAGGCTGGGGATAGCTGACATAAAGCAAGAACCCCAAAGACTTTTAGGCTGACAGAAAAAGTTCTGCAAGTTCTATTTTCATGTGCTGATGATTTCAGCCTATGTAGCAGAGGGGCAGAAAATGTACAGAGGGTGTAAGCTTAGTCATCATGCAACATACTTACCCATATCTGTGATCCAGATGGCTATCCTCTCATATAGGAAATTCAGTATCATAATGATGATAAAATTGAGGAATGATGCTGTGACTGACGTTGCCAGTTGTGGTGTCAACAAACCTCGAATGGGTTGCAGCGTTTCTGTGTTCTCCATAATGCTGGCAAAAGCAGCATAGACTGCAAGGCGGTAAACTATCACAGCTATCATGCTTGCTATGATTAAAGAGATCTGAGATAATCACATAAATTAGACTACTTAGGATTTGAAACCAAAGAAATTAATGTTTCATGCAAACTGCACATTGTGAATAAAATTTTAGAAACTTCTATCAAGACTGCAGAATATAAGTAGAAGAAAACTTTATCTGAATATTTTTCCAGTGCATATTCCACAATGGAAGTAGATCACTTGTTTTTTCTTTTAGTTTTAAGTTAAAAAAAAATCTTTGTTATTTTCTCCTTTCTATTCAGAGGAGAATTAAGCATGCAGTTCTTCATCTTTGTGCTAAGGACCTATAGTCCCAGTGGATCTGTAATATTTGTTTTTTAATTAATTTTAAACGTGTCACGCACATTCATGTAAAGCATCCCAGTGCAATTGTATCACATAATCCATATAATATTATGTAGCTATAGTAGCAACATAAGTAGCAAGGTAAATAATTACACAATATTTAAAACTGGATAGGAGGAGAAACTTAAGCCATATATTATGTATTCATTGTGTACTTTGCATGACAACAGGAAAATAAAACTGGAAAATGTTAGTTAAAGATTCTGGAAGCAACAAGCATGAGTGAAAGAGATCCAGAAGCATCTTAAAAATTCAAGCTTAAAAGTGATCAGTGCCGTGTTAGAGGGATGAATCAAAAAGAGCTCACCCAGAACAACACTGTAGTTCCTGAGATGCAGAACCGTACAGCCTGGCTAGTTAGAGGTAAATAAGGCTCCAGTTCCTGAAACAGTCAAGCAAGCACAGCATTTTTCACCACCCGCAGTCACAGTTGTATGTAGACCACTGCAGAAAGCAACCTCAAACATTATGAGAAAGCAAATCATGTATCCCCTCCCTCACAAATGCGTAAAATGGCACATTTCCTCTTTTGGGAGAAAAGCAGGAGTGGAACACTGAATGAGATGTTGCTTATTTACCAAGTCATCCTATTATTTATTTATGGCTTTACAATCACTTTATGAACAAAACGTTGCTACTTGAAAGTTGAGAGCAGATTTCTTTTCAATTGTCAATATTAATTGTTCAGCAAATTGTTCAGTAGATACTCCCATTCATCACTCCATATTCTGATGCTTTTTGTTGTCCCACTTGAAGAAATGGCTTGTTTTATTAGTTTTGCCACTCTAAGCTGCAGCAATTGTGCAGCCCTCTCTTACCCAAAAAAATATTCCACAGTACAACAAGCTCAGTTTTCCATAGTCATGAATGCTCTTCCTCTTAAACAGTTCTAACTCCTAAAACATCAGTCAAAAAAGGAATAATTAAAGAATGAAAATCAATTGATTTTTAACGGGATTTTGGATTGATTAAAATAATCATGGCTTGGTTTGCAAAGAAATGCACAAACCTCTCGCCTGTGTACTGTACATAATCCTTCAAATATTTTATTTCTGGAAGGGAAGGATTCCAAAGAGTGGATGAAAAGGTCAATTCTGTATGCAGTTATCATGTTTGCTCACATAGATCCAATGTGTTCACATACACAAATAACAGAAGCATATATCTTTCATTTCCCAAATAGGTCTTCATCACTGGCAAATTATAAACAGTTTTAATTAGCAGAACTATAAATACATAATGTCAAAATATCTTAACTGCCTTTCCAGGTAGATACAGTGCTATCTGTCCCTTCAGCCACTTGGGCTTTCAGAGACAATGACAATTCTATGAAAAGAGAGGGAGAAGGAAAGGGAGGGAGAGAGAGAGAGAGAGAGAGAGAAAGAGAGAAAGAGAGAAAGAAAGAGAGACACTCACACAGATAGACACAGAGAGAGAGACAGAGAGAGACACACACACACACACAGAGACGGAGAGACAGAGGAAGACACACACAGAGAGAGAGAGAGACAGAGAGACACAGAGAGAGGCACACAGAGAGACACAGACAGCTAGAGACAGAGACAGAGAGAGACAGAGAGACACAGAGATAGAAAGAGAGAGACACACAGAGAGAGAGAGAGACAGAGAGAGAGATAGGGACACACAGAGACAGAGACACACACAGAAAGAGACAGAGAGACAGAGATAGAGAGACAGAGAGATACAGAGAGAGAGACAGAGACACAGAGAGAGAGTGACACAGAGAGAGAGACACACACAGAGAAAGAGACAGAGATAGAGGGAGACAGAGAAAGAGAGACAGACAGAGAGAGAGAGAGACAGAGAGAGAGAGAGACAGACACACACAGAGAGAATCAGAGAGAGAGAGAGAGAGAGACAGACAGACAGAGACAGAGACGGGTAAGATTCTGTGGGATTGTCTTAGAGACCAGCAAGTATTGCCCAATCAAGCAAATATTATGATATAGGCAAGGGCCAGAAGACAGAGATGGGATAGATTTAGCAGTGCTAAGTGACAGCAACCTCAGGAAGAAAGAGTATGAAAAGCTAGAGAAGTACCAGGCCTGAAGGAAGAATTAAGATGTGAAAAATAAAGATGAAAGTGATCCAGTGGTAGTAGAGCAACTACTGGGACTATGACCCTTGCAATAGATCCTAGAATGTATATGCTTCTCTGTCCAGAAAAGCGCAGTGTTAGAACAGCTAAAATACTGTGCAGAACTCTCACATTCCCAGGCCTCTAGTAGAGGACCTCAGACTGAGGAAGACGCGTATCATCCATAGGGGTGAAAAGGGAATTTTATAAATAATGGATCAGGATGCAGCCACAGAACTCCAAATTTACCAGGATTGTTTTTATTTCCTGACTGAGCAGAAAAAATATATATGAAAGAATAGGATTTTTTGGGGGGGAGGGAGAACCTAACTGGGCAGGAATATTTGTGAAAAGGATCTATATTCTTGCTCACACAAAGTTAAACATGAGCAAACAATGTTATGTAACTATTAAAAATGGCAAATGCTACCTTGGGGTGGACACTATTTTGAAGAGGTTATTGTTATTGTTCCACTATTCTCTGCCCTGGTTGCAATATTGGGTCCAATCCTGGACATCACACAACAAGCTGAATAAAGTTCAAGACAGGGCTTCCAAGATGGCAAGCATCTTGAAAAATAAGGCTTTTGAAAAGCAGTTTAAAAAACACTGTTTCACCGAAAGCAAGTGGAGTTCTATATTTCACCCCGAGAGCAGAACCAGAACAATGGGTTAACATTGTACGAAAGTAGGTTCAGAATAGATGTAAAGAGGACTTCCTATTGTGGAGGAAGTCTCAAATGAAATAATGAGTATTTTCTTATTGGATGTCTTCAGAGAAATAAAAGAACTGAGAAACAGACCTAGATAGCTAAAATAATAATGCATTTATTTCAGCCAGAATTGAACACCACAAGCCAACTGCATCCACTTAACCATGATCTACAGAGATTGAAAATGAATATTCAGCTTCTTAGCTGGCAAAAATATACCTATGCTTTTGGACTGTATCAATAATATCCATCACACAAAAGTGGAAAAAGCAGCGCTCCAAATATCCCAAATTAGGTGGTGCCAATGATACCCCTATAGCAGAATTTCTTTAGATTTAGAAAGCTAGCAAGTCAGGGGAAACATTAACTAGAAACTTTATTCCTAATATTATAAACTTTATTCCTAATATTATATCTCCCCAAATGAAGGCTTTACTTTATAGCAGTAAAGTAGTATGAAAATGAGAACTAAATCTTCATATTTCTTTCTGAATAGCTGAACCAATTTCAAGATCACAGTAAATTAGATAAACATGTTAATGCATATTCCTAGTAAAATGCTATTTGATCACCTATGGGAAATCCAGGTACCCCATTATCAGAGTTTCAGACAATAACCTAACTGCTGATGTTTAAAATGAACTTGCATTTTAATAACTATATAATTGTAAAACCTGTCAAAGCACTACATGTCTATCATATCCTGGAACAAATGTGTATTCTTAGCTGGCATATTAAACTGAACTACTGTGTTTCCACGAAAATAAGAATGGGGCTTTTTTTTTCCTTTTGCCTTCAAAAGAGGCACCGGGTCTTATTTTCAGAGTAAGCCTTACCTCACCTCCAGCACTGACAGCCCCACCCAGCGGTCCACTTCTTCTGGGGTCGAAGTTCTGCAGCTGCATTCGGGCCTGCATAGAAAGCCTAAGCAGCTGAGTACCGAGCTATGGATTCAATCCATAGCTTGGTGCTCGGCTGCCGAGGTCTTGCAGAACCAGTTCTTAGCTGCACAGTTCTTCCGGAAAGCCCCGTGGCTGAGAAATGCAGGCCTGGCTGCAGAAGTGGGCTGGCAAAGAGAGGCCTGGCTGCAAGGTAAGTGGGTGTGGGGTGGGTGGCGCAATTCCACACCCCCACCCTAGCTTGATTTTTAGGTGTGTGCCTCACCCCCCAAACAAGGGCTTATTTTTGGGATACAGCTTATATTAGGCCCACCCCCAAAAATCAAGCTAGGGCTTATTGTTGGTGTAGGCCTTACTTTTGGGCAAACGCGGTTGCATAGTAGGTCTTGAGAGCATGCTCACCTAAGGGTTCTCCAAAAAAAGCTACCTAAATCTTATTAATTCTACAACCTGCAAATTATTTTTTATCTTCTAAGTAAGCAAAACAAAATTACCTGAGTTACTGGATTCTTCCTCTTTTGAGTACATTTTGCTTCATACTCTGGTCTAAGTTGGAGTTGTTGCTGTTCTTCCTCAAAATCAACCAAATCCCACTCATATTCAAGTCGAGCTTGTCTTCGCTTCCAAAATTCCAAGAAAAGTGTAACTACAATTCAGAGAGGGTTAGGCAACATAGAATTAGCTAAACATATTTTGGGATAGCATAAAACCATAATGTGAAGTAGTATCTACTATTTTAGTAACATAGTAACAGAACAACAGAGTTGGAAGGGATCTTGGAGGTCATCTAGTCCAACCCCCTTGTCAAGCAGGAGACCCTATACTATTCTGGACAAAAGGCTGTCCAAACTATTCTTAAAACCTCCAGTGATGGAGTACCCACAACTTCTGGAGGCAAGCCAGAAGTAATAATTACTTATACAAACATTTATTTACAAAAAAGTTTGTTAATTATCTTATAGAAATGATTGTTTTTTTATTATAAATGTTGATATTGTTATATCAACAGGATCTCAGCTGGTCAGGATTAACCAGTTGCATTAAAGCACAACTAAAATCTTACTCATCTAATTCACTGAATTTTGGTTAATAAATATATTTAGGGAAAGACTGATATTATAGATGTTCAGCATAAAGGGAAGAATACCATGCCTGAAACTTTGTCCCTATCAGTCAACTGACAACAATGGTTTAATTCAATTTTCCAGTTTTCTTTCAGATCAATAATGTTTAAAATTTGTCACAGTAGTACAACAAAGCTTTGTATCCTGAACAGCTTTTCTATAAATGGAATGGAGTCTGATTAAGCACAGATTATTTACATATCTCTTATTTATTTTGTGGAATTTCTGTAACACCATTTAAATGTGAGAAGTATACAAATCAAAACATAAAATCATCTCTGAATAAATAACTCCCAACTCCTTAAAATTAATTCTGAAAACATTAACAATAAAACAAGTGTACTTACCCCAGATGCCCATAAATATTGCAAAAAAGAGGGTTGCCACATTGTCAAACAAATGGGAATACTAGAATTGAAAAACAGGCATTGTACATTAGAATAATACATGAAAGTATGTATTTTTGAAAATACAAATGCTGTAAGTGTTACGAACCTGTGAAGACTCACAAGTAGAATTCAATCTCCAGTAATCGCATTTTCGATCACATAATGGACACATGATAATTTCACCACCAATACCGGGATGACATATTTCTTTGCTAAAGAGGATAGATAAAGATGTGGTGTATTTAATAAAACATATTTAAGAGATAATAGTGCTTGTGTACAATCAAAATTAACCTCTGTCTTTCAATACATGGTAAGAAACTATATCTGAGCCATTATTATGGCATAGGTTATAGTTTCTGCCACTGGATATTAGATTTATGTTGAAATATATGCAAATCAGTTCATCGGGTTAAGCCAGAATCCTTATCTAAAATCATACATCTTAAAAAAAGAAAGTAAGAAATAAAACTTCATCATTAACTGATTGACGTAATTTAACTAATGTTGCTTTGTCAACTATACTTACCTGCTCATATTTTCATTCATTGTGAACAAACCATACAGAAAACAAATGAAGCCAACAACAGCTGCAAAGAACAGCATCTCAGTATAAAAACCCAGCCAGGCAAAATAGATTCCAATCTTCTCTCCGTAATATTTCCTGCAAGAAAATAATCCAAGAAAAACAAAGGCAAAGCTTAAAATAGCAATAAAGGGCAAAATGTGGATATAACTTACTGCAAAATAATCCTCAGTTTATTCACCCCTGAATATTCTAATACTGGATCCCCCTCCTCCCTCCCTCCCTCTCTATCTATCTCTATCTCTCTTTATCTCTTTCTGTCTATATAAAATATCTTGACTTATTATCAAACCAGTTCTCCTAATTATTTTATTCTGCATTTTCTTGGTCTTTTATATCAGGACATGCTTCAAAATGTTTGGAAAAAATGGCAACACAGCAACTCTTCGATATCTATTGAAGTAGCCTTTTTTAAAAGACTTCTATGTGAGTGTGAAAAAATATGAAATTGCTCTAAGGTGTTAACTTGTATTTGTTCCTCAACCTTGGCAAATTTAAGATATGTAGACTTCAACTCCCAGAATTCTCCAGCCATACTGTTCTGTATTACTCTTGAAGCAACTGCAAGGTTATTTTTTTTTCAGACTTGTGTGGAAGCTGGGAAAGAGATGGACAGAAAGGTGCTGTGCTCCTATATGATCAAAAGCATGTCTTCCAAATTATTTTCCAAACATATACTGCTTGATTTTTACATTATATTCCACATATAAAGTTATTGTTTATAAAAAGAAATACAGGCATGTAATATAGCATGTATTAGAGCCCTGGCGGCGCAGTTGTTAAAATGTAGTATTGCAGGCTGACTCTGCCACAGGCAGGAGTTCGATCCTGATTGACTCAAGGTTGACTCAGCCTTCCATCTTTCCAAGGTCGGTAAAATGAGATTTGTCCCCAGATTGTTGGGGACAAAACGCTCAGAGACTGCTATAAAGCACTCTGGAACAGTATATAAGTCTAAGTGCTATTGCTATATTTCTGAAAGGCCCAACGGCCATTAATATATCAGGGAAATCATTTACCTGATAAGATCCAAGGGCTGTTCCTTGTAAAATCTAGGAAACCGGGCCCATTCCCTATGTAAGGTATATCTTTCATTTTCACACTTTGGATCATTTGACTTCTTCCAGTACTGACACTGAATCAGCATGAAAAAAATAAAGAAGACACAAAATAAGTCAGCAAATAGCAACATAATCTCTCCAACAATACTACTGTAATATACAAAATAAATCTATGGGTGGTTCTATGTTTAACAGAGAGACATCTCCACATTCATATAGAAATAGAATGTATTTATTTATTTATAGAGCTATATGGCAGCTCAACGCAGACCATGTGATTCGGAAAGAAAGACAGACAAATGGAAATAAAAATAGATAAGGAAAGGAAAGAGCATACAGTAGAGAAAGAAAGTGATATACGTCTATGTAAATATAAAGTTGTGGAGAGAAGCAATATTCAGCTATTCATATAGCATGAGAAATGTTTATGTATTTGTTATTTAATATGAAATTTAGAGAGACTATCTTCATCTTAAATATAGAGTTAAGTGATTCTGAATAATCAATGTAGGTAATAGTTCCTTTTCAACTTTTCTGGGAGAATATCAGAATTAATAAGACTGTTCTCCAAGCTAAATTATATGTATGTGTGTATGCATGTGTATATACATATACATACATATACATACATACATACATACATACATATATATACACACACACATACATATACACACACACACACATACATACACACACAAACATACACACGCATACATGTATGCACACACACACAGAAAATACAAATCTCTCCAGTAAGCGTTCATTGCTTGCCACCAGAGGGCAATATAATACTAATCTCTAAAACCTCTAATGCTCTTGTCATCACTTCATTCTACAATTATAAGTGGATATTGTTCTTTCTCTCCTCCCGATTTCACTTTTTCTGAGGTATTTTAGCATACATATACATTCACACATCTTTAATATAAGCAATTCCATAATAATATTCGCAATTACAAAAACCATAGATACTGGCCTATTTGAAGGCAAAGACAAACGTATCCAAATACAATTTTCAGAGAAAGACAGGTTTCCTTCAGAAAATAGGCAAATGAATGAATGACTAAAATGCCTACATCATGAAGAGGGTAAGCAGAAGAGTAGGTGCCATTATTTAGAAGTCTTTTGATTCCAAACTTCTTCTTCCCTTCTTCTGTTCCATATGGGCACCTTGTTAAAATATAAAAAACCTAGAAGAGAGGGGGAAAGAACTTTACAATTTTTAAATTTAAAATTATTGCCATATTATGTAAACTATGAGAATATAAAACTTTTCTTCATACTCTGGTGAAATTTGACATGTTAATTTTGATTGGTTAATTATACTACAGTAATTATGTCATTAAACTTTGAGGCCCTTTCTTCTTACAGTTTACAGAGGAAGCAGGTTTTCCCTGGCCTAGGATAAATGTTGGCTTGCAGGAATGTTATTGCTTTTGCTGTTTCAGTCTTCCAGTTAGGACCTAAACAACTGAATAGCAGCCCCACCACCTTATGTTTTTCAATATCTTTCTGAAGAAGTAGAAAAAACAGTGTGACTCTCCTACTAGGGATATACAGGTAGTCCTTAACTTACAACTACAATTGAGCCCAACATTTATGTTGTTAAGCGAGACATTTGTCAAGTGAATTTTGCCCCATTTTACGACCTTTCTTGCCATGTTTCTTAAGTGAATTGCTGCAGTTGCTAAGTTAGTAATGTGGCTGTTAAGTGAGCCTTTCTTCCCCATTGAAAGAAGGTCAGAATGTCGCAAAAGGTTGCAATGACCCCAGTACATTGCAACCGTCATGAATATGAGTTAGTTGCGAAGCGTATGAATTTTGATCATGGGACCACGGGGGAAGCTCTAATGGTCGTGTGAAAAACAGTCTTTTTTCAGTGCCTTTGTAACTTTGAATGGTCACTAAGTGAACTGTTGTAAGTCGAGGACTACCTGTATACATTTGACCATGTGAAGTTGTGTGCCTGTTACGACTGCAAACTTTCAAAGAGCTGGTGTGTTTGATGATGCTTCCTCCTTTGAAGATGCTTGGAGAAACAATGCTCCTCCACACACTTCTGAAGGCCCATTCCAATAATGAGGAAAGACAGGAAACACCTCCATGAAATGAACCAGTAATATTGGCAAAGAGCAACAAACAACAACGATCTGGCTACATCAGCAAGTCTAGAAGCTATGGCAGTGTTTTGGCAACAGAGTAAGCCAGGCATTTGGCTGAGAAGCCTTTGCTTGACCCTGCTGATTTCTCCCATATTTGGGTCTTCTGCAATTGCTGAGTCATCCTTTGTACTGTAATTCAGAGTGAGTCATTTAAATACAAAGGAAAGGCCCTTTCTGGCTAGAATAACCAAGGAAAAGAAAGCATATGCTGTTTTATGCTCAGGGAGCTTTTTCTCAATTGATTCTGTATGGCAAAACCAACCAACCAACCAGCCTACCACAAGTCAACAACACTACAGCATTTAGGACAATTTGACAGCAGGCATGTTGTGCTAGGCAGCATGTTCCCATCTAAGCCACAAACTGGCTTGTTGTATTGCACGATCACTGAAGTGGTAAATGAAGTACTCACTATTCTGTTTCTGACAGATGGCGAAAAAAACATATTCTCATCATCAATGAGGTACAATTCCTGTCTTTCTTTGCTAAATGGTGCTGTAAAGTAGTCCGGTTCAGGGTGCATCACAATCTCAGGTAGTCTAAATGGCCAGAATATGCAGTCCAATGGGTTTTCCACCATACAGGGAATATCATTCTCCTTGATGGGCATTTTGATGTTTAGCACTTCTGCATAAGTGATCAGAATTTCCCACGGGGCGTGAATCTTCACAAAATACGTTTTGCCATTTTCAGATTCCTGCAAATGAAATGATAAAGGCTTATTTGTAAATTAAGTAATTTGCCCTCCAAAGATATGGTGATGGCTACAAAGTCTAAGAAGTTGGACATCTACCCTTTTTATCCCTATGTATAATGAGGAAGGACAAAGTCCTCTGAATATTTCCAGCATTCACAAGGCTCTATTTTTCTCCCAGCATGTTCTTGCTATTCTTCTAGGGTGATTCATCCATACTTGGATGAGGTTTGCAGCATTTTAGAAAGAGTCCAAAATGAACAATCCCTGGAACAACCAGTCTGAAATCTTGTTTTTTTTTGGGGGGGGGGGAGGGAGAGCGATCTAAAACATTTTGGGATTGAAAATAAAAATGCTCATACAATTAGTGCTGAAGTCCTCCTGTGGCTTTTAAGTGTATGCCCATAAAATACACATATAGGAAACAAGGACACCTCAATCCTAATGGGTTAAAAGTGGCTTCTGAAACAGTTGTAAAAATCATCTCTAGGTTTGCCATTCACTTCATTGTACTTTAGTAGTATCTGTTTTAGAATCCGAGGCAGAAAAAGTTAGTCACACTTAAATGACTAAGGTTTAAATTAGTTATCACTAATTTTATTAGAATTATGGAAAATGGAGGAATACAACAAATTTAATTAAATTATAACTAATTTTCAGCTATCCTGATGAGTATTGACTAAGACCCTAGGAAATATATTTTCATATGGATAAGACTTGAAATTATTTTCTTTTGATTGCATCCATAATCTGAACATAATTTCAGAGCCAGTTATTTGGGGAAAAAAATACTGATACATGGTATGTTAAATATTTATTTATTTTATTTATTTATTTAGAGAATTTATATGGCTGCCCACTCACTTTCAGTGACTATGAGCAGCTCACCAAAAATAAGATATTGAGAATTGAGAACATTAAATAAGAGCAAATTAGCTAATAGCTAATATGGAGGTGGGGGGAAGAAGAAAAAGCAATCAATGTGTTAGATTATTCTCAATTATCAGCTTTCCATCCTTCAAAACAAAAGCCAGAAAACATTTTTAAAAATGCCAGTTTTTGAAACATAGTAAGGTTCAACATTCCACTTCTTCTCTTTATGTTCAAATCTTTTTTGACCATGCAGTTGCTGGTTATGTTTTTAGCTATTCCTATTTCTTTGAGATATTAGCAATATCACCTGATGGTAAATGGGCAGAATTTCACCCAGGAAAAAAATATCTACAATCAGTTGCAACCTGCATGGAATTATCTGTTACCTGGGATAGACATAAAAGTATGATATAAAATGGAGCAATCTCCCATTAACAACAACAACAAAAAAAGGATAGAATAGTAATGCATTTGTAAAAGACACAAATCAATTGTGGAAAGTACCCTTATGTACTACAGTTGCTTCAGAGAGAAACTTGTATTATTTTCTGATTACCAGGTTTTATCTACAATGACATTAGTATAAACAAACAAATTAAACATGGTGTTCAGGAAGCAAAGATCCCACTGCCAGCTGTTTCTAGAGATTTTCAATGCCCCAATACTTTTAATCATACTGATTTTAATCAGTAACAAACCATAGTAATTGCTACCTTCTTGTCTTCGGTTTCTAGTTCCAGACCTTTCTTTACTAGATTGTTCTCAAACATTCGCCTTCGATCCTGAAAAAAAGAAAAGCAGACAGATGTTTACGTTTTATTCAACCAACACAAGTTTTTAATATACAACAACTGATAAACATAGTTATTTTGCATCATCTTTGTGAATTATGAATATAAAAACAAGTAAAATATTAAACACATTGCTGACATTTAATTTTGCTAACAATAAATTATTGCAACAGGAATGAAGAAATGGGAATTCTTATGAATGGATTTGTGTCAGAACAATATTTTTCTTTCTTCTTTGTTCCCTTAATGAGTGTCTAGGTGTGGCTGACCTTGGAGCCAGTACATTGGTGTGGGTGCTATTGGACTATAGATATTTCTTACAATGGTATATTTTGTTTTCCAACTCAAGGCTGCTGGGTCTGCATTGTTTACATTGTTTGTGTGCACGCATACATGACTGTAGATCAGTTTGGACAATGTCCTGGACATGCACGCAGGATTTTTTTGGCAAGAGTTTTGGAAGTGGCTTCCTAGGGGTGAGCCAGCTGGCTTTGTGCTGAAGGTCACAGTCTCCTGGTTTTTCAATTTGCTTTGACCTTATGCCTTTTAGTGCTGTTCATTGGACCTTGCCTTGTGTAGATCGCTTTCTCCATAATAATTTGTAAGAAAAGTGATATTCTGACATTCTGTATACATTTTCAAATCAAAGCAAACAGTTCTAAATATATTGTAATTGTCTTCATTCTCCCAAGGAAGTTTCCGCAGGCATGCTAAGTTATAACTCTTCATCCCTACCCATCCAACATAGCCAAGAAAATTGATAATGATGGAGAATTTTATTCCAGCAACTATGATGGATACCAGTTTGAGGACGGTTTCTCTAGAACAGCGGTTCTAGAACAGTGTGTCGGGACCCCATTTGGGGTCGAACAACCATTTCACGGGGGTCGCCAAACAATGCAGTCCGCCACTTTTTCCCCCTTTTCCTTAGCTGTGCTACTCCCTTTTATTCTATTGGCTTTTGAAAGCCAATAGAATAGACTCTCTTGAATAGTCTAATTCTATTGGCTTTCAAAAGGAATTGTCCAGGCTGTCTCTGCCCTGCTGAGCCCGCCAAAAGCCCCAGTCTGCAAACAGTGCTGTAAGTTGTCTGCAGTGAAGGCGAGCTGTCTGGAAGTTTCCACCCCTCCCTGATGAGCAATTACTAAAAATGTAAGTAAAAGAGGGGCAGGGGTGGGAGGCCGGCGGGCGCAGGGAGGGTTGCTGGCGTGCATGGGGCCCGGCGGGTGCTTACCTCCCTTGGGCTGGGCCAGCTGGTGGCCCAGCCGGTGGTTGGCCTGTGCCGTCTCTGCCGCTTGCCAACTACGCCTCAGCCGGGGCAGGGAAAGTCCTCGACTTATGACTGGTTGGGTAGCCCTCGACTTACGACCGGTTGGGAGTCGCAGCATTAAAAAGGTTGAGAACCACTGCTCTAGAATGTCTCTGCTTTATTTGTCTCTGTCTGTCGGCACCTTGACATTAAACCAAGTCTGAAGAGATTCATAACATTTCCCCAATTCTAAATGTACCATTTCTCTACAAATCTGTTTGGGAAGCTATTTTGTATATATCACAATGAATTTCTGGTTTAAAAGTCTGTAAGTCTACATGTTATACTCCCCCCTTTTTTTCTTTCCATATATGCTTAAACCTTTGTAAAAGAAATCTGGGGAATTAGATGCAAACATTATGCCTCCATAATATATGTTTTAGATACAATCAACCATTCACTAGCAACATAAAGCTTATTTGTGTCCAGTCTTTTTTGATTATCACCAAGTTCACTCATTTCTCTTTTTTATTTATTTATTAAATTTGTTTGCCACCCATATCACCAAAAGGCAAGAGACTTACAACATTAAAATGAAACCATAAATATATGAATAAATATATAAAGTCACATTAAAAGTACAACAAATTACAAGTTATAACTAAAGATGGGGAGGAAGGAAGGAGAATATATGGGGGGGGGGAAAGAGGTGAAACCATAGATCAGGCATGCTGGCTTAGGAATTCTGAAAGTTGGCCCACAAGTCATAAAAGGGCCAAGTTTGAAGACCCCTGCCATAGACCATCTCCAGTATGAAATTCTCCCACTAGGGCTCCAAGTCAACTGGCTAAAGCCAGGTGTTCAGGCTCTTGTGGAAGGTCAGGAGAACAGGAACCAATCTCATCTCAGGGCAAAATGTTCCAAAGGGCCGGAGCCATGGCAGAAAAGTCTCTTCTCCTAGACTTCCTCAGCTGGCATTCCTTGACTGATAGGATCTGCAGCTTGCCTCCTCTGCTGGAACGGGTGTGAGATAGCTCTTCAAATAACCTGGACCCATATGCCATACAGGGCTTTATTGATAATAACCAATACCTTGAATTGCACCCAGAAGCAAACCAGTAATCAGTGCAGGTCTGGGACAGTGGTGTAACATGGGCCCACACTGAAAGACTGCCCTTGCTGCTACACTCTGCAGCAGTTGGAAGCTTCCGAATGCTCTTCCAGGGTAGCCCCATGTAGAGTGCATTTCAGTAATCCAAGCATGAGATGACCAGAGATGACTGAGTGCAGGGACTCCTGATCCAGGAGAAGCCGCAAATGATACACAACCTGAAGTTGTGTAAAGGCTCTCCTAGCCATGAGTGCCCCTGCTCTTCAAGCAGGTGTGAGTTCACCCCTATGTTATGGACCGGTCTGTCTGGGGTAGTGCCACCCCATCTGTGAGTTATTATCATCCCCAACCATTCCCAAATGTCCAATCATTCTGGATAGATGACTACAAAGATGTACTTGATATCACAGTCTCATGAGTATTCTGTTTGTTACCCCTTGGACTGGGATTGAGGGAAGGCGACCTTCACTTGTTCTGCACTCGAGAGAACACAACACAATCCTGTTTTGCTCCTTTTGACATAGTCCTTCTTTACATTTTTTTATGTGTTTATTGCTTTGAGACAGAAATAGTGCATGTGTGGAGCAAATATACAGGCACCCGTATACTGTACCTGCAAATGGATAAAAGCAACAGAAACCAGTGAATCCAAATCTATAAGGAAGAAGTCAGTGCAACCATCTATGAATTAGATCCACATCCCTCCTGGTTGGTAAAAGCCTCCAGGATGGTGTCTAACAGGTGGGCTCAGGCAGCGATAAACTTTTCAATGTAGGAGAGGACGTTCCTGGGATCTTTTAAGGAGCTTACAGCTACTGCCCAATAAGCAGAGACAGTTCTAAAGGAAGTAGTTAAGACTTGTTTAAATAGATGTAATCACACATTGCTTACAAACCAACAGTGACAGGTGGAATATTTAGTTCTTTCTACCTCCTATGGTGCTAAGAACAAAGCAAACTTCAGTTGCACTGATATTCCATGGAGAAAGAACAAAGTACCTGCTCATGCCTAGTCCAAAGACAAGGTGTGCCAAAGTAGGCGTAGTAGTGTGATTATGGAATAACTATTTATTGGTGCTTATCTGCAAATTAAAGATATCATCTTTTATAGGTATGCCCATCCTCAAGATAATATTTAATTGTGATTTTTAAACACCATTAAAGTAAACAGGTTTTCAAGTGCAGTGGTTAAAGTTCTAGTGAAAATTTAATCAACTGCTTTATTATCAAAGAGGTCTATTTGTTGCTTACATCACAAAAAGAAATATAAAGATAACATCATTTTAATTTCAAGGTTTCTTATACACTGATATTCTTTGGTTAACCCTCAAAAATTTTCCACTCCTTATTTGAGCATCCATTAAATAAAAATAAATACTTTCCATTGACAAATTAAAATTATTCTATTTCCCTAGACAATGGGATTGTCTAGATTGCAGATACCATAGCTATTACTTCATTTAGTAGAGTAGAATTATAACTTTGTTGTCACTTTAAATATACATTAATATATTAAAATAAGATTCTATTGCATACAACTCTCAAAGGGTAATCAGCTCCAATATACACTGCATAAACATGACAATGACAATAATGATGATGATGATGATAATAATAATAATAATAATAATAATAATAATAATAATAATACACATATATGACCCAGAGAAACAACACAGTCTAGTTTGGATGTATACATAACAATCTAAAATAGTCCTGGAAATGTGAGTCTCGGATACTCTTATTTAAAACTAGAAACACGGATCACCAAGACTAAAAATGTTTTAGTCTTGGTGATCCGTGTTTTTAGTTTTAAATATACATAACAATAGATGATTTGTGAGTGAGAATTTTTTTGTTTATTAGCTTCTATTTGGGAGGGAATAAACCAGGGCTGTCAATAATGGCTTTTTTGAATTCTTGTAAACTCCTGCCTGTGAAATCAGTGATACTATCTAACCATCTTAGGGGTTTTTTTGCAAGTCCTTTTTTCAACTGATTTTGATTTTTCCAACCATTCCAAGCATCTTCTCCAAAAAGTCTTGCTTCCACATTATGCGTCCAAAATATTTTATTTACTCATCCTTCATATAAGCTGTTTTTATTTCAGTGTTGAATTATTTGCACTTGTTATCCAAAATACTATTTAGCACCAGAATCCAGTCATTTTCCTTCTTTAGCCTTTCTGTGGTCAGCTTTCACAGCCATATGTTATAGCTGAAAAGAGGATGGCATTGACAATATTTGCCTTCAATGGCAATTGAAAGTCTCTTTACTTTAATAGCTTATACAAATTTGTCAGTCTTTCTCTCAAGAAGCATATTATTTAATGGTTACTATTCCTGTGGGGTTTGGAGCCCAGAAAATACTTCTTCACCTATTTTTACCAGATTGGTATTTCCACTTGTCAGATAAGAGTTCTTTTTTAAAAATAATGATTGGCTTTGGCACTCTCAATATTCAACATTTAACAACCGTGTTACTAAATTATCAAATGCAGTGATTCACTCAACGACCGTGTCAAGAAAAGTGGTAAAATGGGGCTAAACTCTCTTAACAAACGTCTCGCTTAGCAACATAAATTTTGAGCTTAATTGTGGTCGTAAGTCGAGGATAACCTGTATAAGGAAGAGGGGTTTTTTTCCAGTGGGATGTTGCTAAGCAGTGAGTTTATTGGATGCAGAAAGATGGAAAAATCCGGCACTGCCCACAACGGAGGAAAGTTCGTGAAAATGCTGCGATGGCTGAATTGGCTGCTCGGTTTGGAGAAAAGGCATTCTGTAAGTCTTCCTCGCTTCTAGCCAGCAAAGTAAGATCGATATTTATAAAGATATTATTGGCAGACCTGAAATACAATTTTAATTCCAACTTCCATTTCTAGTCCAGCATTTCTGTATATAAAATATATAAGATAAGAATATACTACTTTCACATATTGGTTTCACATTATAAATAAATTTATTACAGATTTTCAGCAATAAAAACTAAAACTGAAAAAAGAATAAAAAGAAAAAATAAAAAGTAAAAAAAAATAAACTTTACTATTAGAATAAAATAAAGAAAAAGAAAAGAAACCTATAGTGATTTTCCCCTTCATCACAAGTATAAATAATTTCAGTTATTTATCATCTTCTCTTAAAATGCAAGAATGAATATATATACATACATACATACATACATACATACATACATACATACATATATATATACCGTATTTTCCGGCATATAAGACGACTTTCTAAGACACAAAAACCTTCTTAAAAGTTGGGGGTCGTCTTATACGCCCAGTCGTCTTATATGCCGGAAAATACGGGTATTCTATTTTATTCCTTTACACATGTGGTTTGGTATATTACTCATCAAGTTTTCTCTCCCCCCCTCACTCAAAAAGAGTCCTTGATTGGTAGAGTGGCAGTGGGAAGAGCAATTAAACTCTAAGCTGTTTGTTTCAGCAATCCGTCCCTGCGGCTCACCTCTACCACGCGTGTGGTTTGCAGCTGCTTTTTGCTAACTTGAAGTCACAGGCTGATAAATGCCTGGGGGTCTCAATCTGTCTCCTCGCTGCTTCGCACTTTCCGAGCTGGAGATCAGGGTGGGAGGGAAGGATTGGAGGGAGAGGGAGGAGGGAAAGGAGGGTGTGTGTGTGTGTGTGTGCGCGCGCTTCTCCTCGCTGCTTTCTGAGCTGGGAAGGATTGGAGGAAGAGGGAAAGGAGGCCACGCCCACGCACACACACACACACAGGCTTTGCATTTTCCGAGCTGGAAATTGAGCTGGGAAGGAAGGATTGGAGGGAGAAAGGAGGCGTGCGTGCGTGCGTGCTTACTGGAAATCAATAGCCATTTTTACAGTACTGCACAAAAATTACTTTTTCCTTATCTCACTCCTTAATTTTCATTAATGTGCCATGAATAGCCAATGCAGATATGCATGCTTCAGCAGGTGAATCATTTTGTACAGAAATCAGCAAGGTTTAAATAAGTTAAAAATTACAACAAGCAACTACTGAAATATCTGTCAGCGCGTCCTCTTCGGTGCCCAGAAAAGAGCCGACAAACAGGAACGAATGACAAGCGAATGGCCTTTAATCCATACAGCAACAAAGTTAGCACTGGGAGTGAGTTGCTCCCAGTGCTTTACATAGGCTCCCACTTGCTGTTCCCACCCCCACCCCCCGCCCGGCAAACCAGCATCTGGCCTGTGGTGAATAAAAGCAATTAGCAGAGGCGTCACCCCCCCCCCTCCGCTTGACGTGCCATTCTCTCCATGGCGTTCCAGGAAACAGAGTAAGGCAAGTTCCTCTTTCCCTTGCTGTCTCTCATTGTGCTCCCTGTCCCTAAGTGTCTCTGGCAGTCTGGTGTGCACGTGCACACACACACACACACACACACACACACACTTCTCCTCGCTGCTTTGCACTTTCTGAGCTGGAAATCAGGGTGGGGGGAAGGATTGGAGGGAGAGGGAAGAGGGAAAGGAGGCCACGCGCGCGCGCACACACACACACACTTCTCCTCGCTGCTTTGCACTTTCTGAGCTGGAAATCAGGGTGGGGGGGAAGGATTGGAGGGAGAGGGAAGAGGGAAAGGAGGCCACGCGCACGCACACACATACACACACTTCTCCTCGCTGCTTTGCACTTTCTGAGCTGGAAATCAGGGTGGGGGGGAAGGATTGGAGGGAGAGGGAAGAGGGAAAGGAGGGTGTGTGTGTGTGTGTGTGCGCGCACGCTTCTCCTCGCTGCTTTCTGAGCTGGGAAGGATTGGAAGGAGAGGGAAGAGGGAAAGGAGGCATGTGTGTGTGTGCACGCGCGCGCATGTGGGATGGAAGACCAAGAGGAGGAGATCCAGTCTCCGGAGATCCCGGTGCGCAGCCCGGGGGAGTCGCATGCATGCCACACACACGCACACACACGCTCAGCACTGGCATAAAAGGGCGCCTGCGGAGGAGAGAATACTGTACTCATTTGGGCTTACAGGTGGCCAATGAGAACTCAGAAAACTTCGCTCCCTTTCCTCCCTCCCTCTCCCCTTCTTCAGCGAAAGGGTGTATTAGCATGTCCATTTTTTCCCTAGGGCATATAAGAGGACAGGGAGGGCTGGGCAGGCAGGGAGAGCTGACCCACCCAATCCAACCAGGCTTTGTATACAACAACAAGCCAATCACCGGTAAGGTACATCGCTTGCCAGTGATAAGGTATATCGCTTGCCATGATTGGCTGGTTGTTGTATACTGGGTACGTACCGGTACAGTACAGCACCAGTATCTGTACCAGTTCATACAGTAGAGCACCAGTACATACAGTACTGTATACAAATGTCCAACAGTCAAGATGCCATCATGGCTCCACCAGCAAGAAGAAGGAAATATGAAGCCAGTTTCAAACTTAAAGTTGTAAACTTTGCCATGGAACATAATAACTGCGCTGCTGCAAGACAATATGGAGTAACAGAAAAGATGGTTCGGGACTGGAAAGCAAATGAAAAAGCATTAAAGAGTATGGCAAGGGGTAAGTGTGCATTAAGAAGAGGCACCCCACATTGGCCAGAACTTGAAAAACATGTAGCAGACATGGTGAATGAGCATCGCCAAAATGGTTATGTAGTGACACGAAATAAAATATGTTTGTCTGCACTTCAGTGGGCCAAATCTAACCCAGATCACAGCAACAGATTTAAGGCCACTGTATCTTGGTGTACTAGATTCTTGAAAAGGCATAATATGGTACTGAGGCAAAAGACAAAAATGGCACACAAATTACCTGCAGATCTTGATAGCAAAGTAATTAGTTTCCATCGATACGTAATACAACAGCGCATTAAACATGGCTATGCGTTAAGTAGTATTGGAAATATGGATGAAACTCCAATGAATTTTGATATGGTTGGAAATAAAACTGTCCATCAAAAAGGTGAAAAAACAATTTTAATTAAAACAACAGGACATGAGAAGTCCAGTTTTACAGTGGTACTAGGATGCACAGCTGATGGTGCCAAACTGAGACCAATGATTATTTTTAAAAGAAAAACAATGCCGAAACTCAAGTTCCCTGTTGGTTGTTTTGTACATGTGAATGAAAAAGGCTGGATGGATGAAGAAGGGGTAAAGCTATGGCTTGATAATGTATGGAGCAGGCGACCAGGTGGACTTCTTCAAAAACGTAGTCTACTGGTGTGGGATATGTTCAGGGCTCATTTAACTCCCAGCACCAAGCAAAGGCTTGCAAGAATAAACACAGATGCGGCAGTTATTCCTGCAGGATTGACATCGTTGGTACAGCCACTGGATGTGTGCCTAAACAAGCCATTTAAAGATCGCATTCGAGAACAGTGGAATGAATGGATGGTTAGCGGCGAAAAGTCATTCACAAAAGGAGGAAACATGCGTGCTCCACAGTTGGATGTTTTGTGCAAGTTTGTCATAAAAGCCTGGAATGATATTGATGCAGAAACAGTAATCAAGTCTTTCAAGAAGTGTGGCATATCAAATTCATTAGATGGTATGGAGGATGACTACTTGTGGCAAGATGAAGAGGAAGCTGAAGCTGAGACCACACCATCTGATACGGAATTCGATCCATATGATGACTGCCTTACAAATGTACCACAAGATGTCATTGATATTTTTATGATATCAGATGATGAACAGGATGATTTTGAAGGCTTTTAAAGGGAAACTGTCACGCAAGCAAAACCTGTAAAAATAGCTTGCAGTTATGATGGGCGTTGCTGACTTGCCCGGCACTTGCTCTTTCTATTGTTTTTTATCTTCCTCCTATCATCATCAGTTCAGTTTGGTTGACAGCTTAGAAAACAAACAGCATGGCAGCTCCCATGGTTTTATTGTCTTATCCTTCCTTTCAGCTTTAGAGTGAATTAGGAAAAGTTTAATCCACTTGCACTGTTTTATGTTTATATGTTTGATGACAGCCTTATGTTTATAAATGACAGTTTTTCTGCTAAGTACCTGCATGTCATAAGCATTTGAATTAAAATTACCATATTGAAATCAAATCTGATGTTTTTTAATTTTTATTTGGTGTGCGTTGGAAGAGGGGTAGTCTTATACGGTGAGTATAGCCCAAACTCTATATTTTAACTGGAAAAGTTGGGGGTCGTCTTATACGCCCAGTCGTCTTATACGCCGGAAAATACGGGTATATTCCTAGAAGCACGAAGCCGAAAGCACCAGCCTGAAGATGACAAATGAGACTTCGTCGAAACGTCGCCAAGACACTTCCAATTTTACGTGGGAGAAAACCCGAATAACCAAAGACCTACATACAAACACCCGCGAAAACCTCAGAAAACATATATATATATGCCTGTATATTTGCTCCACACATGCACTATATATATATCTCCCATATCATATCTTTTTTCTATAAACAAATCCATAAACATTGTCATTTCAATCCTGATGTCAGCAAAAGTCTATTAAGGGTTACAACACTTAACATCTATTTTAGCCCTGATGACATAAACCAATATTATATTCTTCCTAACAATTTTTTTTTTTGGTCCCTTCTCTCAAAATTCTTCAAAATTTTAACAATCCTCTTTTGCCAATCCAATATAGGAAAATTATCCAGGTCACTCTCTTAGTTCGTTATTTGTATAAACTTTCAATTACTAAGCTATCAGCCAGTTTCTATTGTATCTCTAGTATAACTTCTTTTTCTATGTGATTCTTGTAGCCTACCATTTTTAAATCCACTTTGAAATCAGTCTCAATCATGCCATACTTGTTCCTCTTCCATAACATTTTTAAACCATTTTTATCTACAGAAGTAGATATTCTTCAAATTAACTTCTGAGTCTCTTGTTCCAAAATATCCAAAATTAAAACATTTTGCTTCATTCTGTATTAGTAAGTTGACTTTGAATATTCTTCTCCTTTAACTGTAATATTCTAGTATCTTCTAATGCCCAATTTTTAAAGGTGTACCTTGTTTTTAATTCAAAACAAAACATTTTCAACAGGAAGGTTTCTTATAATCAATTCCAAATATTTCAAATTTATCTGGATCTTTAGTCTGTTCATAACTTTGTAAAATCAGTTTTAATAATCTTTTTGTCATTTATTTCTATAATGAAATGTGGAAATGACCTTGGGAGATAGAATGGAAGGAGGAAATGGTGCCTAGGGAATGATCAGCTAAGAGAGGGCAAACCCTCAGCTGCATTACAGGCAGATAAAGGAACCTCCCTAACTTATCAGGCTATTAAAAAAAATAAGATTGTTGTCAACCTTTCCAGGTAGACCAGATAAGAAACATGACCAGATTCTCTAATTCTATTTTATTGTAAGGCTCTATTAACAGAATCTTGCAAGACTAACAGTGCAAACAGGGCAAAACTCCCATTGCCCTTTTTACAGCCTGATAAGTTATGAAGGTCATAATCCAGACATTGGAGGAGAACAAGATAAAACAAACTATGGGGAAACACAACTGAAGAGTGCAGTTGTATTTCTAGAAAGAGTGCAGAGAAGAGCAACAAAGATGATTAGGGGACTGGAGGCTAAAACATATAAGGAACGGTTGCTGGAATTGGGTGTGTCTAGTTTAATGAAGAGAAGGACATGATAGTAGTGTTCCAGTATCTCAGGGGCTGCCACAAAGAAGAGGGAGTCAAGCTATTCTCCAAAGCACCTGAAGGCAGGACAAGAAGGAATGGATAGAAACTAATCAAGGAGAGAAGCAACCTAGAACTAAGGAGAAACTTCCTGACAGTTAAAACAATTAACCAGTGGAACAACCTGCCTCCAGAAGCAGTGAATGCTCCAACTGGAAGTTTTTAAGAGGAGACTGGACAGCCATTTGTCTGAAATGGTATAGGGTTTCCTGCCTGAGCAGGGGGTTGGACTAGAAGACGTCCAAGTGTTATTTTATTGTATTATAGAGTTCAGGGGGCTACCAGCTTGCAACAAAAGCCAGAGCAACCTGATGTGTTTATGCATTGCATATAAAAAGATCAGAATCATGAGTGATGGCAAGGCAGTTTTTCCTCTATAAAAATGGTAACTGGGGATCAACAGTTTGGCAGGAATCCTGTCTGTGCTGTGATTCTAATTCATCCCCAATTCCAATTTAACACAAGTACAATGTGTTAAATAGATGCCAATTTATAATAAAATGTAGATTAGCTCTAGACAATTGGGAATAGAACTTTTCCTTCCAGGACAGATGTTAGATTGCAAAGTCAGGAAGACCTTGCATAGCCATTAGGCATATGCAAAATGGTTCCAATGTGTTTCAGATGCAGCTATCAAAGGTAACCCTCTTTTGCACTTGAAACAAAGAATTTTCTGCCTTAGGAAGCACTGAGATGGGATCACTTCTCAGTCCATATGCTACCCATATATAGAAAATCATTGTGGGACTAAGACATTTCTAAACTGAAATAGTATAGTTACACTAAATCAATAATGAAAAGGTACCCTTCTGTTTTTAGACCTGTTTTGATGGAATGATTCAGTTGAATCCCCTTCAAGCTGAATAATTCCATAAAAGTATGAAACAAAATTAGTGGCCACCTACTGCTGTTATAGTTATATGCTCACTTTAAATGCATATGTGGATTCAGAGGTCCTTCAAAAATTGTACTGTTGGAACACCCCCCCCCCATTTAAATACATTGCCAATGAGAAATAAACTTCATAACTCTGAAGGAATCTATTTGTTGAAAGATTGCAAAACTTATTTCTAATTTTTAAAAACTATTTTTTGAAACTAATTTTTCCTTCCCATGTTTTTCTCCTTTGGAGACAAAATGGCTAAGCATACTGTATCAAAGTAAAAGGTTGCCTTCATTAAGCATATTAAAGTAAAAAGGCATAGAGTATAGCTTTGAAATCCAGTCATTTTAAGAATGGTCTTTTCAAATTGCACACATAGACTTTTTCTAACTGTAAAACAGTTTGCACAAAGTAACAAATAGATATGTAAAAAAAAAATGGCCAGCAAGTTGTTCACATATCAAATCTTGGGCAAATTGCTAAAGTACTGTACATTATCTTGTTTTTCTTAATCCAACTTGGTTCAGATATGCTTTTGGGTAAATGCTTAACCTCCTGAGCTTTGTTCCCCAAATTTTTTTACTCATGTGTTCAGCACAATATGTTTTTCCAGAAGCTTTTCAAAATTATTTAACTGTTCCCATAGCAGAATATGAATGTAAAATAAACTTCTAAAATATGCCCCCAGCATATATTTCTCCAAGAATGCTTTTATTCTTAATCTACAGAACATTGCCAAGTCTTGTGCTGCCAAAATATAGTACAGTACAGAACAAAAATATATTGGAAAAGATTTTATGGAAAATAAATACATTACATAAATGTTTTCTCACCAATTAAGTAATTAATTAGATAAATTCTAAACCTTATGAAACATTCTTTTTTGGGATTCTGAAAAGCCCTTAAGATTTGGCTATGGTGGAACCAGAGACCTATTTAGATGATTCCACTCATGAATCACAATCTGTGTTCCTACTCTCTCAGGAATTGTAATTTTAACTTTTATGATATTTTAATATCAATTTCGTATTTACATTTTTCATCTGATGTCTGCCACCCAAAGTTACCTTTTGTGAGATGGACAGCTATATAAAATTCATAAATAACCATTTCTTCCCCTAAGATAGCTTGCAAAATCAAAAAAAATACACAATCCAACTATAAAACAAAGAAAAATCAACAATTAAAGAAATAGACAACTGATAAGAGATGGCTTTAAAAAACAAACATGGATATTTGATCTAGGAGGAATTATTTTTAACTTTAATTTTTAACGAAACCGCAGTTTCCTTACGAACAGGTAGGCCAGCATTTCTCGGTCTCCAGTAATAGTTCTGGGAGTATGGACCTCAACACTCAGAATTCTCATCAGTGGTCATGTTAGCTATGGAATTCTGGCAGTTGAAGTTCCTGACTGAGGAAAAGACCTTAATGAATAAGTTTTTTTTGTTTAATTATATCATCCTATATTTATATACAGTTTGAATGAAGATAAAATATTAATATATACAGGAAAAAGAAAAGAAAACTTTACATTGGGTATATTTATTTTTCCACATGATTGTATGTGCAAGATGCTTCCATATTGTAGAAAGTTTATAGGGTACATCAGTTTTGAAACTAAACAAGATGCTATCTCTCTTAAAACAGAAGCATAATTATAACAAGAGGTATAATCATCATCATCATCATCATCCAGTCTGAACATCTGGCTGACTGTGCGATGATCCATAATAATAATAATAATAATAATAATAATAATAATAATAATAATAATAATAATAGAGTTGGAGGGACCTTGGAGGTCATCTAGTCCAACCCCCTGCTCAGGCAGGAAACCCTATACCATTTCCGACAAATAGCTGTCCAGTCTCTTAAAAACTTCCAGTGTTGGAGCATTCACTGCTTCTGGAGATAGGTTGTTTCACTGATTAATTGTTCTAATTACGGAAGTTTCTCCTTAGTTCTAGGTTGCTTCTTTCTTTGGTTAGTTTCCATCTGTTGCTTCTTGTTCTGCCTTCAGGTGCTTTAGAGAATAGTTTGACTCACTCTTCTTTGTGGCAGCCCCTGAGATATAATTAAATGTACTATTCCATGCTAACTAATGTACAAAATGTCATTATTCCCATAGGAAACATAAGAAAAAGAAAAATAATTAGGAGGAAAATACTATGGATATTTTTTTTACTTTGTCTTAAAATGAAAAAAAATAATCCTATTAGATCAAACTGAAATCAAATAGATCTATTTGATTTTCTATATTATGAGTACAGATGCCTTTGAGAAGCAGTTGGTCAGAAAACTGAAAAGCTCCTGAGAGCATGAAGTAACTATGACTTATGTGTCTGGTATTTGAATGATTTTTCCAACTATACAAACTGTATTCATACACACACAGGGAATTTTTCCCCCCATACGACTAGTAATTACTTTGTTTCCCTATCCTGATGTTGCCCGGTGTTCTGGACTTCAATAATCCTTAGCCAGGGAAACATATTTGAGGATACCAGGTAAGAGAAAGCTATCAGAAACTGCAGAAGCATCTTTCAGCCACAGGAAATCTTAGGGGCTGAAAAAAGTGTCACAAAATACAATACATCAGGTTGAAGTACTGTTAACATGAAGCATCTTGTCTAGATGAAGGGCATTGCCTTGCATAGTCTATAAGAGAGCGCTCAAGCCTGCAAGCAGTGATGTAAACTTTGGCAGGGAAAAAAAGAATCTAGCTTTCTTTTCTTGCATGCAGCACAACTAGTATTATCAAACATAATTTATTTTAACATTACATCAACAACAACTTTAGAAAAAAAAACTGATCCTGGTTTGTAGAGATGAAAAAGAATTATTTTCTTTGTAAAGAGCACCCATTAGAATTGTGTCATGACAGGGCAGGAACAGAACTCAAGAGTAAAATACAATCAAAACTTGTACATAGTCTTTATATCAGGTTGCTGGCATATAAAAAAGCAAAATTATGTCCTAAATTTAGAAGTAATAAAAGGTGCTTACCAATTTTTTTTCTCCATCAATTTTTGGGTCATCCACATAAGTAAGTACAAAGTCTATTCTCCGTTTACCATCTCTGAAGAAAACAGAATCCTTGCTTTGATGTCTCTTATCAATCTAGATAGAACAGAAAGCATCACTATATCAGCATCCATTGTACATATATTAAATATCCTTATGTATCTAAGTTTTTTCAAACTTTCAGGAAAAGACTACGGTCAAATAAGGTTTAAATAACATTTATTTTCAGACAGATATTTGCAACACAGTTACAAAATATTTTTCTTATATTTGCATAGCCAAACACTGACATGACTGACTTTCTTCATAAATAAGCAAGCACAAATGCAGAGACGTTTGCCACAATAAAGTCACTCTGTTATAAAGATATTTATTAAACAGTAACATCTGAAGCCTACACTATGACTCACACATTCACCATAGAGTAAAGAAGCTAGTCAACATACATTTGAACGAGGACACAGAGTTGCTACTTTGAAATGCTCTTTTATGTTGCCAAAGTATTTTAGTCCAGTGCAATTTTGTACATTTTACTGTATAGATGATAAAGTGACAACATGTGAAAGCAGAAAGCATAAAAGCAGCTTTGAAAATAAAGAGTAAGTGCTATAATATTATAGTTTAGGAAAACAAGATGTGCAGAAATGAAATCTACCTGACTGCAAATTTTATGGGAATAAAAAGTATTTACAGTTGCACAGGTCTGATATTGTTTGTTTGTTTTTAAATATATTTCTTACTTTCAAAAAGTGATTAGTAGCAATCACACTGTAATAAATTTGGGTAAACTCCCCCTTTGTAATTTACTTGCTATTTCTGAACTTCAAAAGGAGATTTCTGGGACTTTCTAAATAAAATAAAATAAAACTAAAAACAATACAAAACAAAATCCTAAGAAAACTTTAAGGGAAAAAATCCCCATGATCATGTGATCAAAATTCAGATGCATGGCAACCAGTTCATATTTATGACCATTGCTGTGTCCCAGGATCAACTCTTGCAACCTTCTGGGACAGGTTCAGGGTCTTGCAATAATTGGAAGTATAAACAGGGAGAAGGAAAGATTCAGTTAAAGACTTTTTGTTGAGTATATTCAATGTAGTGCCAAGGTGCTGGCTATACACCAGAAGAGCGTGAGTTCTAGTCCTGCCTTGTGCATGAAATTGGCTGGGTTAGGCACTCTCTCTCAGTCCCACTGAGGAATAAAGATAGCAAACTTTGGAGGTTTCCATTTTGAATTCCTTCAGAACTAAATTTGGAGAATCCAAATGGTTCAGACAATGAGTTATTTATTCCAAAGGGTTGAACAATGTGATGGAATGTGCAGTTGGAAGAGTGGGAATAGGGGAATCTCAGCATTTGCACCATAGCTTCCTAGTCTATGGAGATTCTCAGTCATCCAGGTCATAGTTATTCCAAAGATGCTTTTTCACGAGGTAACTGGACTTTCTTGTTTTTCTTTGAAGACGTTTCACTTCTCATCCAAGAAGCTTCTTCAACTCTGACTGGATGGTGGGGAATGGAAAGATTATACTACTGCAGACAGCTGTTCATTTGCATTCTTCTAGTAAGTTGTTGATGCTACTTGGAGCTTATCTGTATCTTCAGGGTCACCTGAGTAGTGCAAATGGGTGTGGAGCCTTCTTGGAATTATTGAAAGGACTGTGTTGTAGACTAGAGATAGATGATGTCATATCCCTCCCCCTCTGTTGAGAGAGGGATGTTCAATTTTGACACAGATGGCCTCTTTGACCCCTCTTTCAAACCAGTGGGATCTATGTCAAAATTGAACAGCCCTCTTTCAACAGAGGGGGAGGGATACGACATCATCTATCTCCAGTCTACAACACAGTCCTTTCAATAGTTCCAAGAAGGCTCCAGGTAACATTAACGACTCGCTAAAAGAATGCAAATGAACAGCTGTCTGCAGGAGTATAAATCTTTCCATTCCCCACCATCCAATAAGAGCTGAGGAAGCTTGGGTGAGAAGCGAAATGTCTTCAAAGTAAAACAAGAAAGCCCAATTGCCTTGTGAAAAAGCATCTCTGGGATAACTACGACCAGGACAACTGAGAATCTCCATAGACTGGGAAGCTATGGTGTGAATGCTGAGATTCCCCTATTCCCACTCTTCCAACTGCATATTCCATCACATCGTTCAACCCTTTGGAATAAATGACTCATTATTTTCTGATTCTCCACAATTCTATAATACTTCTTTGGATGCTAATAAAAATGGTGTGCTGACTTCATTCTTAAGGGTACCAATGTCATGGTTTATCTAAAAGCATCATGTTAGTGTTTTTTTTCCATTAGGCTAGGGGTAAGATAAAATAATCTTTAAAGGTTCTTGCAGCCCTTCTACCCTTTGATCATGTTTGAATAAATATAAGGCACTTACCCTATGTATAAGAGAGCACCACTATAAGGCTGAGTATAGGCTACAGAAGAATTGGATTCACAACCTCATATTTGTTATCTAAGTGATTTATACCTATTTTTAAAATGCTAGACTTTACTAAATAGCATTTTATGTCAAGAATTATTCCAATGCAACATTTTTTTCAATTGTCAAAATAAATTTAGCAATTAAAAAGTTATAACATAAAGCTGCTTCATATCTTTCAATGAAACAGGAGCTATATAGACAGCTCTAGGATCGTTATCTTTTGACAGATACTGAATTCTCTCTAAGTGTGTATGATTTATATTTATCTGTTTAAGGTACAGGCTAAAATTCATTACTTCATCTTGTTCCCTATTAAAGAGAGACATCACATAATGAAGCTTGTTATCATTGCAGCCATCCAGGTGTTAGTGGTACAACTTGTCAATGGTTTACCCTGAGACGTCGTTTCAGGAACAGATTGAATCTCCTTCCAGACTTCTGGAATAACCAACAGGGTGTTAACATATGAGCAAACTCTCTTTTTTTTTAAAAAAAACACCTAACTCTACAACTTTGTATGATCGGGGATTGAAGTAATTTCCCCAGATTATTGAATAACTTTACAATCTGAAGGAAACGAAGGGGCAAGAAATGCCTATATTAGGTCTTCAAGAAAGCCTTCTACAAGCTGTTGTCCTCCAAATATGCTAGAAATGAAACTGCCAGAATTTGCAGTCCTGCTATTTTGGAATGCTTCAACAAATCTGTAGGAAATAAAAGGCGTTGTAATATTCAGAATAGCCATCCACAGCCTCCTTAGGAGATGTAGAGTCATTGTTTTCATAACCCTTTCATATTTATTATTCATGGATAGAAGTTACCAGCTTGGATTCAACTGGTGGTGTTATAACAAGAATGAATGATGTTCTGCCAGAAGAATGGACATTGACTTTTGAGGACCCACATTTGTACTTATAGACTTCCCGAATTACTTATTATACCTTTATATTAAGTTAAAGAAAGTTATATAAGAAGTTGGTTTCTTAACAAATATAAGACTCGTTTTATGATCCTATCCAGATTAAATATTTTGTAATTAATCCATACAACAAAGAACAATATTCATTCAGAGCTATATAATAATATTCTTGTTACCAACATGGAGAAGTTATATTCTTCAGAGCTAGTTTCCGTGTTTTTAGAGTTATGAGATAATGCAAGGTTAGTCACATATTATGTCCTTTGTCTTATAGGGTAAGTCTTATTTTATTCCTGACCTTAGTTTTCATCAAAATGTAATATTATTAAATACTTGGCCTTTCTTTATCCATAAATCTGAAATAAGCTATAATGTGTACCTTGCTACATTTATCAATATTTAGTGTAAAGTGGCTTTAACTTCTGAGGCAACAGAAACAAAAATCTGATTTAGGAGATGGAATCTGATCTTGGATAAATCTCCATTTATCTCTCAGTAACTTCAATGGCTGCTTTTTTTCTACCCTGGAATGAGAAAACTCTGAAAAATGTGGCAGGGTTTGAAAGTCTAGAGCAATTGAAGGTAGAGAGACTGAAGGAGTCACATGCTGCCAAATCTCTGCTGTGAGGAGATATGATTCATTTATTTGTTTTTCAAAGGAAAAAAATAGTAGAAAAAAAAAGCAAATGCTATTTGTTTCTCCACATGTACGTTGCCAGTATATTACTAGAAGGGTGATAGGTTCATCAGGTTTTTTTTCAGTTGTAGTCTCATATATATTTATCTAAAAATAGGTCCTACTGTACTCCAAGAAATTTTATTCTGCGCAAACATGCATATTATTGCATTGCTATGAAACAAGTATATAGTTATGATCAGAATTATGAAAATCCAGCACTTAGTACAATTGCAGAGGGCAATAGAGAGCATCTTGAGGATTTTAGATTCTGTCTTTAAGTAAAGTCAGCCTTAAGCAAAAGGTGGATTGTCAATGTCCAGTGAAAACTCAGAAATGAATATTTTAATATTGTACTGTCCTTTGTGCCTCTCCTATAAGATAAAATGCCATTGTATTATTTTTGCAATACAAGAGACTTCTCACTAACATAATAAAATACGTCTTCCTAGATTAGGATCTTATATTTTAAAAAAAATGTCAACACACATCACACATTAATATCATTTTATATCACACACACACACACATACACACAAAATGGGGCATTTTTGTGCTGTTTTGTCTCTCAATATTTTTCAAGATATTAGAATATAAACCAGAAGAATATAAATGTTCCTATTACACTTTTGAAAAAAGCACTGCATAGTTTAATTATTTTGCTACATAAAAAGTTATACAAACCTTAATAAAAAACCAACATGGTTTTTTACTAATAAAAGGTTTTCACCAGCCTTTCAAATATAGATTCATAAAGAGAACACAAACACGGATTAAATTGCTTTTTAAGATTTACTTTCATTTTCTTTCAATATTATACTTTTCACCATATAATATTTTAAGGCAGTAATAGAAAAACTCTGCTCCCACATCAAAACTATGAGTTATATCAATGCACCAAAAGACCCATGGCAAAAGTTAGTAATAGAAAATATATATTACCAAGATATTACCCATGTGAGGAGCTGAAGAAGTATTATATCAGAATTAATTACATTTAAATTACTTCTAAAAGAAAGAAATATACATTTTAGGTCTATTTTCTGAATACATTGAGGTAATCAAAACAGATACAATTTTATCCTGCTTTTGCTCATTAGAAATTATTTACTTTCTAAGAGTAAGCTATATTATACTTGTTTGGCCTTCAGCTTTAAAACTATTCCACTCAGAATCCCCCTGCCCCAAAATATAAACTTGATCCTTCACTGCAACTTACAGGGAAGTGATGTACAAGTAGTTTACTTAGAGAGTGCATGCAATTTTTCACTGCTGTAGAAATAAATGTGGTGTTAATAAACAAGCCAAAGATCTGTTAAAAAAGACCCCAGACCCTTAATGTAAACTCATTCCAAAGCAAAATCAAACACTAAAAAGAAAAAAAGAAAAGAAAAATAAAAACCTTTCCAGTTTTCAGTATTAGGTAGACTTTTCAAAGATGTTTATTTTTTGTATACAAGTATACATTTAGTGATTTTTTTTCCAAAAATCTTCCAGTGGAAAATATTAGAGGATTATAGTTTTGGTGAGGCAATCAGTAGTATTTAAGCAATAACCCTTACAAAACTATTATTTCGGCTTCCGGTGGGAGGCGACGGCGATGGCGGCTAGCTTTTAGCCGTCCAGCTGGGGAAGTGTCAGAGCCGCGGAGCGCAGCGTGCATCAGCTGGCCCGCGGCTCGGAAATCCCTTCCCGGGCAAAGGGAAGGGATAGAGAACGCAAGAGTAGAGGTAGAACCCCTGAACCCCCTCTGGATTTATTTCTAGAGGGGGTGAAAGGAGTGTTCCCTCGGAGCTCTTGCTGATCTCCGCCTCCCAGCTGTTTTTGCTTCCTTGGAAGCAAAAGAAACCGCCGCTTCTATCTCCGTGTTTACAGCATTTTGGTGAGTAATTTTTAAACGGACGGAGCAGTTTAAAGGACTTTTTTTTATATTTTAGGTGTTTATTTTTTTATCTTTTGATTTTTACTACTTTTCCTCCTTTTCTTTGTTATACTAGTGAAAGGACTTAAGATGGCGTTTTGAAAGTGTCGGAGTTTTTTTTTCCTTTCTCTTTTGTTTTACTTTCCCTTTTTAAGGATTGTTTTTTGCTTTTGCTTTTGCTTTTGGCTTAGAATTTTTTTTTTTGAATTGTTTGCTCTTTTATTACTTATTCTTGGGATTTATTCTGGACTTTTAATGATTATAGTTTGTCTCTTTTTAAAAATTCTTTTTTTCTTTTTTTCCTCCTCCCTTTTTGGCTGGAGGGGAAAGGGAAGTGACAATTGTGCTTTTTAAAATGGCTTCAAAGAGGCAGCAGCCTTCCTCAGTACCCAAGGTTATTTCTTCTCCTATAACTTCCACTGCACAGCTACAACAACAATCTAAACATGCACCACCGGCTCAGCCACCACCCTCCCCTCCTCTACCTGGACTTTCAGTGCAAGAGGTTAGAGGCATAATGGGAGAGATTGTAGTTCAAATGAGAGAGGAAATGACTCAATTTGTTTCACAGATTAAATCAGAAATTAAATCTGATCTCAAAGAAGAGATAACGGGGATAAAGTCTAAATTGCAAGAAAATAATAATGAATTACGACAAGATATACTGGCAGCTGTTTCAGGTTTGGCTACTGTGGTGGTTAAGCTCGATGCAAGGCTTGAGGAAGTGGAAGACAAAGTTGACTCTTTAGATGACAAAATTCAAGACGTGGAAAGGAAGGTGGACTCCTCACAAGAAGATATTTTGATGTTTCAATACAGACAAATGGAGTATGCTCTGAGGATTAGAGGCCTCAAGGAAGATATGAATCAAGATTTGATGGAGGTGGTTCTTAGTGATCTGGCGCTGGCTTTGGATATGGATAAAGGAGAATTACAGAGAGAAGTAGAAAAAATTTATAGACTCAACTCCTGGATTGCTAAGCAGAAGAATTTGCCCAGAGATGTGGTGATTTACTTTACAAAGAAGTCCCTGCGGAATGAGATTATACAAGCTTTTTACAACAAAAGATTTCAGATTGCCGCCCAAGATGTCATCATTCTAAAGGAAATCCCATCTAAAATTTTAAGAAGTAGGAAAGACTTTGCTTTTTTAACCAATGAGCTTAAAGCTAGATCGATGCCATTCAGATGGGAAATTCCGATGGGTATCGTTTTGAGCCATGCTGGGACACGTTACAGATTGAACACAGTTGACAAAGCTAGAGATTTCTATACTTCGGTCCTGAGTGCAGGCTCAACTTCATCTGGTCGGAAATCTTTGAGTGCTAAGGAACCTGAGCAGCAATCTGAGGCACTAGATTTGGTTTCCGCAGGGATGATAGAAGTGGCAAAGCAACGCCAAACGGAGGCTAAAGAGCAGAGGATGACTCGTGCAGCTTATAAGCGTAAAGAGAAAGAGCAACGTAAAAAAGAGCCCAAAGAGAATTCTCCTGGAAGTGCATCACCGCCGGTGGGAGGAGCAAGACCCAAGAGTTATGCAACACACGCAGCTCTGTCAGAGTTTGATGGTGTCTTCTCCAGGCTGCGTGCCAAGGGAGATGGCAAAGTTTTTGACCTGGAATGTTAATGGATTGAATTCTCCTCAGAAACGGAAAAAAATCTTTTATTATTTGAAACAACATACCAATGATGTTATTTGTTTACAGGAAACTCATATTCTACTTAAAGATCAGAAATATTTAGTTAATGCTCGTTTGGGATCTCATTTTATATCTCCTGCACCTGGGAAGAAAGGGGGAGTTGTTATATATGTCAAACAAAACCTGCCAGCTTGTCTGGTAGAATCAGATCCCCAGGGGAGATATGTGATGATTGAACTTGGTATTTATGGTAAGAAAGTACTTATAGTTGGACTTTATGCTCCAAATCAACAACAGGAACAATTTTATAAACAGTTACACCAAAAAATAACTTTGCTTGATTATAGATCGGTGGTATTAATGGGTGATTGGAATGGTGTCTTAGATACACAAAGGGATAAGAAAGGTTCCTCTCCTTTTCTTAAACAAGCAAGGCTACCTAAAGCCTTTTTTGATATGAAAGAAGACTGGGAATTAAGGGACTATTGGCGGGAACGTAATCAAGAAGAGAGAGACTTTACTTTTTTTTCTGACAGACACCAATCTTTTTCAAGAATTGACTTTTTCTTGATTACCACGGATTTGTATAATAAAGTAAAGAATGTAAAGATTTTTCCTAGATCACTGACGGATCATAGTCCAGTTTGGATGGAGTTGATTCAAGAGAAAGAGGAAAGAAGATCCTGGAGAGTTAATGAAAATTTGTTTAGACAAGAGAAGAATGTTCAAAAACTAAAGGAGTGTTTAAAGGACTATTTTGCTTTGAATATGTATAAGGGGACTTCAATGTCAATGGTATGGGATGCAGGTAAAGCATTTATGCGCGGTGTTTTGATAAAAATGAATAATTTTTATAAGCGAAATCAGATTCAGAAACGTAGAGAACTTGAAGATGAAATTAAACTAAAAGAAAGGGCTTTGATTCTAAATCCTTCTGATGAAAGTACTAAAGAATCTGTAAAGTTATTAAGGTCACAATTTAATATGTTGATAGCAGATCAAGCTGCAACCAATTTATTATTTATGAAACAAAATACATTTTGTAATGCTAATAAGCCGGGGAGATGGTTGGCTTATCAATTAAGAAAGAAACAGAGACTGAGAATAATAGAGAAAATAAATTATAAGGGTAAACTAGTTTCTCAGAAGGAATTAATTAAAAAATCTTTTTTGGATTATTATCAAAACCTATACAAATCTACTAATGTACAACTGTTAGATATAAATAAATATTTAGCTGAGGCAAGTTTTCCTAAACTGACTGAGGATCAGAAATATGAAATTAATGGTTTAATTACTAAGGAGGAAATCGCCTCAGCAATTCAACAATTGAAATTAGGGAAAGCACCGGGTACGGATGGGTTAACAGCTGTTTATTATAAAGCTTTAATGGAGGAGATGATTCAACCATTAAATGATCTTTTTAATGGTATCTTACAGGGTTTAGAGATTCCTCCTTCATGGCGTAGTGCTTTTATATCATTGATTCCAAAGGAGGATCAAGATCTTACTTTACCAAAAAATTATAGGCCTATATCTCTTTTAAACGTGGATTATAAGATATTTGTAAAAATTTTGGTAAATAGGCTTATGAGGGTGGTGCATCATCTTGTGCATAAAGATCAATCAGGGTTTATAACAGGAAGGTATATGAAAAACAATGTTAGACAAATTATTAACTTGTTAGAATACTTAGATAAGAACAACCAAGTTCCTGCAGGGCTCATATTTTTAGATGCTGAAAAAGCATTTGACCAACTGAATTGGCATTTTATGCTAAGAGTAATGGAAGAAATGAATTTTGGTGAAAACATATTACAAGCCCTTAAGGTAATATATCAAAAACAAACAGCACAACTTATTGTTAATGGAGGTTTGTCGGAGGTTTTCACAATAGAGAAAGGTACTAGACAGGGGTGTCCTTTATCGCCATTGTTGTTTGTTTTAACATTGGAAATATTATTGATTAAAATTCGAGAGTCTCAGGAAATTAAAGGAATATATGTTAATAAAAAAGAATATAAGTTGAGAGCTTTTGCGGATGACTTGGTTGTTACTTTGTCGCAACCTGATTATTCTGTAGTAAACTTATTACAGTTGATTCACCATTACGGTTTGGTCTCGGGTTTCAAGATTAATGTAAATAAGACTAAAATTTTACCTAAAAATTTGTCGAGTCAGGAGAAGCAGATTTTGGTTAACTCGACGGGTTTTGAGATTGTTAATAAGGTAAAATATTTGGGGGTGATGCTGTCTGTTTCTAATGCAAAACTATTTAAAAATAATTATGAAAGGTTGTGGGTCGGGGTACAGAAAGACTTGAAGAATTGGGAAAAGCTGCAATTATCCCTCATGGGAAGAATTGCAGTGATAAAAATGAATATTCTACCCAAGTTTCTTTTTTTGTTTCAAATGTTACCAATTTTGAAAAATGAGATTAATTTAAATGAGTGGCAGAAGGGTCTCAATAAATTTATTTGGGCAGGGAAAAAACCAAGGGTTAAGTTCAAAATTATGCAAGACTTCCGTGAGAGGGGCGGACTCAAGGTACCAAATTTGAAATTATATTATGATGCGGTGGTTTTAACATTAATTAGTGACTGGGTAAATTTGACAAATTCTGAGATACTTTATCTAGAGGGATGGGATTTACTTTATGGGTGGCATGCCTATTTAATATTTAATAAAAAAATAGATTGGGCTTTTAAATCTCATATTTTAAGAATTTCTTTACTTAGGATTTGGAGAAAATATTATAAAAGTGATTTTAAAGTACCATTATGGGCTATACCTTGGCATGCGATAGAAGGAATAAAAAGAGGGGTTAAAATGGATATGGTGTCTTACAGACAGTTACTTAAATGGGATGGACAAAACTGGCAATTAAAATCACGGGAAGAATTAGCACAAGAAAATTTTATTTATTCTTGGTTCCAATATAGGCAACTATTAGATAGATGGAAGATGGATTGTAAGGTGGGTTTTCTTAGAGAAGATGAAAATCTTATTAAGCAACTGAAGGATCAAAGACAAACCCACATTAAGAGAATTTATGGGGTTTTAGTTGAATTGGACTCAGAAACGGAACTAATTAAAGATTGTATGATTAGATGGGCGCAGAACTTTGGTGAGCCAGTTTCATTGGACACCTGGGAAACTATTTGGGTGAGAAATGTCAAATTTACTCAAGCACAGAATCTAAGGGAGAATTTTTATAAAATGTTTTATAGATGGCACCTTGATCCACAAAAAATGTCTTACATGTACCCTGACGTGCAACCTAAATGTTGGAGATGTGGTTATAAGGAGGCTTCCTATTATCATATTTGGTGGTCATGTAGAGAGATAAAAGCATTTTGGATCAAAATATGGTGGAATATCCAGAGAATTTTTAGAAGGAGGGTAAAATTTACTCCGCAATTATTTTTGTTAGGTATTGTTACAGATTGTGATACAAAGGAGGTTGTATTGATGTTAAACTTGATCACAGCCGCGAGGCTGTTAATTGGACAATATTGGAAGAAGGAATCTTTGCCTACATTGCAGGAATGGTTTTTTAAAGTAGCTTATCTGGCAGAAATGGCAAAGATTTCGGCTTTCTTAAAGCAACAAACGCAAGAGAAGTTTTTTGCTATCTGGGACAAATGGATAAAATTTATACAATTTAGATTGGGTATACAAAAATATTATATAGCTTTTTCATAAGTTTTATTTTTATATATATTATAGATATCTTTTTTATATATATAAATATAAAGTTTTTAATTTAATTTTTATTTTTATTTTTATTTTTTTTTTATTATTATTTCTTAAGCCTATATTCTGCTCTGGGAAGCTCAGGGGGGGGGAAGGGAGGGTTTTTGGGAGGGGTGTGGGTTGGGGGGTTTTTTTTATATGTATTGTTTAATTTTTTTTTTCTTTTGTATATGTTGTTTTTTGTTCTGTATTGTTCTTGTTTTTTTTTGTAAAATTTATAAAACTTTTAAAAAAAAAAAAAAAAAAAAAAAAAAAAAAAAAAAACTATTATTTCAGAAATGTAGAAACCTACAAAACTGGTTTACTTAACCTCTAACCTTTCATTCATGTCGGAACTATATTTTCTCATATAACTGGGAATTTTTATAATTGCAATTCAAATCTTCTCCAGCCACACTGAAGAAATCAGGTGTTCAAAAAACACCTGAATTTTGAAATGTAAATTTTATTCTTTGAAAGAAAACTGGAAAAATCTTTTTTTCTCTCTCTCTTTCTCTCTCTTTCTTTTGCTGCACTTTGGCAAACGGAGAGCACAATACCATTCATGCAGGAATATATAACCACTTCCCCTGTAGCTGCTTACCCCTTGAAGGTCAGAGATGAGCACTGTGGTCTCAGTGGTACTTAGGCCCTGCCAGTGGCATCATGGAAAAATATAATGCTGTTAGTGTGGTGCAAAAGCAGCAGGATGCTTATAAAAATGCAGCAACCATAAAACTCTGTGGCATTTTTTGGTTTGTTGTTTATGGTTCAAAGCTGTGATGAATGATTCCCAGTTTAATTCTTAAAACAACTATGGATCACTTAAGCCATTTGTCATCTTTTAAGTATTTAGACTAGATAGGAATCTACTAATAACTTATGTTTGACATGGATTTTCTCTACTTTGTCAAACATTTAGGATTATAATTTTAAAAGCTTGCTATATAAAGAATGACTCAATAATACATTTTGGATGCGATTAAAAAGTATTGACATGGCATTTTTGAGCTCTTTAAATATTCTTACACAAATTTGTTTCATTTAGATATTCAATGTTCAGGTCTAGCAGTCTCTGGAATACAATCCATATTACCCTATAAAACAGAAACCTAATGCAGGTTTCAAGAAGATGTTGAATTCAATACAATAAAGTTATTTACATAATTTAGTGCCAATGCTGCTATAGCACTTAAACATAACAAAGTGAATTACATTGATAAGTGATGTTGGCACATTAAGAAAAAAGGGAACAAATGCTTGAGGTATTAGTTTTAAATATAAATAGGGGAACTGAAACAATCGCCTAGATATATTAACTTCATGAATATGTATTGGGGAATGATTATTTTTTTTATTAAACATGCATTTTCTTTTAGTGTTCTTTAGCAAAAATTAAACTAGACCTATGTTATTAGTGCGTGATTAGTTTGAAAAACCCTTAAATAAATGAACATCTCTGTACTTTCACAAATTTCCTTAAAATAAAAGCAGAGAATTTGTTGTAAAAAGCAAAGTATACATATTTAGTAATCTATCAGAACTAATTTGAGCAACACCACTTACATTGTCATAAGTATTATGAATAAAATGTGTTCTCCTAATGATATTTCCATAATTTATCTTGTAGGCCATATAACTTGCTGTCCATAAACTAGAATTAAAGAGCTAGAAATTTCTGATCTTTTAACACTATTATAAATGTGTATCCAGCCTTTATAGCCAAAAGCTATCCAATCTTGCTGTCCAATTCCCACTGCCTTATCCCGACGCTTCACTTATCCACCTTAAAATAAAGCCATTCACATTTCCTCATCTGCTTCCAATCCTCCTCCATTGTCTATCCCAAATTAAAACATGTCAAATCTGCTCCCCTACTTTTGCCATCTTCTCTTACTATCCTTCACTGCAAACACCAATTTCCACCTACCACAATCTTCACTGATTTGAATCCTTTCTTTTTTCTATCTTGATCTTTTCCTTGCCTCCCATCTCTATTTTTATTTCACTCCTTTTTCCCACATCTTACTATGAGCACTGATTTTGTTTCCCTTTCCTAACTTCTGTAGATTAATCTGATTGAAACTTCAGTATAGTTTTTTTTTGTTGTTTTTAGTATCTAGAATATAATATTTGAAAATTAATTCAAATCTTGCCTGATCTTTATGTTCTCTTAGGAAATTTCAAGACAGTAAGTATGAAGTCTGGTGAGACATTCAAAAAGTCAATAGTTAAAATATTAACAAAAGTATTTAACTTTGGTAGTTCAAAACTTTACCAAATCGCACTGTGACTTCTAAGTCTGAAAAGTTGTGAATTAAGGAAACAAATGAGATGTACAAGTTGACTTATGTTAATTATTTATATAAAAATATGTGTACAATCTGAGATGTTTAAAGTTTTTTCCCTTCCATTTTTATCCACATTTATATAAATGTATTTTTTTATATTTTGATTTGTTTTAGAATTATATAATTTATATTATATTCTAGTTGATAAATCCTTCTATTAATATCATTTTCCATAGCCCTGAATGTAAAGAATGTACATAAGCAAATATGCAAATCAAAGAAATTTCTATTAAGTAGTTCCAAAATAAAACAGTAAATTTTAATCTCAGGGCATGCTGATGAATGTATACTATGGGAAAGAGACTGTCTGGCTAATATAGCGGTTAATGTTAGAGAAAGTTGGGCCTCTTCAAAAGTTATCCCCATTTCCATATGTAAATTCTGCATCAAAATATGGAATTTAACTTGTAAAGAGAATCGGATCAAGGTGCACGACAGAACTATGCTGTTTGCAGGGGATAATATTAGCTACTATTTTTCTCTTTGCCTTCAAGATCAAGTCAATTTTCTTTTCAGACTCTGTTTAAAGCAAGTTAGGAAATACATAGTTCCATTTCTATAGTTGGAAATTCAAATAGATTTAGGTTGATTTAAAAAGCAGTCCTATTTTTGAAAGTTGGTGAAAGTTAAGATAACAAAGAGGTTGCTTCCTATGGCAGGAAAAGAGTTGAGGCTGTTTCTAATGATATTTGCATAGGGAGAAAGCTATTATTATTATTATTATTGGATCATTGCACAGTCAGCCAGATGTTCAGACTGGATTTGGCATTTTGTCTACCTATCGAGTCCTTACCCAGGACCTGGGATAGGCAGATGTGGATGTTTGATGGTTATTGTTTATTATTATTATTATTATTATTATTATTATTATGGATCATCGCACAGTCAGCCAGATGTTCAGACTGGATTTGGCATTTTGTCTACCTATCGAGTCCTTACCCAGGACCTGGGATAGGCAGATGTGGATGTTTGATGGTATTACAGATATCGTCGCAGGATGGAAGCAGTTCCTAATAAGGCCGCCTTTTGCAATTGACTAATAAAATTTGTCAATGCCAATTGTGTTCAAGTGGTGCTCCAGTTGTTTTGGGATTGCACCCAAGGAGCCTATGACTATTGGTACTATTATTATTATTATTATCATTCATCGCACAGTCAGCCAGATGTTCAGACTGGATTTGGCATTTTGTCTACCTATCGAGTCCTTACCCAGGACCTGGGATAGGCAGATGTGGATGTTTGATGGTATTACAGGTATCGTCGCAGGATGGAAGCAGTTCCTAATAAGGCCGCCTTTTGCAATTGACTAATAGCGAATTTGTCAATGCCAATGGTGTTCAAGTGGTGCTCCAGTTGTTTTGGGATTGCACCCAAGGAGCCTATGACTATTGGTACTACCCTTGCTTGCTTTTGCCACAGTCTTTCTATTTCTATTTGTAGGTCTTTGTATTTTGTTATCTTCTCCAGTTCTTTCTCTTCTATTCTGCTATCTCCAGGCACTGCCACATCCACTATCCAGACTTTTTTGTCTTTCTTATCGACAATTGTTAAGTCTGGGGTGTTATGTTGCAGGTGCTTGTCTGTTTGAATTCTGAAGTCCCAGAGCAGTTTAATTTTATCATTTTCTATGACTTTCTCTATTTTATGATCCCACCAGTTTTTGCTTACAGGCAAATGATATTTTTTGCAGATCTTCCAATGCACCATTGTTGCTACTTTGTCATGCCGCTGCTTGTAATCAGTCTGTGCAATCTTCTTGCAACAGCTTACCAAGTGGTCCACTGTTTCTTCAGCTTCTTTGCATAGGCGGCACTTACTGTCTGTTGCTGTCTTCTCAATTTTGACTTTGTATGCATTTGTCCTTAAGGCTTGGTCTTGTGCAGCCAGAATTAGTCCCTCGGTCTCTTTCTTCAATTTTCCTGCTCTTAGCCATTGCCAGGTTTTATTATTATCTGCTTTCCCAGCTATTTTTTTCATGTATTGGCCATGTAGTGCTTTGTCTTCCCATGCCTCTATTCTGTTCTTCATTTGGTCTTTCTTGTAGGCCAGTTTGGTCTCTCCAGTAGTTAGTAAGCCTTCCTGATATACTAATTTCAGTGCATCTTCATCATTGTTCTTCAGATATTCTTCCAAAGTCATTTTTTATTATTATTATTATTATTATTATTATTATTATTATTATTATTATTATCTCACTAACTCTTACAAGTGGAATTGTCTGAAATGGGAAGTTCATAGACAGGTATGAACAGGAACGGAACACACAAGAACTGGTTTCTCCTTAAAAGAGATACCCAGTCCAGGCTAAATGATCCCATTCCAAAACAACCTGGAGAAAAAAAAATAAAAAAAATCCTATTATAGTTAATGGGAGGTGAGGTTGCCAGTCTGTTTTTTAATATATCTGATAGAGATAAATAATGAAAATGCACCCACTGTCATTTTCTACTCAGGTAAGTGAACGTTGGTATAATTTGGCCAAGGTGTTAGTGCTGTTTTTAAATTCTCTATGGAACTAATCTAAGGATGCCTTAAAAGTAACATAAATATATGAGAATTGATGGAATGGATATTATTTAACAAGTTAAAAATGCTGTGTTTAGTACACACTTATATGATTGACTTAACTTAAAAGGAAAATAAATTAACTCAAATTAATGGAAATAATGGTAAAATGAACATGAGGCACACACATTCCCAAACTGGAAAGAAAAAATCATTAGCTATCAAATGTTGAAAATAAATACAATATTGCAAATGGTTAGCAATGAAACAGCTGAACATCATTACAGGTCATCTACCCCCATTAATGATGTTTTTAAAGTACAACTTAGTACTTCAGAACTCATTCTGGGATAAAATTTAGATCCCTTATTGAACTATGGACACTTAGTACTGATACCAACAATTAACTTGATATTATTTTCAATCAGATATGCATGTACGATTTCATTCTGACAAACTGTGGGGAGTAATAATAATAATAAAATATATTTTAAAACAGTTCTGCTCAATATGGTCTCTTCCAGATGTATTGGCTTGGAATTGAAAGAACTGGAATCTTTTTTTGAAAGCAGAAGATTATGAATGGCTGCTTATCAGTATGGCTACTGCTAGATTGCAGACTGCTAATTACATTTTACTTGAAAGTCAACAAATATAAAATTCTGCAGGGCCACAACCAGTAAGAATTGACAATCTTATTATCATAAATGTATGTTTAAATAGTATTTTTAAAATAAATAATAATTAAAAAACATACAAATTTGGTTTGGAAGGGTAAGGTTTGGCAATATTTATAGTTATCTCAAGTAATTTCCATCAATAATATCCAATCTCATTTTACAAAACCATTTATATCCACAGTTAACACTTACCTCAGAATTGCTAGGAAATTCTGATTCTGTATTTGATGTAGTTTCAAACAAAGGTCCATTACTTTCTTCTCCTGAACAATATATAAAAAAAGTATGTTTACTTCTCATGTTTCCTATTTTAAATATTGTTTTCATTTGCTTATATAAGACATATAAACACACACAAAAACTCTTGATCTTAAATGTATTAAAATACTAAGCAAGCAAACATCATCCAGTTTTGCAACATTATTCAAATAATGCAACAGTAAAAGGGATTAAATTTAAACTTTACAAATTTCAAATGCCTATGAAAAGGTCTACACACTTACCATCTTTTACTTATTTTAAGTTGAGCTGCATACAAGTTTAATAAATTAGAATTATTATTATTAATAATTATTATTAATGACTGGGACAAAAATGGTAAGTTAATGTCCCTGGTAAAATATTCTGTAACCAGATACTAAGAAGTCATTCTCTGAAACAACCAATAACAAGTTCACCTTTAGGACTGAAACAGGTATCATCCAGACATCATCAATTATAAAAATATCACTGGAAGAATCTGCTTTCATTTCTGATTAGTCCCAGATTTTAGCAACTATATTCTACGAGTCCACAATAACCCAGAAGCAGCAGCATACAAATGTCAATATAAAACAAAAGGAATAATGAAATTCTTAACCCACTATATTATTACATACTAAGCCAGATCAATGTACAAAACCACTCATTCAGTAAATGAACTCATGATGGCACTGAATGACTGGTACCTATGACTGGTCCTCATACTTACATTGGTGGCAGCATATCCGTGGTCATGTAAATGTGATCTGGGCAATTGTATGCTGGCTCACAACTATGACATTGCAACATCCTTTCATCATGTGATTGCCATTTGCAACCTTCTTTTCCTACCCAAAAAGGCAATGGGAAGGCAGCAGGAGGTCACAAATGGTGACCATATGACGTTCTCACTTAACAACATGGGATTCGCTTAATAATGGCAACCAGAAATGCCAGAACCTCCACTGCACTGCTTTATACCCACATTGCTTAGTGACAGAAATTCCAGTTCTAATTACATTTGTTAAATGAGGACTAGCTGTAGCTTGTTGTTCAGAGCAATCAACACAGTTCAGTTAGCTTAATACTGCATATACCAGTGGTTCTCACCCTTCCTATTGCCGCGACCCTTTAATACAGTTCATGTTGTGTTGACCCCCAACCCTAAGGGCTCTCCAAACACGCATCAATGACGCCCACTCACCCTCCGCGCCCGGGGCTCAGCGTGCCTCACCTGTCCTCACCTCACTTCTGAAGGTTGCCAGCCTGCCTGGCTCCAGCTGGCTGGGGAGGGAGGGCAGGAAGACTGCTCCACCGGCTCTGCCCAGCCTGGTTGGAGAAGCGCCCAGGCAGGGAGAGAGGGAGAGAGAGAGAGCGCGCCAAGAGGGTGACAGCGTCGGCAGAGCTTAGTTCAGCCTCCTCAGCAGAAAGGGCCACAAAGCAGCGCAGCCTCCCTTACGAGATGCTCGATGGAAACGAATCCGGTGCTGCAACGGCCCCCAGCTCGAAGCCGTGCAGAGACGGATAGAGGAGCGGTGTCTCAGTTCCTAAGACCATCGGAGATATGTGTCACGACCCACAGGTTGAGAACCACTGGCATATACTAACTTGTGTATACAGATAGTCTTTGACTTACAATGGAAATTGGGACCAGACTTTCCAGACTAAGTCCCTACAGTCCTAGTTGTCATTGTTAACTGAATCCCACAGCTGTTAGGTGAGGCAATTTTCTGGCACCTTCCCACAACCAAAGTCAGTGGGGAAGCTGGTACAAAGTTGTATGTCTCAGGCCCATAGGTAGGCAAGTGGATATTGCTAGGTAAGGGAGGGAGGGAGGGGCTGTAAGGCAGAATGCATGAAACATGCAGTGAGAATCAGGGAAGGTGCAAGGGAGGATTGGGGAGAATGTGAGGGCATGTGTAAGAGATGCCACACAAGTTAGAAAGGGTGCAGTGAGGGTCAGGATGTGTGCAAGAGGTGCAGCGCAGGTCAGGGAGGGTGCCTGAAGGAGGGTCTAGGTTCTGGTTAAGGAGGGTACATGAGGTTGTACAAGAGGCACTGTGTGGGTCAAGGAGGGTGTGAGGGAATGCATGAGAGATGCAACACAGATGAGGGAAATGCATGATGGTGCAGGGACGTGAAGGTGTGAAAGGGTACATGTGAAGCGTGGCACATATCAGGTGTGTGAAGCTGTGAAATGGGTCACGGAAGAGGTGCAGTTCATGTTAGGGCGAGTGTGCAAGGACATGGCATGGAGAGAGGGGATGAAGGAGAACACCATTGGTGCAGACTATGATGGATGTGTGATGGTGTGAGAGATGCCTGGTGTGTTTCGGTAAAGATGCCCGAGGATATTGTGCAGTCCAGGGGGGGTTGAATGTATGAGGCTGCGGCATGAGGGAGGTAAAGCAGGAGAGGAAGCCACCTTCCTCACAGGCTTCCCCACTTATTTTCTGGGAAAGGCACAGGGAAAGTTGAAAATGGAAATCATGAAATTGTGAGATGCTTGGCAACTGGGTGCAAGTGTGAATGGATTGCCAATGGGCTGCCAGATCATTATCACATCACTGCAGGGTTGCTGGCACAGCCAGAACTCATATTACCAAGTAACAAGTATTTTAAGAGTCTGCAAAGATATTTGGCTAATATAAAAAATACCATGCTAACACAGTTTCACTTACTCAAACAAATATCAATGGATTTATATTTATATTATTCATTACATTTAACATGTTGCAGGAGTAGTTCTTAACAAACCAAACAATGAACTCTAACCTACAACTGAGAGCTAGTTTACTATATTGTGGTTTTGGCACCAGCTAAAAACCAGCAAACTGTGAAATCTAGTTCTGCCTTAGGATAAATGCTGGGTAACTATGGGTCTATTCCTTTCCCTTAGCTAAAGGAAGTGGGCAATGGCAAACCACTCCTAAAAACAATAACAGGAAGACAACAGAGACTAATCCCAGAAGTTGTCAGATGTTAAAACTGAATCAAAGCATAAACGAAAAGAAAGAACTAGGATTGTAATATACTGTATACCAGTGATGGCAAACCTTTTAGAGACCGAGTGCCCAAAAACTGGCCCCGCCCTGCTCCACCCCCTGCCCTGCCCCTGCTCTTCCCACCCATCCCCCACCCCGCCTGCCCGCAGGGCCACTCACCACCTCCAGGGCCTGCCGCAGATCGCTCAGGCAGCCCAGCAACGCTATGCACCCTGCAGCATCAACTGTGCACAATGAGGCGTGAGGGCAGAGTCTTGTCTACGCTGCCTGGCTGCCATTTCCTTGGCTGCGCTGCTCTGCGTGGGCCACGCTCAGGGGTGGCTCTCCTTCAGGGGGGCTGCTGGAAAGGAGGGAGCCATGGGGGGAGGCGAGGCTGGGGCAACAGCACGTGTGCCCACAGAGAGGGCTCTGAGTGCTGCCTCTGGCACCCATGCCATAGGTTTGCCACCACTGCTGTATACATTACAAAATTAATTCAAACCAACTTGTCTCAGGAATTATTATTGCTTTATTAGATATGGACAATATGTGGTCCTTGAACCATTCTTGTATCTTGAAATGTATCAAAGAAGGAGCTGGTTAGGTATAAAACTATATAACTCTGAAAACTCTGAGATACTTAACTTCTGCAGTGAGTTCTTCCCTTTGTCACCATTGTGGCTTCATGAAAGAGTTGAATAGCATTTATTTTCGTTTTAGTTTAATCTCAGTTTGCTCTGCCAGCCAGAGTCAAATGATAATTGATTTTAACAGAATTGAGAAATGCAAGTTACTATGTCAAACTCTAGTTACTGTAGTTTATTTCATACCGTTGAAGTAACAATAGTTTTAAATTTTCATATCTAAATTTATATTCAAACTGTGCCAGGTTTTACTTCCAAATGTTAATGCCACAATTTCAGGACAAATTTAAAGGATAGAAAGGGCGAGTATATAAATAATTTGCTTCCTATTTCCATTGTTGTTGTTAATTGCGAAGTCGTGTCTGACCCATCGCGACATCCTATTTCCATACCTACCATAAAATTCTAAAGCCTCCTTCATACACCAAACCTGTCTTTCCTATGATGTAAACACATCACCAGACATTCTCCTGATGTTCCCCAGATGGTTGAGTTCCAGATCCTGATATTACCTACCTCTGTGACTAGTTCATAAAAAATAGTCACAAAAAGTGGATTTTAAGCTTTTTAAAAAATCCATTTTTTCTTTTGACTATTTTTTTACATTACGACATAAGTAGTATAAAAAACAATTATGCAAAGCCCTACATGAACAGAAGATACAAATGGACACCTCAACAATGGAGCCATCTAAGCAAATTTCCAGTTGCTTGGGAATGTCATATCTCAGTGGTGGCGAACCTATGGCACGGGTGCCAGAGGCGGCACTCGGAGCCCTCTCTGTGGGCACACATGCCGTTGCCCCAGCCTTGCCTCCACCCGCGACCCCCTCCTCACCAGCAGCCTCCCTGGAAGAGAGTCGCTCCTGAGCATGGCCCGCAGGGAACAGTGCAGCCAAGAACATGGCAGCCAGGCAGCGTAGACAAGACTTCCCTATGCCTCAACGTACACAGTTGATGCTGCGGGGCGTGAGCAGACGGCGTGGCCGCCATGGTGCTGCTGGGCTGCCTGAGCAATCTACGGCGGGCCCTGTACGTGGTGAGTGGTCCTGCGGGCAGGCAGGGTGAGGCGGAGTGGGGGCGGGGCAGGGACGGGGCCAGTTTTGGGCAATCGGTTTCTAAAAGGTTCACCATCACTGTCATATCTGATAACACAACCAGGTCTTGAGGGCCTCCCAAAATAACAAAAGGGATGGTAGGGATGATAATGGTTGTAGTGCATTCAGAATCCTGTCTCTGAAAAGTAAGAGATTTTGAGAACCAAATGGCAGGGGTTTAAATTACAGATACAGTAAAGAGGAAATTCAATAAAAGCCAAGGTGATACGTGTGTATTATTTCTACAACAAAGTATGGTTTACTATTCTTTAGAAACTTTGTTAAATCACACAAGGACATTTTGATTTCCTTCCTCTAGGAACTGCAAATTGTACTGTTCTAGCAGAAATAGTAGCTTATAGATGTGGTTTAGATAGGCTTTAATTCTATGGTATTGCTCAACTTTTGGTTTGATTTTCCTCTGCTTAAATCTTTATTCCTATTGCTTGTTTGGTTCTCAGTTCCCTTATTCACAATAAATCTCTCAACTGTCTTGCCTGGGCTCAGTGTAGCTGTGGTGACACATCCTCCTAAATACTGGTTTACTGCAATTTGTTAATCCACTACATTTTGTGAAACATAGTTTGTGTTAAACAGTTATACCACCGTTTGATGTTAAGCCATTTATATAGCTTGTTTAAAATGCATGAGTAAAACCAGCCATAATTGTTTGTAATCTGTGAATCCAACCTTCAGTCCTAGCTAATCATTTATCATGAAAAGTTTTTAATTCCAGAGACATCATAAATTGACTTATTTTGAATGGAAATCCATTTCATCAGGATAGATGTGGTCGAGGCTGCTTCTGAACTCAAATCTCAGTGTTGTTCTCCAACAGAGGCAAATCCAGTAATGTATTTTATCCACTCATGTGATAGGCCAAATGAATCCCTTTCATGAAGATGTCCATCAAAAGATACGTGAGGATAATTCTAGCCTGGACCACTTTTATAGATTCTATCGGAGCCATTCTTTGGGCCTGCTCTGGAAAGACCAGTGTTTTAGAAACTTTCAGGTGTGTGGACTTCAGTTCCCTGAAATGCCAAGCCAGAATTCTCAGAGTTGAAGTCTACCTATCTTGAAAGTTGTCAAGCTTGAAAAACTTCGGCTTGCACCGTTATATTTGAAAGACCATGCTTCTTTCTTTACGATGAATCTTCACCTTTATTGAAATCATCTAAGGAGACTAGCCTACGGTAAAGCACAAGTTATAATGCAGGGATTTGGAATTAGGCTTCTCTGCTGCTAAACTTATTTTTTGGAATGCATTCTCTAGAAGCTTTTTAAAAAGACTCTCAAAACAGGGCTTTTCAACCTTTTCAGAGATTGTACCACTTTTAGGATATGGCAGTCGCCTAGCAGGTGGGCGTGGCCTGCTCGACTCCATTCACTGGACATAGCTGACTCAAGACCGCTGGGTCGGAACGGAACAAGTCACATCGGCCAACTCGATGTGGGGACAACTCAGTGCCCCACAAACTCCTCATCTCCCCAAAGTGCTAGCAGCCAAGCACACGCACACACTGCATTCCAGGTTTGGGAACTTTTATCCACAGAGGAAGGAGAGGGCCTTCTCCCCAAGCTCAGGCATGATTGGCGATTTTCTAGCTCAGATGTGGATACAAGTCTCCAAGCTTGGAATGTGTGTGTGTGTGTGTGTGTGTGTGTATAGCACGCTAGAGATGTTCTTTTCCCAATCCCAGATATCGTTGCTGTTTCCCTGTCCGATGCCCCCTCCCAGCAAAGCAAGAGGTGGAGGACATTTGCAGGAAGCCGTTTCCTGAGTCCAACCTCTATCTTGACAGATTTCTGGAGAGCAAGAGGAGGCGGCAGGGGAGCAGTGCTCCCGGGTCCCGCACAAGGGAGGTTGGCCCTTCTCAAACGGGAATTCCCATTTCCATTTGTGCATGGTAAGGATGCTGGCTTGTTAGGGCAGCCTTCCCTCACACATTTCCCCTGCCACCCCCTCCTCCTCTCTAGAGATCTGTAGGGGAGACAGAGATCTGGAGGACCAGGTACAGCCTCCATATGGGCCACTTCTACCTGTCCAAGCCCTCCTCAATTAAACATACATTATATATAAATTAAAACACAGCCAAAAAGAAAGCATAGTTAAATCACTAATTACAGCTCTTCACATATTTTCTGGAAAACCACCTTTATTGATGTTAGGAAGGAAGGGCAAACCTTATTATGGCACTCTTAACAGGAAGGGAATGGAAGACCCCAAGAGGTCTCGTTCTTTCTAGTCTGCCTTCCCTTTGAGCCTTTAATTCTCATTATTTTATTATTATGTATTTAAGAAGAAGATCAAAGGCCTCTGTAGCTCAGGATACTCATCTTAAATCGGAACCCAGAAAAATTTAGTTAATCCACAATAACGCCCTATGAAGAATGAAGATAATCTTTGGGCCTTGAGAGCATGTAGGTGTCCAATCAGAATATTAGTGGCGCACTTGTCAGCAACTGGAAGTGCATAAGTCCATGTACTTCCCTTTCCTATCTCACAACTCAATCCATACATTCTTTAATTTTCAGACACATCTTTTTCTCATAAGCTCCTTCAAAAACCAATAAGGTATACTGTAATTAGCAGGAAAAATAACTCTAGCACTTCTGAATTCTTTTCCCAAAGGGGAAAGGAAAGTTCACAGCCTGCAGGTTGCTAACAAAGTTGTCAAAGAACATAGTTATTGCTGCTAAAGAATAAATAATGAATCAATTTTGCAGCTCTCTCCTCTTACTACAACCTCTTACCCAGAAAGTGGCCTGGGAATGCACAAGGGGCTAGGCCAGTGGTGGCAAACCTATGGCACGGGTGCCAGAGGCAGCACTCAGAGCCTTCTCTGTGGGCACGTGTGCTGTCGCCCCAGTCCTAGGCGTTCAGCTGGGTTTTATAAAACTTTTTCGCTTTAGGCCTCCGCCGCCGTGTGCAAAAAAAAAAAAAGGTTCAATCAATTTCAACTTCTCACGGGAAAAAAAAGGTCTTGCAAAGTTGGAATTGATTGATTGAACTTTTTAGTCCCACCCAGTCTGCCATTACCACCACAGCCATGCCACCCAATGGGCCACGCCCACTCAATGGGCCACACACACCTGGCACTCAACGATGCATAAGTGGGTTTTGGGTTGCAGTTTGGGCACTCAGTCTCTAAAAGGTTCGCTATCACTGGGCTAGGCTAAAATCCAGTTTTAGTACAGACCTTGCCAATGTGATTTTAATAGTCCAGGAAGGGATAGGAAAACCCGAGGAAAACTTTGCAATCAATAAACCATAGTGGAATATGCTTGTTTTGCCCGATTTTTTTTTCTCCTCCTCAGCAGCAACCCATTGATTTTAGAACTGCATGGCCACAAAGACAGAGGCCTTCAACCTCCCAATCCCTGCTCAGAGAGGGATTTGCATTTCGGCGAGGGTCAGAACATACACCCCCGATCAAAGGAAAAACCTGAATCCAGTGGGCAGCCTAGCCTCTGCGCCCCTCCGATTCCTTTTCCTCACCTCCTGGGCACAGGTGCAGTTGCAGCTCTTTGCCATAGCTGGGGTGGGACTTACAAGTACCTCTGCCCGCTTCATCCTGCAAAGCAGTATTCCCCCAGCACTCCCGCCTGCTGCCATCCCCAATTAAAGGCCAAGAACGCCAGCCTCGCCCAGCAAGGAAGGGGGCAGCAGCTGAGACTATAGCAGATTTGCAATTTGTCAGTGGTGCTCAAAGGTTGCCCAGCTTTACTCTGGAATTTCAGGGTTAGAAAGCAGAGGGGCGGTGCCATCTGTGCAGGCTTGGCGGCACCTGCTGGAAAGCCTCTTGCTTCCCCCCCCCCAGCTACTTCCTTTGGAGCCTTCCTGATGCTGATGGGCCTGCCAGCATAGGTCCACCCGCTTTGTCCTGCAAAGCACGGCTCACCCAGCGCTTCCCATTCTCACACACACATTCCTCCAATATCCTCCCCATTCACACATAAACGTTCCTCCAATATCCTCCCCATTCACACACGTTTCTCCAATATATTCCCATTCACACACAAACATTCCTCCAATATCCTCCCCATTCACACACACACACACACACACACACACACACACACACACACACTCTTCCAAATCCTTCCCATTCTCAGGCACACATTCCTCCAAAATCCTTTCCCCCTCCCTCTCTGGCTCTCTCTCTCTGTCTCTGTCTCTCTCTGTCTCTGTGAGAAAAGCCTTTTCTCTTCTGCCTCTTTCTCCGGAGTCTTTTCTTCTCTCTCTCTCCTGCCCAAACTGCCTCCTCTTATAACCAACAAATAACATTAATATGGAAATCACCATTGTATTTCTTTAATTTTGGGGGGAGGGGGAATTCTAATGTACTCGAGATACTTTAAAACAAATAAAAACTAGCTTTCAATTTTTATTCTAGATAATCTCAGGGGGGAAAAAAACCAAGCAAGCAACTTCCCTAAAATGAAGTGTTTCAGATGTATTTGATTACAATTTCTACTATTCTTAGCCAGTATAAACTTCCAGGATTGTAGGTGTTTGAATCCAATATATTTTATTTCTGACATTAGTTTTAAACTTAGAGATATAACCTTTCTTGAAATAATTGCAAAATTCCTTTTATCATTTAGAAGTATCCGTTAGCGTTATCATAGCTTTGATGGGCTTTTTGAAAAAAAGTATCCATTTTCTGTATATAGTTGTCAGACTTGCTCAACATTTGCTAACTATAGCTTCTTGGATCTCCTAACCTGTACTTTAGAAAACCTCTTTGAATAACAAACCAGAGATCACTGTATAATTTTAAAAATCAAACTAAGAAAAAAAAATTAAAGACCAATGTTACATTTATGGGCAGTTGCTGACACAGGCAGTGCTAACATGTCGCCATATTCTTGATACTTCTGAAATGTTCCTGATATTAAAAAAAAATTCTGATGAGAAAAAAAAGTATCACAACTTAGAATGCCAAATTATAAAAAGCACCGTGCCAGTATCAGGATGTATACATGTATGTATGTTCATTATATTTCTGTTTAGACTAGTTGATACAACAATTCCAAGTTGGGTTAACCCAGTGTTTCTCAACCTTGACAATTTTAAGGCATGTGGACTTCAACTCCCAGAATTCCACAGCCAGCTGGCTGTGGAATTCTGGGAATTGAAGTCCACATGCCTTAAAATTGTCAAGGTTGAGAAACACTGGGTTAACCATACAGTTTTACACGTCAAGGCCAGCTGCAATGTAATCTAGCACTGACTAATAGCCAATATATCCTGCAGAGGATACTCATGAGAAAATTAGGAAATATCCAGCACAAACCATGACATTCTAAGAAAATATTACAATAAGAAAGAGATTACTAGTGTCTAGCTGTCACAGGAGTCAGGAGTTGATGGATCTAGCATATCATCAAGAAATGAAAATGAAATTGGATCCATTGGAGCAGCAGAATAACTCAATCTGCTGAATTCAAAATTGCCTTATTCCATCTCACACTTTCCCAAGTGCCTGTTTCAGAAGTTTCTGCTCATTAATATGAGCAAGAAATTGAATAGCAATTATCTGCTTGATAATGCATGCTACAAAATTAAACCAAAAAACCCACAACCTTAAGCCCTTTAAGTTCCACATTCCATTCCCTGTAACAAATTGCATACAAATAATATTCAACATTTCAATATTGATATATTTTATGTTCAGAAAGCATATGAAAGGACAACTTTATGCCTTATGAATCTTTCTGTAACTACAGTGATAGGATATTACTCCATTCCATTCCCTCCATGTAATACCATGGAGTAAATAATGGGAAATGAACAATTTCTAATCAAATTACTGATAAGCATGTATTGTACACCATTTTATTACTTCAGTCACTTGGTTAAAATAATAATGTATTTCTTATTTCATATTTTTAATATGTATACACAGAGACTGCTACTGTGAGCTGGGTACATGATAAACACGTAAACATAATGTAGGCATCATCCCTAGGGTAGGTTAATTATTCCGTAAGAGATGTTCAACAAACCAAAAATACATTTGGTTAAGTACTATCCTGAGAATAGTCATTAGAGCTGTTCCTACTTCAAAACAAAAAAAAAATCATTTTGAACCAGGCACAAATGCAAGATCTGTCATCTATTCATGAAATTAAAAATGCCATAGATTTAAAAATCACATTAACTAATGAGAAGACTCCTTAAAACCTCATTTTCAGACTCTAAAGAAACCTAGAAAAGAAGCCTGGGGTTCTTGTGAAGCACTTCTGAAAAAATTCTGAAATACATAAAACCTAAATACCTAATTTATCTCATGTTTACTTGAAGAGTGTGGAAGAAATAAATTACATGTTACCTGGCAACACACGTTAACACTGTTAACACTTGTAACAATTGCCATCTTTAAACAAGTCTAAAATACTAGTTTCATTAGCATGTGCAAAATGATTGGCATCACTAGTCTACATGATTTTCTGATAATACTATGGAAGTGGTTTATGCATGCTGACTGAAACCTTTTTTTTTTTTCATGAAACTGGGGAAAAAATGAAAGCATGATCTATGGTTTTGATGATTAGGCAAGATAGATTATAGAAAGAGGAGTTATGTTGTTACCATAGACTAAGAGATAAACTTAAAATTGCACTTATAACTGCTGTAAAGATCAGAAGTTACCTCTTTGTATGTTTTTTTTCATTCTTTTCTATTTCTTTTACTTTTTCTTTGCAATTTCAGCTTTCTCTTCAATTTTTTCTTTTATTTCTCTAACTTTATATTAGCTTGTATTAGTTGTTATCCTTTTAAAAAGTACTTAATAACAATTATAAAATGAAAATGTGGGAATATGCCTCAATGTATAGAATAACTAATTTTTAAAGTAAAAATGATGAATTTAATTTTAATTCTTGAACTCTAATCTTATATAGAAAATATGCCACATCCAAAATTTGGGTTCTGGAGTTTATATTTTATATCTATGTATAGAATTCTATGTATAGAATTTAGAGTATATTAGTGTATGGAACAGTGTATCATCAAACCCCACCCCCAAACTGAGCTAAATAAACCATGATTAAATTAAGTATGACAACATATGCAAATACAGCCATAAACTGTATAAAATTATTTATTGCTTATATACACTGGTATCTTACTTCATTCCACCACTTCAAAAACAAGAAATGACACACTTAAGGTACCTAAATTTCAAAATTTCTATCCTTTTGCTCACCTGAGGCAAGAAAAAATTCCATCTTTGCTCTGAGATGAATGAAATCGTTTAGAGGAAGATTTGTGTGGTGCTATAACACAACTGCCTACAATACTTTCATTAGCCCTTTAAGAGACTACAATGCCACACTGAAAACCAAAAGAACTATCATTGTTCTTTAAGTTAGTTTATCTTGGTCCTTCAGTGGTATCTGACCTGGAATATGACTTATGGTGAGTAACTGCAGCTTCATTTTTCAGTCAGAGCAGAAGAGACGAAGTGAGTGGCTGCTTCCTGGCTTTATAGAGATCTACACTGAGTCACTTTTCCTAAACTTAAAGAGATATGCAAAGGAAATGTAACACCATTCCAAAGTTTCTTTTGGAGACAGGCAGTCATTAATAAGATAAGAAAGAGCCTGTGTTTTTAACCAACAAACAAAAAATAGAACTTTTGAATGCTTATCCGAATAGCTTCCCAACAGCTTTACTATTTTTTTTTTATTTGTCTTCAGTAGCATGTTCATTGAAATTGTCGTTAAAAATGGATACTTTAAAAGAATGACAGCTGGGGACTGGATTGGAGACATTATCAGAAAATAACATAATTTCCAGTTTTCAGACAACATTTAGATAAACTTTAGATATTCTACTGCTCCCAAGCAAAGGGAATGTATATCTGTATGCAGTTATGTGACTGGGAGACTACAGTTGCATGTATCTGCATATTCAAATGCTGTGTATATGTGTGGGGGTACTGATGAGACTAAGAAAGACAAATCATAAAATACGTTTTGTGCTGTGAACTCTATCCCTTTTTGTACTGGCATGTTTTGACAAATAAGGGTCAGAGTTTAAGTCATAAAATTTCCTTTGCTTGCTAACAAAATCTTGACTTGCAATGGATGCCCTTGGTAATTAGTGGCATGATAGAAAGAAAGGGTTTGTTTGATATTACCTGGATCCAACATCATTAGAACAGCTTAATACATCTTCAAGATATAAATAAAAATTATAAAGGCAGAAGGCCAATGTTTCTAGGGCGAAACAAATTAGTTCAAATATAATATGCTTCATCTTTTGAATAAAGAGCTTGAAGACAAAACATAACTTCTTTACTGTTGATGGGAAAATGTCAAGAAAATTCCCACTATAGTTTTCTTAAAGGAAGAGCAGTACGAGAATGCAATGCAAAATTAAATGTAATGATTTTTCTTCTCTTACAGAATAAGCTTTTGGAATATCATCAGCTATGTACTTTGTAAATATTAACCTTTCCCTTAGTCATAGAAAAATAATTCCATTAGTCTGCTTCAGGAAAATGACTTAGAGATGCTATAAATAATTTAGACAATGTTTTCAGAAAGTGAAATGTTTCTCAAATCATCCTATAATTAGCACAGAAAATGTATTTTCCAGTTCAATGATAGCAACATATTTTTACTTTCAACTTATGCTGTACGTCTCATCTCATTATAAGGAAACTAACAACTTCTCAAAAGCCCGCCCTAGGACTCAGCCACATTAAACAACTTTTGTCCCATCTCCAACCTTCCATTTCTGCAAAAGGTTATTAAGGGATGGTTGGCATGCAGCTTCAGAGGACCCTGGGTGAAGTAGGTTATCTGGACTCTTTTCAGCTTGGTTCAGGCTAGGGTTTAGCACTGAGTCAGAATGGCCACAGTGGAACTCTTGCGATGGAGATGGTGTACCCATTCTCACATTCCTGGATCTCTCAGTGACCACTGACCATGGTATCCTTCTGGACTGACTTTGGGGACTTGGAGTGGGATTTTGCTGTGATTGTCCTTTCTTTACTTTGGGCTGGGGTGCACTGCTTATAAGCAACAACAAGTTTCGTTTATCATTTCATTTTTTTCCCATTACAGTATATACATAGTTTCTGAAGAACAGAGAGGCATAACTTTTTTCAGCACCATTGTATATTTCAAACTATACACCACATTTTGTAGGCTGTTGAATATGGCTCAATCAGAATAAAAGGGTGAAACTCAAAGGTAGAAAAAGGAAATATTAGTACCAGAATTATCTTGTTCACTGTATAGGCAAATAGCTTATGCTGGATGCCTAACAGAAGCAATGCACAGTATAATTTTGCCTTTAAACTATTTATATAACACTTTTCATCATGTAGTCCAAGACAAACTTAGAAGCTAAGGTGAAGTAAAACAACAACAGTAATATGAATTAGCATAGCAATATATTTACAAAATCTTAATGAAACAGAATAAAATAAAAAGTTAGGAAATATGAGACGGGTGAATAAATGCCAGGAAGATTGCAAAATTGTGGGAGGAAATCAATAAAGTTGGCTTTAAAAAAAACAAAGAATTAAACAGGAATGTTTTAATACTGAATTGAAAGGCCGAACTAGGCAAACATCCCTAAGTAGAAAGTTCCAATATCCAAACAAAGCTACAGAGAAGATTCTGTTTCTTGTCCCAAAAAATGTGATTTAGGAAGTGACAAGAAAATCCCCACAGATGAACCTAATAGTGAGCAGGCTGATCCAGGATGAACTGTGATATCCTGTTTATAAATAATATACAGCTAAAAAGTCAACTTGCTGAGTTGTAATTAACTTAGATATGTAGTACCAAAGTCAGGATCAGAAGAAATCTCCCAAAAATGTGCCTTTCTTTCTAAAGGAGTCCAATCTCTTCTAGCATGAGTGAAAGTCATATTTTTTGACTAATAGTTAGATGCACAGCTACCTAGCACAGATTATATCTTCACTTACTAACCACTTATTCTCTTAATAACCTTCACTTATAGATCATCAGTAATACTATGTAATGGTATTGGGATTTCTCAAGCTTCTCTGGAATCTGACAGTAGAGAGGTGTCATCAACAAACTAATTCAGACATGTCAAACACAAGGCTCGAGGGCCAGATGCGGCCCGCGAAGTGGTTTCATGTGGCCCGTGAAGCCATCCTGGAAACAGTGAGGGAACGGCCTCCGTTGCCTTGGCCCTGGCTGCGTTTCCTGTTTTTCTCCCTCCCTCATCTCAAATATTTTCCCACCACTCTGTATTTAGGAAGGAAGAAAGGAAAGAAGGAAAAGAGAGGGAGGGTCTGAGGGAAGTCCTCTCTTAGTCCGGTCCTGCTGCTCTTTTACCATCCCCTTGCCCCCTCCTCCTGGCCTATCCTGGGGTCTCCCATCCTATTGCTAAGGAAGCTTTGGATACAAAACTGGGTCTCCTCCCATGGAGAGGGAATGGGCCTCCCTCTGACTTTGCCCTTGTACCCATCATGAGCAACCTGGCTAAGGAGAGCAAGCACAGTAGCAGCAGCAGCCTTGAGGAGGAGGTAAGTGCACCTGTGCGCCCCCTTGGGGAAGTGGGGCTGGGATTGGTGCCGCGGTGCTCGAGGGCCAGGCTAGGCATTTGACCTCTGCTGCCCAAGGCTCCAGGCAGCCTGCACCACCATCCAGCCCCCCCCCGCATGGCCTGAGAGGAACGGTGAGGCTCCACCAGTGGACCATGCCTTGGCACGTGCCCTGGTCCCACCCCCTTCTGCCAGAGACCCTCAGATGTGTCCCACTTCTTCCCAGGCCCCCACAGCCCCCCTTGACACGAATGATGTAGAGCTGGCCATGTCCACCCAACAGGCCGCACCTACTCCACGCCCACCCAGTAGGCCGCACCCACTCTGACCATCCCCCACCCCCCCGAGGGCAACCACAATGCTGATGTGGCCCTCAATGAAATTGAGTTTGATACCCCTGAACTAATTGCATTAATTTCAAATTTCCATATAATTTTCCTAATGTCAGTTACTTTTTTCCACATACCCAAATAACTATACATAGAACAGAACAGAATAGAATAACTGAGTTGGAAGGGACCTTCTCGTCCAACCCCCTGCTCAGGCAGGAAACCCTATACCATTTTACTAACTACATGTGCAGTAAAACAGCCGGATCAGGCAATTATTGGTGTGAAGTGAGTTGCAAACAGATACTGCAGCAGCAATTTCCACAATTGTTGCAGTATTTTCTGTGCCCAGATGGTCCTCGCTTAACAACCACTCAGTCAGTGACCATTCAAATTAAGAAGATGGTTAATGAATGGTACTTATACCCAGATTGCATTTACATGCCGCCCTGAGTCCTTTGGGATTGGGTGGCATATAAATAAAATTAAATACAAATAATACAATACATGCTCATAATTCTGGCATCACGTGATCAAAAGTTGTAATCTTTTTTGCTGGCTTCCTACAAGCAAAATCACTGAGAAAGCTGACAGGAATTTGCAAATGGTGGTCACATGACCCCAGAAAACTGAAACATCATAAATGCCAGCTGGGGATAAGTACCCACTCATTCAGCACCAACATAATTTGGTGACCATATGACATCATACTTATCTTGCATTGTAAGTGCCAGAATTTTCATTGCTAAGCTGTATGAACATGCTATATCATGCTTTACAACTGCACCGCTTACCAATTCTGGTCCTAATTACTGTGAAGAGTAGGGTATTAAATACATGAAAAATATATTAATAGGAATAACCAGTATTACACTCATATTATTATAATGTAGTAGATAATTTGAGAACAGGTTGGTGATACCTAAATTCAGTGGAATATGACTAATTTAATGCAATAGAATAGCATGGCTCTGGATCGAAAGATCATATTCACTAATCTAAAACACCTGGATACATTTTCATTTTGGTATGATAACAGCATGAAATGAACTGTTGACGTTTGAAGTGGAAGTTGAACTTTGAAGAAGCAGGAAAGGAAGATTAGTTGCCTTCATTTGAGAAAAACTATTAATGCTTTTCAACTCTGGTGTTGGAGAAGATGCCAGAAATTATCATGGACAGCCCAGAAAACAAACAAATGAATTATGAAACAAAACACTTCAAGGCACAAGTGAATAGGCTTAGATTATCATACTCGTCACATGAGAAGTTCTCTCTCTCTTGAGAAGTCCATAATGCTGACAAAGGCAAAAGGGAAAAAAAGAATAGAATGCCTAGATGCAAAGTGGATGGGCTTGATTATAGCAACAATGGAGGGGTCTTCAAACTTGGCCCTTTTATGACTTGTGGATTCCAACTCCCAGAATTCCTCAGCCAGCATGATTAATCCAAGTGATTAAAATAAGATGCTGGAGGTAAAGACTCCTTTGAGTCAAACTCAAAACCTGGAGACTATTCTATACTTTATTTATTCAATTTATATCCTGGAACTCAAAGTAGCAATGTGTAGCACTTCCTTCTCCAACTTTTTCCGCCACATCTCTGTGAGGAAGGTTGTACCAAAAGTGGTAGACCTAATCACTCAATGCACTGAAGATGGACTAAGAACCTAGTTTAACTTCTACATCAAACTAACTTCATGGTCATGTTCATATAGCCATGGTGGCAAATCTGTGGCATGCAGAGCCCTCTCAGTGGGCGCGCACGCTGTCGCCCCAGTCCTAGGCCTTCAGATGGGTTTTATAAAACCTTTTCGCTTTAGGCCTCTGCCGCCATGTGCAAAAGGGAAAAAAAGGTTCAATCAATCAATCAATGTCAACTTCTCACGGGGGAAAAAAAATCTCTCAAAGTTGGAATTGATTGATTGAACTTTTTAGTCCCACCCAGTCTGCCATTTCCATCATAGCCATGCCCACCCAATGGGCCACACCCACCCAATGGACCACACCCACCCAATGGGCCATGCCCACCCAATGGGCCATGCCCACCTGGCACCTGACGATACATAGTGGGTTTTGGGTTGCAATTTGGGCACTTGGTCTCTAAAAGGTTCACCATCACTGCCATATAGTTTTCTTGTCAACAGAATGAAAGTAGTTTGACATTGCATTTAAATCTACAGCTCCAATATTGTTTGCTTCCAATCCAAATGCTCAGCTTTAGAGCTTACATACAGTCAAGCATCTGTTGAGCTGCTATAGGTGCAAACAGGTTAAAGTTTGTATATAATACAGCCATCTAGGAAAGGTTTGCTGAAGTCACTTATCCAAGCTAGCTATTTCCAACATGTTCTGTTTACATCATATGTACTGTGTTACTTTTTGGTTTTCCACTCTACCAGAGTTAGGTAATTTGCTCTCTTTTTATACTACTCCATCCTCTTCTCCTGTAACAGCAGAGACTTATTATGCCAGTTCAGCTTCTTTCTCAAAAGCCAGTCCCAATTAATGTTAAAAGGGAGTGAGAGATCTAGTCCTTGGCTTCTATTTTGTGATGTGTTGCAGGGCTCAATACTCTCTCCACTCCTCTTTAATATCTACATGGAACCACTGAGTGAGATCATCCTTCACCAAGGGTTGAGGTATCTTCACCCTGGTGACCCAAATGATGCTGTGGCTGCCCTCTTGTGGTGCTGGTGGCTGTGGGGATCTGGATGTGGGACAACAGGGTTCAGCTGAACCCTGACAAGATTGAATAACTTTAAGTGCATGGAGCTTCAAGATCCAGCACTTAAACTTCTTTAGTTTTGGATGGGGTGGCACTTCCCACATCCAGTCCACAACTCGAAGAGCAGGTGGCAGTCATGGCTAGGAGAGCCTTTGCACAACTTCATTTTGTATGTGTCCTTTGCTGGATCAGAAGTCCCTGAACTTAGTCACTCAAGCCCTAATTATCTCATTTTTGGAATATTGCAATGTGCTCTATACCCTTGAAAAGCATTGGGAAACTAGACTCGTAAAGAGTACAGTGGTGAGGGCAGTTCTTAGGGTCCCTAGAGTGGCCCATGTTTCACCACTGCTTTAGGAGCTGCACTAGTTTGTTTCCAAGTGCAATTCCAGGTGTTGGTTATCACCTTTAAAGCCCTGCATGGCATGGCTCCAGACTATCTGAGGAACCATCTCACCCTGGTAGGACTAGCCCATCCCACCTGTGCTGGCACAGGGGGCATACTCCGGATCCCGTCAGCTAAGGAATTTTGGCTCAGAGGCTCCAAGAGCCTTCTCTGCCCTGGCTTTTGTCCTCTGGAACATCTCAACCCCTGAGCTAAGATTGGCTCCCACCCTCCTGATGTTCTGAAAGAGCCTTAGGACCTGGCTCTGCAGGATGGTTTGGGGACCCAATGGAGGAGCTTCATACTGGAGGTGGTTGACTAATTAAAATTCAACCCCATCTCCCACCCTCTGAGACGGGTGGCAAATACATTTTACAAAAATAAATAAAATAAACTTCTGTAGTACCTGAAAATACAATCTTTATTAATATCTACTTCACTGCCTATAAAATGTACACTCTAACTCAGTAATGGCGAACATATAGCATGGGTGCCAAAGGCGGCACTCAGAGCCCTTTCTGTGGGCACGTGCGTCGTCACCCCAGTCCTAGGCCTTCAGCTGGGTTTTATAAAATCTTTTCGCTTTAGGCCTTTGCCGCTGTGTGCAAAAATAAAAGAGGTTCAATCAGTCAATTTCAACTTCTCGCAGGGGAAAAAACATCTTGCAAAGTTGGAATTGATTGATTGAACTTTTTAGTCTCACCCAGTTACTGCAGCCACGCCCACCCAATGGGCCACACCCACCCAATGGGCCACACCCACCCGGCACCCAATGATGCATAAGTGGGTTTTGGGTTGGAATTTGGGCACTCGGTCCCTAAAAGGTTCGCCATCACTGATCTAACTATTCAGTGCAAAAAAATACTACAGTGTGTGGAATAAATTTGAGAAGATATTACTAAACAGTCCAACTGTAGTTCTTCGATTTAAGATTGAAACAATCAGTGTGCTCCTTGGACACTTTCAAAAAGTTCAATAATCTGCATATCCTGATTTACATTTTCTAGGAAAAGAAGTACCATATAGTTGACTCTAGCCTAACCAAATAATCACTTCATCCTGTTTTATCTTTCTCAAATGAGAACATCATAGATGACAAGTAGGAGAAAATGAGCAGAAAGAGCACAACAAAAATAAAATGTTAGCATCTAATGAAGAAAAGGAACATATGCCATTAAGTTGAAGGTCTAAAGCAGGGGTGTCAAACCGCCGGCCCACGGTCCAGTTTCATCATATCGGAGCCACGCCCACCCCATTGCCGGCAACGGCGAAAAAGCTCCAATATGTCACATGACGTCACGTGATATCACGAGTTTGACATGTCTGGTCTAAAGTAACTTCTGATGCCATCAGGTGAAATGGCACTTTAAGCAACTCTGGGGAGAAAGAAAAAAGCTTGTTTCCACCAATTCTATTAAGACTGGGGTTCCCTGGGGGTGTGAGAGGATATTCCAGGTGGTGCGAAAACTTGGATTTAGAAGTTTCAAAATTATAATGTATATGCATAACCAGGTATTAATTTTGTAAGGGGTGCGAGAATATATCAGAAGCGTTCTAGGGGTGCGGGGTATAGAAAAGGTTGGGAACTGCTGTATTAAGAGTTCATTTCATCATATTATTTCTTATTCACAATAGCATCTCTCTCATAACTCATGTTTTAAGCAGCTTTTCATTCAAAAAGGACTGAACTAACTCCAGGCCCAAATAAAGTTCACATAGGACTTTATCATATCTTTGGGTCTCAAAAACAATTAAAAAACCCGCAAACCTATTTTTTCTGGGGCAATCGATTTTTCTCTTTCTTGGAGAATTGTGCTTAAATATGCTTATTCCTCTGATTTGTTACTACTCTAAAATCACCATAATATGATCTCTAGACCTACACCACTACCCATTATTTCTACTAAACAGAAGGTAGGTATGCAACGCTGCCTGTACTCCAATGCTGTTTGCACGTGTCTTAGTGTGCATTCTTGTGGAACAATGTAGAAGTGATCATATGAAGTGGCTTTTGGGGGGGGGGGAAGATGAAATCGTCCTTTGCAAATGCCAAGGTTTTTAGGAGGGTGCCGCCCTCCTGCTATGGCCGCCTGGGAATCCATGCTTTTTTGCTTCGTATTGTGTCCAGAACCTCAAGTTCACTGATTTTCCCCCCACCAGAGTGGACAGCTGGAAAAAGCATGCCTAAAGCAAAACATTTTTTAATTATTATTTTAAACAAACACCGGACATTCATGGCTACCAATCGAACCCGACGATCAAGGCCGGGACTGGGCTACGCCATCAGCCCTACCCAACCCGGATCCGGCCGGTTGGTTTTAAGCACCGTTATATCCGAAACCAGAAGGCCCCGAAATCTTCCGGATCGGAATAGGCAGAAAAGCAATAGAAACGGCGGATTGAAGGATCCCAGAGATTCCCGAGATCTGGCCGAACAGCCGCCTCGGCGAGATAAAAGGGACCGGAGTTTCTTCTGGAGCAATCCTCTTGCAAATTAAGGAACGAAACCTCCCGCCCTCCTCTTGGCCTACTCACCGTCGTTGGTCTGCCCCATCTCGATGAGAGTCTCTTCATTTTTCTTCCCCGCGCGGTTCATGGCTGCTGGGAAGCGGCTCGCGGGAAAGGCTTAGCAAACCAGCCCGGGGATCCAGTGGGCAGAGTCAGACTGGAAAGAAATGGAGGGGCGGGCCAGGCTAGGCTTGGCTAGGCGCCAGCGCGCGCCACCCCTCTCACTTGTCAAGTCCTCCGCCTCCCGCTTATCTGCCTTCCCGGGAAAGCGGCATAATTAGTTTCTGTCATACCAACTCAAGGGACTGTGGAAGGAGATGCCGAGCGTGGGCGGGGGAGGATGGCTCAGAGTTCTTAAAAAGGGGAGGATCTACAGACTGAGGGCCGGGGAGGGGGAGAAGTGAGAAGTCGAGGAAGAAGCGAAGGATTGGGTGAGTCAGGGTCTGCGCGCGCGCGCGCGCCCTGCCAATGTGCAGTCTCGGATTACCCGAGAGCTTGCGTCACGGTGCGAAAGAGGGGAAGGCGAGAAGAAAGAAGCGCCGCGGCTTGGCGTTTACTTCACGCTGTTTTGCTCGTCTCTCTCTCTCCTCCACCCTCTTCCTGTTGAGTCTTTGGGTGCTGATGTTGCTCTCTCTCTCTCTCTCTCTCTCTCTCCCCGGTTCATCCTCACATTTGTATTGGCAAAGTGAAGTAATCGAAAGATTTGAGCAGTGGCTGGTTTTCCAGTTCTTTTTCTTCCTTTCAATTCTTTCTGCTTCTCAAAGTAGAGAGAGTTTTGTGGGGTTCTTTTGTCACGTGGCTCTTTCGAAATTTTATGTTGATGAGTTCATTCTTGATAATCCGCAAAGGCGACTCAAAGGCTCTGATTTCTCAAAGGCCTTGTAGATGGTATATATATATAAAAATAGTTTGAGCTAGTCACCATTTTTCTTGATTAGCGCACCTCATAGGAGAAAGTGTGACTACTAGAAGTAGTCTAGTACTCCACTATGGCATACTAGAAGTAGATTACATAAGACAGCTCTTCAATTACAGTTTACCATAGGCTAAAAACATTCTTTGTGTTAAAGCCTTGTAAGATAACCTGAACCTTTCTGATATATGTGAGTCCACCAATCTTGCACTCTATAACACTGGTGTGATTTCCTTATTCTAAAATACCGACCTTGAAATTTGTATGAGTGTCCTGGGAAGCTGGAATGCTATTCTATTAACTCTGGCCTTGTTATGAGTCATGAATGTAGTAAACTTGATTTAAGATAAAAGTTATTACCCATACAATAGTAAGTATCATTGGATTAATTGCTTTTCCCTCTTCAAAGTTGGAATGAGGGTTTGGCCAAGGAATACAAAAAAAGGTGCCCATAGCTTTTCTGCCCTGCTCCAAATTTCTAATTAAACATATTTTGATTTTTTTCCCCTATTTATGCTATGATATGTATCTGGGATGAAAGAATCTAGTATTTTTGTCCCATTAGGAACAAGAATATGCAGGTGTGAAATATTTCATATTGATTGCTACAAATGTGACATATGAATAAGGCAGTTAGAATAATATAGAGGACAGGAAGAAAACATTAGAAAAAAAACTTACATTGACATTGCCTTAAAGCTCTTAGTTATAAAAAGGAAGGGGGAAAACTCAGGCTTTCAAGGCCCAGAACGGACTTCCGGAAGCGGCATCCACACAGAGAACCGGTTGTTCAGATATTTGAATCCCACCACTGGCCTATATTAATAGTATTCCACTATTCTTGAAGACTCCGTTTCCTGGCTTGTGATCTTGAGGAGCTGACAGTTGTTCTAACAGCATAAAATGTTACAAATAACACAATATAAACCTTCTGCTACTGTGCAACTATATTTAATAGCAAATGGTGTTTATGTCTACCTCAGAAATATATAGCATGAAACTCAGAACGGTGGATCTTCAACAAGCAAATAGGTACATGTTCAGATTGGCACTATTTATATTTCCTAGAGCAATATCATTTGTAATTATATGAAACAAAGGTAAAGAACATTGTTTGACAACTTCAGTGCACAGCATGATGAAATAAGGCTGGTATTATAAAATGTTAATTATTAAATGAAGTGATAAAAACAGTATGGGACTTTATAGATGTCTGACAAGCCAAAAAGATAATTTAAAGCACTCTTAACTTTCTGATTGTTTTAAGAGAAGTGTGTAACATTTACTTAACCTGCAGTTCCAAAACAGTTCATAATTTGAATTGTCAAAACATATCACAAGTACAAACAAAGTAGAAAGATAAAGATCTATTTATTTTGACGATCTTCAAAAGGAAAATAAATCCTATATTGTGACTTTATTTTATGGAAGAATATATGGAGTGATGGGCTCAAATCTCTTAAAAGTATATCTAGCTCCCAGTGTTTGTGAACTCTGGTCACGGGTTATTTTAAAAATATATATGGTAAGTGGCCTTGGATCAAATCAAGATTCTTCTGTAGGCTACCATTATGTGGCCAGCAACAGCTTACCAGCTGCATCTTGGAAGCTTATAAGAGGAATATGGTGCAATATATAGCTCTTCTGTCTCTGGTATAGATTACTTCTAAATTTAAAATTTTCTATAGCTGTTTGTAAGTCTGTGAGTAATGGGTAATTACTAAATCCTCAAACATTTCTGGTATATAATCTTTTCACAATACAACTCTCAATTTGCCCTAAATGATACAGTTGAAGTTATCAGATTGTAAGTGTTTCAGGTTGGCTTTCTGCCCCCATTTATCTACACAGCTGTAAATGTAAAATGATCTATTACAACAGAGGTCTCCAACCTTTCTCAATTGGTGGACCAGAGGTAAAAGGAGGGAGGAGCATTTTACGCATATGCATGCACGTGCACACAAACAGGGCCGTGAGCACCTGTGCACCACTTGCTAGCACTGTCCTGCTTTTACCATGTGGGCACTAGCACCAACTTATTTTCACTGCGCAACACCCCGTTTTTGCCACATGGTGCCCTATTTGCATAGCGGTGGTGCTAGCATGAGTGGGGGTGAGTGCATGTACATGTGTACATGCACTGGCCAGGCTGTCCTATGGCCCAGTAGCCAGTAGTGGACCACGGCCCACAGGTTGGTGACCCCTGTATTAGAACTATTCAGTGTGCTAAAGTAATGAATTTGTATAGTATGCATGCAATTTCTTACACTATGTCCTTTTGCCACCGCCAGTTAGGTCATATTTGATGTGAATATTGCAAATGTCTTTTCACATATCCAGCCAAATTATATGTGCAGTGAGGAATGGATGGTGATGATGATTTTGAAGTGGCTTGATGGACTATGAAGCTGAATAATCTCTACTTTACCTTTCAGTACTTCTCTGTCTTCAAATGTTTTTTTTTCTATATTTTGAACACAGGAACTAGAACATGAACAAGCAGAAATAGATTAAAAGTGGTACTAAAATAGAATAAACTTTGGTGGTTTTTTTTAATTAGCTTTTTAATTTTGCATACAACCCACCCCCTACTATTTAGAACAAAGAAGTTGTCTTTTAATCATCCGTCACTTTCAGATTCATAGATCTCAAGAGCAATTAAACATTGCTTGAGATAGGCAAGCTAAAAATCAGCAATATTTGGTTGTCAAAAGGACAACAAGAGAGAGAGAGCTATTATTTTTACATGTTGATTTTAAGAAAATGTCCAGAGCTTTAAAATAGTTTGCACTGCTTTGACAATGGTCAAACTCCTCATCAAAAGGTCTTAATATTAAGTGACAAAATAAGGAATATCAAAGAATAACACAAATGCACTTTGGCAAACAGGTCCTTTTTAAATGATACATTGCTATACAGTGTGAAGCATTAGAGAGTCAGTTTGGTGTACTTTGGCTAAAGTACCAGGCTAGAAACCAAGAAACTGTGAGTTATAGACCTGCCTGAAAGACAAAGGCAGCTGGGTGATCTTGGGCTAGTCATTCTCTCAGCCCAAGGATGGAGGTAATGGCAAACGACTGCAGGGACTTGTTCAAGCAGTCTCCAGGAGTTAACGTTGACTTGAAGTCGCCACCCCAAAAAGTGTTCTGTAAGATGTTTGTTCCAATCCCATGTCCTACTAGTTAGGAAAAATCAATGCCATCAGCAATAAATGACTTTGATAGCAGTAATAAAATACAATAGAAGTTCCAATGCAATTAACATAATAGATATAACTAATGAATATATATTTTTAAAAAACTATACAATTAAAAGTTAAGGGAACATAACTAGTTTTCAAAGGCACCCAATAAAATATAATTGAATTAAAAATGCATAGTATAATGATGTGCAGCAGAGGAAAATGGGACAATGTTTTTAATTATAATTTTTTAATTTGCTGTTGGCTTTCTTCTCAGTGAGGAAATGCAACTCCCCATTTTTTATATAGCCCTAGAACACTTCTAAATCACAAAGCTGACATTTAGTGGCAAAATCTGATTTTGATCTACTTCCCTTTTTTCTTTTCTTTTCATTTATCTGTCTTAAATGTGTGAATTTTGCTTTTCGAAATAACCCAAATCCTCCCAAACTCATTTAATCTAGTGATGTCATTATATCATGGGTTGTTCCTGTTTATTACATGGAGCTGGGAGTAAAACTAAAAGTGTACTCTGAATCCCAAGAATGTTAACCTGTTCTAATGGGAATATCTTTTTTATAATAAATCATAATATATATTATGCAAAGCAGATTAGAAGTTTGTTCTTCCAATCAGGAATCATAAACAATTGGAAAGTTGGCTACCAATTCTTAAGAGAGTTAAGTGAGCTACTCTTTGACTAAAGAGGGAGTAAAGAAGATGAAGGAACAAGTTATTAGAGATGTATTTGAAAAGTCTTTAAATAAAATCCATCAGTTCATAGATCAACTAGACTCCAAGGATGTTTTTTTTTTAAAAAAAAAAACTTCTCAAACTACTTCAGAGATGTAAATATGTGTAGAAAATTACCAAACCACTGAGGCAATTTCACAGGTAGCTGTCAATGCAGAGGAGTCAATTACAATTTTGGAATATAAATAAATTTTTATTATGATGGTTTAAATATAAGTCATACGACACAATTGAAAGTAGAGCTCCAAGAAAATCTCCAACTTTTAAAAAGACAAGTTTGGGACTTTCTCCTCATGGACATTAACAAGGTTGAGAAATCCTTGAAAAAAAGAGGAGCTTAAAACTACTTGACAAACATTCCAGAGACGAAAAAGATTTTATTCTATGAAGACAAGCTGGAAGGAGTGACTTATACTTAATGAGTCAATTAGAATTAAGATGGATTTTTATGTCTAATATTTATAATTGAAAAAAAGACTTAATCTTAAAGTTTGTAAATGTATTTTTAATATATATATAAAATGCTTAAGTAATTCCTAAAGTTTGTAAAATACTATTGAAAATCTATTTGAAAGTATCTACATTAAGAGAAAGTTAAAGAAAAAGATGTTTTAGCTTAAAGAAAAGTTTAGAGTTTTGAAAAGAATGTATACAAGAAGTTTCTTCTTCCAAACAAAGTAAAGTCAAGCATATTCCACTATGCTTTCGTAAACTCCAGGAAAGAGTTGTCATGCGTACATACCATCAATATAACAGTGAGATATTTATAACACTTCCTTTCCTTTTGTTCCTCTGCTTTTGGCAAACAACCACTTTAGTATTCTTAGTTTTCCATATGTTCATTTAGCTAGTGAGTAATTTATTATTTGTAATATTACTATTTTGTGGTTCATTTTAAAAATCTATGTATTCAAAATGAATGTCCTGGCATCACTCTGTCTAAATAGTTTCATTAAGCCTGAGCCTCAGGACCAATGAAATATACTATGTATATGAACGTATATTTTCTGTGTAACATGATAACTAATATTATATTCAGTGACTGCTTTTTAACTGATTCAAGCAAATTATATTGCACTACAGAAGTATAGTTACATGGACCCAAGATACAATTGATAACAGACTTTGTTACTCAACAATAAGGGCGGTAACTAAGTAGCTGTTTTAGTAACTAGAATAACAAATACAAAAATGCTACATTTTTTACTGGGTGTTGCTCTTAGAGTTTTTGTCTTGTGTTTTGCAGCATACAACTGCAATTCTACGATAGAAATGGCAGGATAAATGCACGAAATGCATGAAAAATACTGAACTATCACATAAAACAAGGGTCTGTAATCATTTTTATTGAAAACATTTCACCATTAAGTATTTTCTAAGAGAAGACTTTGCTTTAAAATGCACAGTGCCCTCTTCTGGCTAGAGTACAAATATATTTTGTTATTGTTCACTATTCTGGTTTAGTATATAGTATATAGCCGTAGTGGCGAACCTATGGCATGCGTCCCACAGGTGGCAGGAAGAGCCCTCTCTGTGGGCACGCGTGCCGTCAGCCCAGTCCTAGGCCTTCAGTTGGGTTTTATAAAACCTTTTCGCTTTAAGCTTCCACCAGCGTGTGCCCAAAAAAAAAAAAAATTCAATCAATTTCAAGATCTCGCAAAGTTGAAAATGATTGATTTAATTTTTTACTTCCACCCAGTCTGCCATTAACACCACAGCCATGCCCACCCACTGGGCCACGCCCACCCATTGGGCCACACCCACCCAATGGGCCATGCCCAACTGGCACCCAATGATGCATAAGTGGGTTGCAGTTTGGGCACTCAGTCTCTAAAAGGTTCATGATCACTGCCCTGGGTGGAATTTTCCTCCAGTGCGATATTACCATTTATTTTACCAGGAAACAGGGCAGGCTAGAAAAGCCAGTGTCTTCCTAACCATACCCAAGTATTCCGAGTTTGTTGGTGATGCCCATTTTGCTCTATGAGTTCCTTATGATCGAATCCTAACCCTAAGTGGAATTTTCCTCCTATGGTATTTTCCCATCTATTTTACCAGAAAAGATAAATAGGGCAGCCTAGAAATGTCAGAACCATACTGAACCACTCCAAATTTCTTGGGGATGTTCATTTTTTTCTCCGAGTTCATGGTGACCTAACCCTAACCCTAAGTGGAATTTTCATCCAATGGGATTTTCCCATGTATTTTACCAGGAAACATAGAGAGGGCAGGCTAGAAATGTCAGTGCCCTCCTAACCATACCCAAGCACTCCAAATTTGTTGGCAATGTCCATTTTGCTGTTCGAGTTCATGTTGACCTAACCCTAACCATACCCAAGTATTCTGAATTTATTGGTGATATCCATTTTCCTCTATGAGTTCATGTTGACCTAATCCTAAGTGGATTTTTCCTCCTATTGGATTTTCCCATGTACTTTACTAGGAAACATAGAAAGGGAGGGTAGAAAAGTCAGTGTGCTCCTAACCATACCCAAGTATTCCGAATTTGTTGGCAATGTCCATTTTGCTCTATGAGTTTTTGGTGACCTAACCCTAACCCTAAGTGGAATTTTCCTCCAATGGGATTTTCCCATGTTTCTTACCGGGAAACATAGATAGGGCAGTCTAGAAACCTCAGTGCCCTCCTAACCATACCCAAGCACTCCAAATTTGTTGGCAATGTCCATTTTGCTGTTCGAGTTCATGTTGACCTAACCCTAACCATACCCAAGTATTCTGAATTTATTGGTGATATCCATTTTCCTCTATGAGTTCATGTTGACCTAATCCTAAGTGGATTTTTCCTCCTATTGGATTTTCCCATGTACTTTACTAGGAAACATAGAAAGGGAGGGTAGAAAAGTCAGTGTGCTCCTAACCATACCCAAGTATTCCGAATTTGTTGGCAATGTCCATTTTGCTCTATGAGTTCATGTTGACCTAACCCTAACCATAAGTGGAATTTTCCTCCAATGGAATTTTCCCATGTATTTTACCAGGAAACATAGATAGGGCAGGCTACAAAAGTCAGTGCCCTCCTACCCATATGCAAATATTTTGAGTTTATTGGCAATGTCGATTTTTCAGTATGAGTTCATGGTGACCTAACCCTAACCCTAAGTGTAATTTTCTTCCAGTAGGATTTTCCCATGTATTTTACCAGGAAACTTAGATAGGGGAGGCTAGAAAAGTCAGTGCCCTCCTAACCATACCCAAGCACTCAGAACTTGTTGGTGATGACCATTTTCCTCTATGAGTTTTTGGTGAACTAATCCTAACCCTAAGTGGAATATTTCTCCAATGGGATTTTCCCATGTATTTTACTAGGAAACATAGATAGGGAAGGCTAGAAAAGCCATTGCCCTCCTAACCATAGTGAACCACTCCGAATTTGTTGTGATGCCCATTTTGCTCTATGAGTTCATGGTGACATAACCCTAACCCTATGGTATATGAATAGATCAAATATTATGGAATTCATTAGTAAGACACGTATTTCCCAATCTTTCTAACTCATAGTGCACAGCTATATGGGACAGGATTCTTGTTTTCAAATAAAGGAATGGAATTAAATAGCAATTGCCTTAAAGGGAAAAAAATGTGTGTTTGTGCGGAGACTAAGCTATTGTACAGATAGATGTTGGATTTAGTTTCCTAGCTTTTATCCAGCTTCTGCTATACTCAAAACGTTGTATTCATTTCCGGGTCATATTTGTTCTTTTTAGGGTGTCAACTGACTTATCTTTGGCTAGCCAAAGGTACTAATTCCCCCCCCAACCTACCAAAAGATCCCCGAGAAGGATTCTGGCAACTTCTGTGTTGACTATAGACAGTCCTTCATTGAAAATGATACTTTAAATCAGTGGTTCTCAACCTATGGGTCGCGACCCCATTTGGGGTTGATCGACCATTTCACAGAGGTCACCAAGCAAGGCTGTCTGCCATTTTTTCCCCTTTTCTGGCAGGTGCCTTACCTCCCTTGGGCTGGGCCAGCTGGTGGCCCAGCCGGTGGTCGGCCTGCTTCATCTCTGCCGCTTGCCAGCTACACCTCGGCCAGCGCAGGGGGTGGCACCATGCATGCATGGAGCTCCCGGGCAGGGAAAGTCCTTGACTTATGACCGGTTGGGTAGTCCTCGACTTACGACCGGTTTAGTCCTCGACTTACGACCGGTTTAGTCCTCAACTTCTGACCGGTTGGGGGTTATGGCATTAAAAAGGTTGAGAACCACTGCTTTAAATGGTACACATGTCTACAATTACAAAGCATAAACTATTGATTTTATAATCAGCTAGACCATATAGAGAAGCAAAAGTCATTTTAATTAACACTTGTTTCAACAAGATAAAGTGATTTTTAAAAGAGAAGCCTGAAGGCTGCTTGTAATCATTTACTTCAAAGGAAGTTCTGTTGAATTTAATTATTCTGTTGAGTTCTGTATTGTATATTTGATTGCAGTCTAAATCCATTATTCAACACAGTTACAATTTAGATATTGGCAAAAGCTTGATATAAAGAGTCAGATTAGAGCATTTGGAGAATCTCAAAACTAACTAACGGGACATTTGGTATTTGTTATTACTCATTTAATTTATTAGTCTCCCATCTTGCCACAAGGTGACTCTTTTTACTATTTTAGTTCTTGCTTTTAAAAACAATACTACAGTACAGACCTCCTGGACTCCCAGCTCCCAACTGAGGAGCAGGTGACAGGAGGGCTTTTGCTCAGTTTCATGTTATGTGACACTTGTGCCCTTTCCTGACTTGGGGAGCCCTTCTCTCAGTCACTCATGCCCTGATCATCTCCAGTATGGAATACTGCAATACACTCTATATGACACTACTGTGTAAAGCAGTGGTTCTCAACCTTTCTAATGCCGCGACCCCATAATACAGTTCCCCATGTTGTGGTGACCCCCAACTACTTATACATCACCGGGTGCCAGGGACGTGGCCAAAGAAAAGGGGGAAAAATGGCGGACAGCCTTGTTTGGCGACCCCCGTGAAATGGTCGTTCGACCCCAAATGGGGTCCCGACCCACAGGTTGAGAACCACTGGTGTAAAGTATCTGGAAGTTGCAGTTGGTACAGAAAGCAGTGGGACAGGCAATTCTGGACCCCGTTAGAGCTGTGCATGTAACATCTCTGTGTGTGACCTGCATCCAGTGATGGTTTGCTTCTGGGTCCTATTTAACATGTTGGTTATGAATTTTAAAGTTCTTCATGGCATGGGCCCAGGATACCTGAGAAACCTTGTCCCCATTACATCAATTCATCTCATACAGGCAGACAGGAAGGACATGTTATGGATGTTGTTCACTAAAAAATTTCAACTGGTTGGTCTAGGAATAGGGCCTTCTATGGTAGGGCCCCTGCTCTAAGGAGCGTTTGGCTCTCTGAGATGTGGTTTCCTCTCTCTCTCTCTGGAGGAGTGTGGAGATCTGTCATTTGGCAGATCCAAGTATGATATGAAACCCAGAGGTTGTGGGTAGTTTGAGGTGACAAACACTGTCCATCTTTTTTGTAATTTTTTAAAATAGTTTTTTACTTGTAAATCACTCAGAATCACTTAGTGAGACAGGCAGTGTATAAATTTAATAAATAAATAACACATGCCATAAAAGCAAAAGCTATAATGACATATATCTTCTAGTTTCTCTCATTTAAGAGAGGAAACCAAGTGGTTAGGATGGATATTCAATAAATAAATATTCTGCAGCTGAAATAATTGAGTTTTTCTTGTTCACTTTTTATTAAGTTTCAGAATAGATTGAAATAAAATATGGGATTCAAATATCACAATTGTTTCCATCATATTGATTGATTGATTATGTGCCATCAAATTGGTTTCAGTTCCTAGTGAACAAGTAGAGTTGTTCCATTACAATCTTGCTAATTATACATGTTAAATATTTAAATCAGTAGTTTGCTATTCTATGTTTGCTAATTAAATTACCGTACTGAATTCAGAATTTTTAGAATATCAAATTCATATGGAAGAAATTTGGTACATGGTGATGTGATACCACCAGCTACCAATTTACAATGGTTTAAAAGAGGATTAGGTACAGTAGATCCATAGAGAATAGATTGTTTCTTCGGTGGCATTCCTTTTCCCTTCCCTCTTTCTTTCCTTCCTTCCTTCCTTCCTTCCTTCCTTCCTTCCTTCCTTCCTTCTTTCTTTTGTTCATTTGTTCTTTCTTTCTTTCTTTCTTCTTACTCGTCTGGGAATTGGTGTTCTGAGTTCCATAGGCCTTCAGTCATCTTCTACAGCTTCTATCATAAGGTTTTTCAGATACAAGAGATGAAATAAAATAAAGGGCAAATTGAAAAGATAAGGCCTACTGTATTCATTTTAAAAACTTACCTTTTAAGGGACAGTGACTATATAAAAGAGATAATAATGATTTTTCAGTGGTGAATTTGCAGCATCTTCTACCAAACTTCACAAGGGAACATGCGAAAGGCTAGCAGGGATGATAAGAATGATAAGCAATGCTCACCATAGGTCCCCTGATGGGCCTTGCAGCAATGATTCACCCAGGCTAGTATAGGGGTGTCAAACTACTGGCCAGCGGGTCGGATCCATCACGACGAAACTGCGCCCACCCCATTGCCGGCAATGGGGAAAAAGTTCCGATATGTCACAAGTTTGACACGTCTGGTCTAGTACAACAAATCAAACCTTGAAGCTCAAGGCTCTTTCTTAGTGATTTCTTGGTGTTACCCTAGAAAATGCTGGGAGCTATACAGTGATCAATACATTTATGGTGATATTAGCAAAACAATCTGTCTTCTCTTTTGTAACCGGTTGAGAGGTTACAAATTTTTTTCATAGAAATTCCTATGAATATGTGTGGTGGTCTCCCATGGAGAATGAGACACGCAGACAGGTATCTCGGGATGAGAGCCCAGAGCTGACTCCAGCACCCTCTTTTATTGTTACTAAGGTTTTTACATCACACAGCATAATCAAAAGACGTATATAGGGGTGGTTACAATGTATCAAATAACAGACACTCTCCAGATACAAGGCTACTGCAGGTGTTCTTATCAGAGTCTGTCCAAAAGGCTGATGAATGTATCCTGTGTCTGAAACAGTTATCTCAGGCCCTTGTGGGAGATGCCCATGGATAGATGCCCATGGACATTTGTGCAATTAGTCCCACATCTCCTGCTTTTCTGTTTTTTCAATGTTACTCACTTCCAGTTCCAGAAGGGATCTTGATTCACTGATTAAGGCGTCCTTCCTAGTGGAGGGCGTAACATTTTTGCACATTTGCAGGAGGGAGGGAATACATTGAATGCAACAACATAGCAATACAAATAATATCAAAATGGTTACTATAATAGAAATCAAAGATCGTAGCCAGGATCCATCTGGTAGCCAGGACCAAAGGGCACCCCAAATATCCACAGTGCCTGATCCATCGCTGCGTAAGGGATTATTTTGGAGCAAGATTCCATTTTTCTAGCTGTAGCAGAAATATTAGGTTGAAAATCATGTATATACATACAACAATGAGAATGAATTAAGGCACATACACCGCCTTTTGCTGCTAAAATAATATCTAAAGCATACCGATTTTGCAAAACTACTTCCCTTATTTCCCCCATTTCTTGATTAATCATTTTAATGCTGTTAATTGTTTCATTAAACATATGAACAGTCCAATTGTTAAGCAAATGAAGGTCTCTATAGTTCATGGCAACTCCTAGATTGGGTAGAATCCCTCTGCTGATTTGAGTCTCTAAACTACCACCCAATGTTAGGGGTGGATCTGAGGAACCAGTATCACGTTTGTTCCGCAGGCGTCCATCAGGGAGATGAGGCAAGGCATATATAGCAGGAGTCAAAAGGCCCAGTGTACAGGTGCCTTTCCAATCCTTAGGCACCTGGCGATAGGCTCTACGGCCACATAGTAGCCACATATCGGGTAACTCATAATAACCCTGGTGAGACTCATTAGCAAATGTTATTATGGATTCCATGTCAAGGCAAGCCATGTAGGTACTGATGTTTGTCCATTGATTGCTTTGATAAGTGTCATTTACCTTAGTAAGGTTGCTTTTGATGGATTTGCATCTCTTTGCTGAATTCCATATAATAACTTGTTGACAATTACTATAAGTTCCCAAATAAATGGCAGTACGGAATAGTCCTGTGCTATAAAAACAAAATCTGGCAGGTTCCATTATACGAGCACCCACAGCATATGTCATATTCAATGTCTCTGTAGTTATGCTCCACTGCTGCTTCCATCCTGTTTCATTGAATGGGATGGCATGGAAAATAAGACCACCACGACTGTCACCAGGAATTTGCATGCAGATCCAACAGTTCGTGACGTTAAGTGTAAGAGCAGTGCGCCTGGCATCCCGTACAAAAGCATTAAAGGCCCACAGTCCCTGATCCTCATATGCCTGGCTGAGGTGGTGTACGTTGAGCCATATAAGGACGAACACAACGAGCTGGAGTCCAAATGATCTCGCCATGGTCGTCTATTGCAGCATAGCCTCGACCCCAAGTAATGAGGGAGGCAGGCCCTTTCCAGGTGGGATCAGGCAAACGTCGATAGTATACCTGGGGGCGTGAAGAATCTGTGGGAGAAGCAGAAAAATGCCTGCTTGCGGCAGTTGAGCCAGGGGTGCCAGAAACATTCAAAAAGTTTAAGGTAAAAAGTACAAGATTAAGAGTGTTTTGTATCCCAGGCAAGCCGGGGGTATTTTCCCCTTTCTTTTTTGCATGCATGTCTTCTTTTGGATTGCCCAGGATAGAAAAGATACGAATACAATGATTAATAACATGTTTAGCAGACTCACCCCTTTGAGGGGTGGCCATAATAAAACCTGAATAGGTGTCAATGGAAACATGCAAGTATTTCCAAGGGGCAAATGGCAAATATTGTGTAACATCCATTTGCCAAAGTTGACAGCTCTGCGTCCCTCTTGGGTTGACCCCTTGAGGAACAGAGTGTGCTTGGAGGCTGCAGGTGGGACATTGTTGTATGATAGCCGCAGCCTCCGTAGCTGTTAAAGAAAATTGTTTCATTAAAGCCTTCTTATTTTGATGAAAATATGAATGGCTGTCCCATGGAGTTATGGGAGATAAAACAAGGACGGAAACGTCCTGGTGAGTGGAGGCGGCCGAAGCGGCAGCATCCGCCTTGGCATTGCCTTCGGAGATAATACCAGGGAAAGGTTGGTGACTTCTAATATGAGCAGGAAAAAAACAAGTAGAGCGGGAATGAAGAAGGGATTGAAGTGTGAGAAATAGACTGAGGAGAGAGTCATCCAGTGAGGGTGACACATATGAATCAGATAAAGAGGTGAGAACTTTATATACATAAAGACTATCTAAAATAAGATTAAAAGGTTCAAAAGAAAAAGTTTGTAAGGCCAATATTGTAGCAGCAAGTTCAGCACGCTGAGCAGAAGTTTGAGGAGGAGTAATTTTTGTGTGCCATTGTTCACCCTCCTTCCATACACATGAACCATAAGTCTTGCTGCCATCAACATACAGGGTGACAGCGTTAGGAATGGGAGAGGAGGAAATGGGAGAATGCAGAGAGATTGAAACATTATTAAGGAGTTGGAAGCGAGGGTCAGAGGGAACAAGACAGGAAACAGATCCTGCCCAGTCAGCAAAAGAAAGTTGCAATACATCTGAAGAGTGTAATTGAAGCAAGTGCCTTGGGGTTGATTCCCCTTTTGGATTGCAGCTGCAAGAGTGTCCATTTGAAAAGCATTGGTTCCCACAATGCGACAGGCTTTAAGAAAGTCTGCCAGAGTGGCCGTGGGACTGGAAACAATTGGTTTAAGAATGGACTGGCAGTCTGCATTTGCATATTCATAAGCCAATTTTATGAGGATTTCATTTGCTGCATCTCTGTTTGAAATTTGATGCTCAATGGCAACTTGCAGGCAATTCACAAAGTCTGCATAGGATTCAGTTGCAGTTTGGTGAATGGCAGAAAAAGATTGAATCGGGGTTCCACACTCATCAACACGAGCCATGGCAGAAAGAACACAAGCATTAATGATAGGAAATGCAAAGGGAGTAAAAGTTTGAGCTTGAGCATTAAGGGTAGTAAAATTGCCTTCTCCAAAGAGTTGTTCTGCTGTGTATTGTGAACCTGGGTGATTAGCTCTCTTTTGTGCCTCTCTTTTATATTCAGATTCAAAGACTATGTATTGTGTTCCGTTAAGAAGCATGCGGAACAGATCTTTCCAATCTTGAGGCAACATTCTATATGCACTAGCAATTGAATGTATTAGTCCTCTAGTATAGGGACTGGTTATGCCATAATCTTTTGTAGCCTTTTTCAATTCTCTGATCATAGCCAGGGGAAGTGCCTCCCAACCCACTATTAACCCTTTAGCAGTCTGTTGGTAATTAACAGGGAACAACTCTGTCTCGGATAGTTCAGAAACGCTTAAATCACCATTGTTTAAAGCCTTTTGAAAAGCACCACGCATGATTCCAGGAGAGAGAGAGAGAGAGGAGAGAGGAGGCAATGTGGCAGGAACAGGAGAGGTTGTTTGCTGTTTATCAGAATCCATAAAATTTGCAGGGACAGAAGGGTTAAAACCAGCTCCAGGGGGTAAGGGAGTGGCCAACATAACAGACGGATTTTTATATGGTGGAGGATCTAATAAAGGCTGATGAGGCAATTCAGCATAGGTTTGAATCAAAGTATAGGCAATTTTCCAAAGGCATAAAATCTCTGGGGGGGTTCTCGGAGACTGGTGGAGAATAGTACCAATTTTCCTCCATGTATCTACTTTTAAAGATCCAGACTCCGGATAGGATGAGCAGTTAGCCCAAACGTAAGCAAGCAATTTGACAGCCTCAGATTTAGAAAGGTGACGGGTTAATTTCTGTTCCTGATCAGTAAGATATTTTTTCCTGCCAAGTAGCCTCAGCTCTTCCACATGCTGCTTTTGAGCGTGAGACATTCCACCCCCCATACTTACGAAGAGGAGTCAGTTGCCAGCAACTTCGTCGGGTGCACCAAGCCTATTCCAGGCGATAAGTAAAGGGTCGGCAGGGACGTATCCTTCAGTGGATCACGTCGGGGTCACCAGATGTGGTGGTCTCCCATGGAGAATGAGACACGCAGACAGGTATCTCGGGATGAGAGCCCAGAGCTGACTCCAGCACCCTCTTTTATTGTTACTAAGGTTTTTACATCACACAGCATAATCAAAAGACGTATATAGGGGTGGTTACAATGTATCAAATAACAGACACTCTCCAGATACAAGGCTACTGCAGGTGTTCTTATCAGAGTCTGTCCAAAAGGCTGATGAATGTATCCTGTGTCTGAAACAGTTATCTCAGGCCCTTGTGGGAGATGCCCATGGATAGATGCCCATGGACATTTGTGCAATTAGTCCCACAAATATGTTTTATTTCTATGGATGAGTTTAGATACATAATTTCTTTGGCATAGGATAAAAAATAAATGTAAAAAAATTATTGTACGTGGCTTGAATTATTTTTTGCCATGATAACTCAGGCTGAGATTACTGAATAGGCAACAAACAAACTGGGAACTATCTTTAGTATGTAGGATAATGGTTTGGGCAAAGTAAGAGACAGATAGCCTTGAAATGTATTTGATGAACAACTGGGTGAGAAGTCCACTTTTTCCTATATATCAAATCAAACTTGTGTGTTCATAAACCTATCTTCAGCAGCCTGTGCCTTTTCAATTGGGCAGCTGTACTGAAGAAATCTTTTACTCATTTATATAGGTATCATACACTTTTCTCAAATCAAGGAGTAACACCTATATTCAGGTTTATTGAAAGAATGATTTATTGCATCCAGAGCAGCAAGAAATTACACATTCTTTCTGCAAACAACTTTTCCTTGTGCTTTTATTACAGCCTACTACTTGATAAGATAGAAAAATGTGGGTTAGACAGCATCATCACCAAATGGATTCGTAGCCGGCTGACTGGCCATACTGATCATGTGATCCTCAGTGGAACTGCATATACATGGAGGGAAGTGTGTAGTGGGGTGCCCCGGGGCTCTGTTCTAGGCCCAGTGCTTTCAACATCTTCATTAACGATTTAGACGAAGGGATAGATGGGGAACTCATCAAATTTGCAGATGACACCAAGCTGGCAGGAATTGCCAACACTCCAGAAGATAGGCTTAAGATACAGGAGGTTCTTGACAGACTAGAACATTGGGTGCTATCTAACAAAATGAAATTCAATGGTGAAAAAAGTAAGGTTCTACATTTAGGCAAGAAAAACCAAATGTACAGGTATAGTATAGGGGGTACCTTGCTCAATAGTAGTAACTGTGAGAGGGATCTTGGAGTCCTAGTGGACAATCATTTAAATATGAGCCAGCAGTGTGCTGAAGCTGCCAAAAAAGCCAACACAGTGCTATGCTGCATTAACAGAGGGATAGAATCAAGATCACGTGAAGTATTAATACAACTTTACAATGCCTTGGTAAGGCCATGCTTGGAATACTGCATCCAGTTTGGTCACCACGATGTAAAAAAGATGTTGAGACTCTGGAAAGAGTACAGAGAAGAGCAACAAAGATGATTAGGGGACTGGAGGCTAAAACATATAAAGAATGGTTGCTGGAATTGGGTATGTCTAGTTTCACGAAGAGATGGATGAGGGGGGACATGATAACAGTGTTCCAATATCTCAGGGGCTGCCACATAGAAGAGGGAGTCAAGCTATTTTCCAAAGCACCTGAAGGCAGGACAACAAGCAACAGGTGAAAAACTAACCAAAGAGAGAAGCAACCTAGAACTAAGGAGAAACTTCCTGACAGTTAGAACAGTGGAACAACCTGCCTCCAGAAGCGGTGAATGCGCCAACACTGGAAGTTTTAAAGAAGAAACTGGACAGCCATTTGTCCGAAATGGTATAGGAATTCCTGCCTGAGCAGGGGGTAGGACTAGATAACCTCCAAGGTCCCTTCCAACTTTATTATTACTATTATTATTATTATCGATCATCGCACAGTCAGCCAGATGTTCAGACTGGATTTGGCATTTTGTCTACCTATCGAGTCCTTACCCAGGACTGGGATAGGCAGATGTGGATGTTTGATGGTATTACAGATATCGTCGCAGGATGGAAGCAGTTCCTAGTAAGGCCGCCTTTTGCAATTGACTAATAGCGAATTTGTCAATGCCAATGGTGTTCAAGTGGTGCTCCAGTTGTTTTGGGATTGCACCCAAAGAGCCTATGACTATTGGTACTACCCTTGCTTGCTTTTGCCACAGTCTTTCTATTACTATTTGTAGGTCTTTGTATTTTGTTATCTTCTCCAGTTCTTTCTCTTCTATTCTGCTGTCTCCAGGCACTGCCACGTCCACTATCCAGACTTTTTTGTCCTTCTTATCGACAATTGTTAAGTCTGGGGTGTTATGTTGCAGGTGCTTGTCTGTTTGAATTCTGAAGTCCCAGAGCAGTTTAATTTTATCATTTTCTATGACTTTCTCTATTTTATGATCCCACCAGTTTTTGCTTACAGGCACATGATATTTTTTGCATATCTTCCAATGCACCATTGTTGCTACTTTGTCATGCCGCTGCTTGTAATCAGTCTGTGCAATCTTCTTGCAACAGCTTACAAAGTGGTCCACTGTTTCTTCAGCTTCTTTGCATAGGCGGCACTTACTGTCTGTTGCTGTCTTCTCAATTTTGACTTTGTATGCATTTGTCCTTAAGGCTTGGTCTTGTGCAGCCAGAATAGTCCCTCGGTCTCTTTCTTCAATTTTCCTGCTCTTAGCCATTGCCAGGTTTTATTATTATCTGCTTTCCCAGCTATTTTTTTTCATGTATTGGCCATGTAGTGCTTTGTCTTCCCATGCCTCTATTCTGTTCTTCATTTGGTCTTTCTTGTAGGCCAGTTTGGTCTCTCCAGTAGTTAGTAAGCCTTCCTGATATACTAATTTCAGTGCATCTTCATCATTGTTCTTCAGATATTCTCCCAAAGCCATTATTATTATTATTATTATTATTATTATTATTATTATTAATTGAACAACTGCATGAGTCACTTAACAATTGCAGTGATTTGCCTGTTGCAGTATTGCCTGTAACTCTGTTAACATGCTTAGCAATGAAAATTTTGTCCCCTAAATGTTGTCATATGTTGAGGATTACCTGTAGTAAGAGCTTCAAATGTCCTGAACACAATAATTTCATAAAGCATGCTACCTTTACTGTGAGTGTTCAGATGCTGCATGCTCCTTGTTAATTTCCTTGTAACAGGTATGCAAATATCATTTGCACCACTCTATTCTATGCTTGGACTTTCCTTAGTTACTTAGAAAATTTATTCATTTATTTATTTCCTGCCTTTATTATTTTCATAAATAATTCAAGGCAGCGAGCTTATCCAACACACCTTCCTCCTCCTATTTTCCCTTAACAACAACACGGTGAGATAGTGTTAGGCTGGCTTTCATAGCTTAGGTGAGACTAGAACTCACTGTCTCCTGGTTTCTAGCTTGGTGCCTTAATCACTAGACCAGGGGTAAGCAACCTTTGCTCTTTTATGACTCGTGGACTTCAACTCCCAGAATTCCTGAGCCAGCCATGCTGCTCAGGAATTCTGGGAGTTGAAGTCCACGAGCCATGAAAGAGCGAAAGTTGCCTACCCCTGCACTAGACCAAACTGTTCCCAAATATCTTTAGAACTTTTTTAAATTGCTTCCCAATTTTTCTCTGCAATCTAAAAACTATCTCAGAAGGTTATGATATTTTACTCGCTGCTGAAATATTTATAAAGCTAAACATGTTTATAAAGCTTGTTTCATGAATGGGACTAGCAAGAATTTGAATTTAACATATTCGTCTCATCCCGCATTCTGGATTAATATACTTTTCCCCATGGATTATGCTTTCATTAGTTCCTGATGTTACATTTGCTTTATTTTCTTCATTTATTCTGCTTTTAATGACACGATCATTTTATAGAGTGCTTCCACTGTTTCCCATGACTAAATTGATTCTTTTTAATAGAGTCTTAATTAAATGGATACTGTCCATTAATGATATTAGTTTTAATTTGCTTGGATTTTATACTTTTGTTTCTGACTTTACTGTACCTCACTCGAAGTCTGTTAACATTAGAGTCAGCTATAAGAGATTAGTTTGCTAGAACTGTCTAGGATGAAGGGATACACAAATGCAACTTTCACACTTAAACTGGAGAATGTTGATTTACTGCTTGACTTCCCATATTTATTGGTTCATTTCCTAGTTTGTTATAGTCCTGTCTTTGGCCTTAATATTGGGCTTGCTTTTTGACTTGTCTCCTAATTCAATCTCTAGGCTACAGACCCTGTTTCTTAGTTTGTAGTTCCTTTCAGAAGACAGCCAAGAGCACAGCAGTCCAATGAGCACTTTGGCCAGCCAGTCTTAGAAGACTAGTATTAAATGCTGTCAAATCTAGGTTCAGTATAAATGACGTCACATTCCAAAAAAAGACCTTAGGCCAAACTGAGGTAAACCAAATAAGCCATCCCTGCTTGGTGCCCTTCAGATACTTCAATACATCAACACTTGAGGATTTTCCTCTAGAGTGGAAGATTTAAAATGAACTGAAATTGTCTATCCTACGAAGAATTGTGTATTCTTCCATGAATAAGAAAACAGTAGTTCACTTTCATAATAACTGTCTTCTACAAACCCTTTTAACTGAAAAGCAGCATTCAGAATTCAAATATATTAATAGTAATAATAGGAGAGCAACGATTGTTCAGTTCCTAGTGAGAAAATAAAAGATATAAGAGATATTCCTACTGACTGTGCATATGAGTGACCGAAACAATGTGGCTTTCATGACAGAGGGCTCTGGGGTTACAAAATTGGTATGAATGTATATCCCCTCAGTGATGTCTAAAAGATATGAAGTTTTAGAAGTGATGAGGGAAGGAAGAGTCTGAAAGGGTGTTGCAGGTTAATGAATCTAATCTGCTGTGAAAGATGTCTTCCTTCAATTTGTCGCCATTAACTGAGCCTGCAGTAGGCACCTGAGCCATATCCTTCAAGGATAATCATTTTCAATGTAAGAACTCAATTTACTCATCCTGTGTTCTGACATTTATAGAAACCCATAGTATTTCACTTTTCTGGAAGGAAGGTATGTTAAGCATGCAAATTTGACAAAAGCAAAAGGTAGTTATAAAAGGAAATGGCCAAGCTGGATTTTTTTAAAAAATGAGAACATGCACTAAAAATAAATTGCAAGTGAACAATGGACAATATATTCCATTTATAGACAGCTTGGCAAATTATTAAGCAAAACATGTCCTGTACCAGCAACTGTACATATTATTCTTTAAAAGATTTATATGCTGTCTTCATTTTGTAGAACACAATGCAGGATATGTAGTGTTCCCTCTTCATATTTGTCCCCAAGCAACAACTCCTGTGAGGTGGGTTGGTCTGAGAGAGAATGAATGACACAAATTATCCAACTAGCTTGCATGCCTAAGGGAAGACAACAACTCACAATCTTATCATTTCTACTCCAACACCTTATCCACTATGCCAAACTGGCTCTTTTATATTAGCACAGAAACCAACAATGTGATACCCCTTTAATTTTGAAGAAACAACTTTGTTTCTAGCAAATAAAATCATTGTTTTATATCAGAATTTTTGGTTTTATTTTGTTGTTTTTCTGTGCCACCATGAAACAATGTGTGATAATATTTTGGGCTAGAAAGGAGGGTTAAGTCCACACTAACATCAAGTGTGGTTTACATTTTTTTTTCTTAGATTGCATGAATGTACAAAGTATATCTCAGATTTTGATATTGTGAGAAATTTAGATTAGGAAGGGAAAGAATTGAAGCCAATCCTTCATGAGAATCATGAATGCACACACACACACACACACACACACACACTACTGTATATTATAACATACATCCAAAAATATAATGTGTTTTTTTTTGGTCTAGTCATTTAGACAATCTCTAGCATATGTTCATTCCAAGTGTTATTTCTACCCAGTCTTTGTTGTTGCTCTCTGGATGGTCTTCTGGTATAGCCTGTTATATGGAGTGCTACTTTTATAATATTACATAAATACTTTCTTTACTTTCTTTCTTTGCTTGGTCTCCTAAGGGTGGACACGTAGCATGGAATTATTCCATTAGTGCTGGTTCCTGCAATCTCCTTGCACCTAAAAAAACTTCAGGGAAACTCTCCTCTGCTTTATCACTCACCTATAAGAACAGTATATATCTCCCTATATCTCCCAGTAATCTACAAGCCAGCTAGCCAGCATTATTTTCATTTATAATAATTATCATATTTTTATTGTTGGGCTTTTAGAACAGAGGCACAGACTATCATCAACAGATATCTCCCTTTGTCATTGTAGTATCCTTCTATCACGAAAGGTTTCTATGTTCTATCAGATATTGAGAAATCCAATAGAAACAAGAAATCCAAGAATAAAGTCTAAAAATCAAATTAACATTATTTGTAAATGTCTGGAAAACTTCCTATTGTTATTTTAGGGCCAAGATAGGAGACCAAGCTATTTTACATTTGAATAATGGTTCAGCTTTAGTCAAGGGTAATAAATAAAATAGCCAAGAGGATGTGGAGGAGGAGGAGGAAACATGCTAATGTTTCCCTATAATAAAATGTTTGATTTTTCTGGCTACTGCTGGATAGCTTTGGGGATAAAATATACAATGCAGAATAGCTTTGGGGATATAAAAAAAAAGACTGGTTTATGCTAGTCTATTAAATATGCCTACAGCAACAGTTTGTAATACATACCCTTTACCTTTTCATCAGTCTTGGCTTTTTGAGAAGATATAATAATCATCATCTGTAATGGGGCACTGTATTAAAGATGAAGCAGTACTATTCTGCTGCCCTTGTTCTAACCCATATGAATGAACAGAATGGATTTACATAAACAGCCACAGCTCAATAATTCATACAAGTTATTCTGATCCATAATAGTATCAGGAAGAATCACTGTGCTGATGTGTATATGTGTCCACAAAAGATGGGTCTAGAATAAATTATCTGCTTTTATATACTTGTTTTTTTGTTATTCCTATTCAAATTGCCTGTTTTTCTGTCACATAGATCTTGGCTAATACATGCACGTAGAATACGAAAACATTACACACTAATTCTTTTTTGTGCTTTTATTTTTCTAGGTGAAAATAATCTGATCCAGAGTCCCAAGTCCTGAATTTTATTAAGATATCATAATACTGACAGCTGATTTCTTTAGAAGAAAATATGATGGAAATCTTTAAGATTGCCTTCAGATTCTGAGATGTGTGTATTCATAATATATTTTATGACTGTTGTCCTTTTATCACCATAGGAAAATTAAGGACTAAGGAAAGTATATAATATATATGGAATATTTTTACATGTAGTCCTCAATTTGCAACTATTGAGCCAACATTTAGGTTGCTAAGAGACATTTTGTCTCAGGATGCTAAGAGAGACATTTTGTCCCATTTTACAACTTTTCTTGCCACAGTTGTTAAGTGAATCATTGCAGATGTTCAGATAGTAACGTGATTGTTAAGTGAATCTGGCTTCCCCCTTTGACTTTGCTTGTCAGAGGGTCACAAATGTTGATCACATGACCATGAAACACTGCAACCATCATAAATATAAACCAGTTGCCAAGCACCTGAATTTTGGTCACATGACCAAGGGGATGCTGCAATGGTCCTAAGTGTGAAAAACGGTCCTAAGTTTTTATTTTGTTTGCCGCCCAGAGATCCTTTTGGAAGATGGGCAGCAATATACATTAGTATATAAATAAAATAACATAAAGGATGGCCACCACAAACAGCATTAAAAATTGTCTATTAAACATCTAATGATCTTCCCATACCAGCCAAAGCTATGGGATTCTTGATAGTTGCCATCCTATTGCTAGCCATGCTCAAATCTACTTAGCTTCAGAACCACCTGGTAAACCAAAGAATGGGGATCATATGATGCCTAATACTAAAATGTCAATACTAACTAATGGGTGCCTACCTGGCACAGTTAAAGTCATATATATCTTTGGGCCTTATTATCATGGGATAATATCTGCCACTACGAACCTGGTCAGTTACTTCAGTTAACTGGAGAAGGCCCTCTAAAGCAGGGCTTTTCAACCTTTTCACCCATTGTACCACTTTTAGGATATGGCAATATCTGAGTACCACCAGTCGCCTAACAAGGTGTCAAAAACTTGATGACCCAAAAAAAAAGGAAAAAAGTGATGAAGTACAGGTAGTCCTCAACTTACAACAGTTCACTTAGTGACTGTTCGAAGTTACAATGGCACTGAAAAAAGTGCCCCACAAGCCACAGCCGAGCAAAACACTTGCCTGCCCACCCAGCGGCGCTCTTCCTCCTGTCCAAGGTTTTCATTGTTGTGAGCATTTCTGTTGAGGATTGGCAGTGGGGGTGGGGTGAGGGGGTTTTTGGTTTTTATTCCCTCCATCTGCTGGTGGTTGCAACAGGTTTTGGTTACTTCACATGACCCTGGGACACTGTGATCGTCATAAATATGAATCAGTTGCCAAGCATCTGAATGTAAATCACAAGACGCTGGAGATGCTGCAACATTTCAGCTGATCGGCTCTTCTACTGGGCTCAGCAGAAGCGCCAGGATCAGCGCTGAGCTCCAGCTGGAGCCTGGCGCTGATCCTGGCACTTCCGCTGAGCCCTGACAGCCCTGCAGCTCCAGCCATCTCTCGCTCAGGCTTGTGCGGTGCTGCCACCGGTTCAGCACATTCCCCTCCCCTGCTACTTTTCTAGGATGGTTGCATACCACCTGCCAGGTGCCAATGTACCACAGGTGGTACCCGTACCACTGGTTGAAAGGCCTTGCTCTAAAGAACATATTTGGTGCCAGAAACTGGTTATTGGATATGTGGGAAAGGGCTTCTATCTGTGCATCTCCCTTCTCCCTAAGGAAATCCATAGACCTGCATTTGTTGACTATTTAGGGAGATGGAAAAATCCCTTTTCTTTTCCAGGGCTTTTGATTGTTAATTATTCTAATGACTTAAATATTTCTTTTCAGTTGTGTTAATGCTACTTTTTATACTTTGTTTTTTTTTTAAAAAAAATGGTTGTCAGGTGCTTTGGGTATTAGAATAACAGGAAGGGCCTAAATTCAATAATAAATTATCACAAAAAGTAGCACCTTGCTCCCCTCCCCCCCCCTGCCAAGAATTCTTACATAACTGGGGTGGATTTATATTAACAGGGGAGAATATTGGAAGCACTACTACTGAAACAGCCTTTCTGTCAATTATTGGGAGGTGGATCTCTCATAGAGCTCAACACTCAATAAAATTATAAGGCTCAAAGTTCTGGTAATTTGATTCTGAGCCATTTTGGGTTTTCAAGTTCAGACTCATGAACTGAACATGTTAGTAAAAATTCATGTTTACTCAGTGCTAACGTTGTGAGATCCATGTGCTGGTATCAATTATGCAATCACGTTTATTCCAAAGTAATCATATATTTTACTACAACAAACTAAACATTTGATGGTGTTTAATATTTCTTACAATCGACAAGTTTTAAAAGCAAAGTTTGACTACTTCCTTAGATAACACACTGTTTGGGAAAATATTATAGCAAGGCCAGCAGGGGGCACTCACAGATTATTTTGAATGCTTGGTGAAAGAACGGGCTAAATCGAAATAGCTATAGTAGTTTCTCTTTAATTCTTTGTCAGTAAATTTAAATTTAACACACAAATAGTCTGTCGCAGAAGCGACTGCTTGTGAAGGCTCCTAGATTGGGGCTGAGAGGCGAAAGTGGCGGCAGTAAGCTCCGTCCCATATATGGGTAGACCAAGTTGCACTGATAGACCGGTCTCACCGGAAAACATTTAACGGGCTAAATTCAGCATCCCATAGACAAATTGTGGAGTGCATTGTGTGAATCTTCAGCTGATACCATAAATAAATAAATAAATAAATAAATAAATCTTTTCATTCCTATCCGTTCTCATTACTTTTTGTGCTATAACATAAAGCATAAATTTTATTCAATAATAGATTGTGAATCATATCTTTGACAATAATTGTATGGCCACATAAATGTGGTTTAGATTTAAGTGTCTGCATAAACTATTACTCCTGCTTCACCTGCTCTTGCTTCTGGCAAATAATTGTTCACCCCTTCCTAAAGCAGAGGGAATGTTTTTTCTCTCTCTAAGGATTTTATCCTTTCCTGATAAAATTTAAGTCATAGTGGGGAGTGTTTTGCAGACTCTCCCAGTGTATAGCAGCAGATGGTTCTTGACCTCTTTCTAAAAATGTCTACATTTAGAATTTAAAGTGTTTAATCCATATTTCAGGGATGGACAAATGTTTTGAAAAACCAAAACCAAAACATGTTTTAGCTTTATTGGTATACTACAATGCTAAGTACTGAAGAACTCTGTAGCCAAACCTGCATAGTCAGAACAGTATTTGTTATTTAACCATTTAATATTATAGAAATCAAAGCAAATATATAAATATGGTACAAGTCAGTTCTAAACACATTTAAACATCATAATGTTTAATTTTTAATGCACTAAAAAGCAGAAAATACAATGACAATGTGAAATCACAGATAGGCAGGTCTAAGGAGAAAAGCTTCTGCACAGGACTATTGGCTTTCCAGCCATTTTAAGATTTTAAAGACAAGTACCAAAACTTAGGAACCAATAGTCAGCTCATGTGGCTTCTCCAAGAATGGAGGTATCACGATTATGCTTTGCTATACTACTTTTTGGTTTCGTTTAAGAGTGGCCTCATAGGCAATACATTATATTACTTTATTGTTGCCACACCTACCCTCTGGAAAAAGATCCCTTTTCCAGATTCTGATGTTCCATTCTGTTGTTATTTTGGCAAAGGAGAATCCTTGTGTTTCTACGCTTTATGTTTGATTGATTGTATTGTAATTTGTTTGATTGTTGGGAGTTATCCAGAGTCATTGGATTTTTTTGGCTTTTTGGCTGCTGCTCAAGAAGCAAAAGGCAGTCACAGCCAGCAGGGTCTTGATTCACCATCTATCTTGCATGCCAATTATATGTTTTCTGAGTCAAGAAGCCCTTCTGTACTCTAGTAAATTAACTCCTGTTTAGATGATTGAATGACATTTGAAGACCACTCAGAAGGTACAATTGGTCCAATATGTAGCTATACAATAGTTATGGTTGCATTGTATTTCATATATGTAATACTATTGCACTGTGTGCTACATTGGCTACTGGGGGACTTCTGGAGATGTTGGTTGCTACCTATAAAAGCCTTCATGGGTCACCTCTTGGTTACTTATCAGATAGACTGTTGTTTTGACCTGACCCATAAGATATGAAAGAATTAATAAACTCCTGGTTGCAGCTGTAAACACTGTCATCCTAGGTGATTTAGATGTGCTTTCTTGATAGCTGCTTATGAACAGTGTGCCCCTTGAGATTTGTATGGTTTCAACTCTGTGGAGCTTTCACAAAGTCATAAAAGCCTGGTTCTTTTGTCAGGTCCTGTGGTATGATGAAAATAGTTTAGGGGGAATTTGTGTGGTTTTCCTCCTTAATATGCATCATGCACTCCTCTGATTTTGTTTTATTTATCTGATGTTTTAACCTTATGGTATAAGCTAGCTATAGTTCCCCAATAATGGAGGTAAGATGCAAGTTGACATACTGTATTAATGTAATATAATGTAATGTAATAATGTATTTTGTATCTCCCTCTCCCCAGTATTTCTGTAAGGACCTGTCCCAGCTGGTCCCTCAGGAAAGCAAAACTCTTGACTCCATTGAGGTTAATCAAAAGAACTTTTACTGAGAGAAAGTGGATGCAGAAAAGTCAGGTGGAATCTGAAGGTCCTGTGCGAAGCACAAAGCAATTCTTTTGTTTCCCCAAACCCAGCTCCCTCTAACCAGTCCACCAGCAGCCAATGTGATGCCGCAAGGTTGTTTTGAGAATGCTGAGGTGCTGGGTAGATAATAGATCATCCTCAGGGCATAACGGCCTTGGAACAAGGCTGGAACTGGCTGGGAAGGAGTCTGCTTTGTCTCCAAAGACAATCCCCTTCCCTAATTCCCAAGCAGTTACAGCAAAAGCAAAAGCATGTGAAGAATGCCAGTAGCCTTTCTCCACCTCACCCCACCCCACTTTAACAGAATGGCAGGACACCAGCATGGTGGACCTGACAATTTATTGCTAGAAAGGGGGGGGGAGAACAATGTCTTCCATCTGCTTAATCACTTTATCAATGCTGCATTGTCTGTGGAGGCATTCTTGATGAATTACATACCCATGATAGAAAGAAAAAAAAAACACCAGATATTTCCATTACAGGTCAGCTTTGAGTAAAAAGCCCAATCAATATATGATGGAGGTTTTAAGAAGCAGTTGGATTCCTTCAGAAAATGCAAACTAAATTCTCATATTTTGAGGTTGAGGACAGGGTAATGTAACTACCAGTTCCAAACAAAGTTCTTCCTCTTTTTAAAATCTATTCACCTGTTATGATGCCAATGTAGAAGATCATTGTTATTTCAAGGAGTTTAATAACATATTTTGGTTTCACCTTCATATTAAGGAAAGTGTAGAAGTTTAGAGCTCATTCTGAGTTCACCTGCTTGTTTTTAATAGTCTCCTGACGATAGCAGGAGCATGAAGTCACGGTGCCATGTTTTGATAAAAATCTTGGAGTTCCTGTCCTAATAAAGGGGGATATTTGAAGCTAAGGGTTGAAATGAAAGGTTCTTGGTGTTCTCTGAGCTTGGTTGTTTTCTTGCAGATGTTTCATTACCTAAACTAGATAATGAAGACTAGCGCTGATGATGTTACCTAGTTTGGGTAATGAAACTACCAGGCCCAGAGAACACCAAGGACCCCTCAGTTCCAGTATTTTGTGGGAGCTTCTGTATGGAACCTAGCTCTGGCTATTGTAGAAATCAGCTGTCCTTGGGGTATCTCTGCTGTCTTTATTATAGAACTCCTGACAGCTTGTAAGAAATCTGGGTATCATCTTGCTTGGTATGCATGCTTTTTATGTCATGCTTTTAAATCCATTTACTTGATAATAAAGTTTAAAATCCCTTTATTCACTGGAGTGCCCATTTTGTCCAGATTCAAAAGAACCAAGTGTCTGGCACCTGATCAGTGCCCTGACACTTGGCAAAACACCTGTGCAGGTAGTTTATAGTAGCTTATAGTCTAGAGGATTTCTGGTCTCTGCCTGTGCTGCTGGCTATGAGGCACATGAAGAGTTATTAATGGCAACAGATTACTCTATAAAGTTTATGATCATAGTCCTGCTGATACAAGCAAATACTTTCCATTATATTAATGTCTCATTTAAATAACACAGTGCCAAGAGCTAACTCTGTGTAGAATTTTATCATAAAGGGGAGCAGAAGAGAAGATGGGATTTCCACAACAACCACTGACAAACTGTTAATAAAAGGTCATCTGACATTTAAGATTCGACTGAATACCCGTCCCTTTTATAAGCAATGATTAAGTTTATCATTTTTTTTCCATGCAGTAATAAAGTCAGAAATTACATGGGTTTAGGTTGAATGATTTTCCAAATCAAACAGAAGAAAAGATTAAAGTGAATTAAAGTTAGGAAATGTTCCAAGTCATCTAAGCAAATGCTACATGCCAGCATGATATTTCTTCATAGGTGGCCTGCAAAAATTTATCTGCTGAGCTGATTAGCTGTTTCTCTCAGAAAGCACAGATGCAGAACTAGTCAAATTCCCTTCCAAGCCAGTCACCTTATCACAAGCTGTCTGACAAAATACCTAATCAAGGCCACTGATTCCCTGTGATCCCAGAAAAATGGAAATTACTACACTGAACAATCTATGCATGCTGCATAAAATGCCATGCAGAAATTACTTACATTGTAGTCTTTGTTCTATGGTTCTTATCTAAGGAGCATAATATTTTCCCTCCATTCCAGAATTAATAGAAGAAATGGGTAAAGTTTTGTCTTAGTTATAAAATGAAAAAAAAAAGGAAGCAAGATTCAAGACAAGGGTTTTCTCACTAACAGCTTAAAAAAAAAGCTGTGAACGTTTTAATTGGAAAGTATAGAGTGGGACAGATTACATTGTTCCATTAGTGAAGCTTAAATATCAACCCCCCCCCCCAAGTTTTGCAACTCTCACTAACTGCATATAAATGTTTGTTAAAACTGATTGGCCAACCCTTCCTTCCTAGAAGTACTTTTGATTTCCCATTGTAGCCTGAAACTCCCACTCTGAAGCTCCTGTCCTGAACATAAATGCAATTTTAAAAGTTTAAATAAATTACATATAAGATGAATAGGTAGAGACGTTGCATGCTAAAATTTGTCAAATTTCTTTTGTTATCTTTAAAAAAGGAACATCTGTGAATATCTATCTATCTCTATCTATCTATCTATCACACTTAGACAGTGCTTCACAGTGTTTTACAGCCCTCTCTAAGCAGTTTACAGAGTCAGCATATTATTTCCAACAATCTAGGTCCTCATTTTACTGACCTTGGAAGGATGGAAGGTTGAGTCAACCTTGAGCTGGTGAGACTTGAACTGCCAAACTGCTGGCAGCCGGTAGTCAGCAGAAGTAACCTGCAATACTGTATTCTAACCACTGCACCACTACAGCTCTGCCTGCCTGCCTGCCTGCCTGCCTGCCTGCCTGCCTATCTATCTATCTATCTATCTATCTATCTATCTATCTATCTATCTATCTATCTATCTATCTATCTATCTATCTATCTATCTATTTCAGTGTTTCTCAGCCTCAGTAACCAAGATATATGACTTCAAAACCCAAAATTCTTGAAATTGAAATCCACAGATCTTAAAATTACTGAATTTTGATTGTTGATCTGTCTGTTTAGATACATATAATACAATCTGGAAGTATTGGATGTCTTAAGAATTGATGCTGCCTTTATATTGGTGAGATTGGGAAAATTAATGTAAGAAGATTATAGTTATTCAGAAATGGGATGGGAATTGATTTGTTAAAATAAAAATCTTAGAACTAGCCATTATCTTGTTTGTGAGTCCTTGTTTTAGATGTTGCATTGTTCACACTAGCTAGCCATTTTTATGAGGTTATACACGTGATTAATTTATAATAAATCAAACATTATGATCTATATGAGGTCATATCCCCATATGATCTCTTACTTATGTGTAAAACCAATAAATGTCTATTCAGAAATAAATCCTATTTAGTTTAATGAACTTTGCACTCTTTAATGGGGTATATAGCCCTCTTAGTAATATTCAAATAACTCATTCAGGAGGAAGTTAATGCAGAAATAATTTTGATATGCAAGAACCTGAGGTTTAGATTATTTAACCTGTTTCAAGTTAGAGGAAATGAATGAACAGAAGGTTCTGTAAATGGCAGATGAGATTATTAAAAGCACAGGTTTCACAAAATAGCAAATTATAATGATTGATTATGAAGGCAATAAAAGCATCTGGAAGACTCAATTAGGCAGTGTAGTCAAATAAGGGTTTTTCTGTTCTTTTGATGCTATAAAATGTGGCACTCAGAGGAAATGATCAGCAATATAAAAGACAATTTTGTTTTTAAAAAAGTGCTTATTGAACATACAGTGCAAATTTGCATCCTATAGTATATATAGAGATCTGATTTGTGACCTTGTTAGTTGATCTTATGGTTGTTAGTCAGTGGTATGGCAGTTTAATATTACATCATATGAGCAACATATAAATATGATCACTGTTCATAGGATTGCTTTTGCATTGCTCCAGACGTCTAGCTAAAAGAAATAATAATAATAATAATAATAATAATAATAATAATAATAATAATAACAACAACAACAACAACAACAGCAGCAGCAGCTTTCTGACACATCTTTTTTTAAACAAGTTTTATTAATTTTCCCTTTTTACAAGACTTCAGGTATTTAAGGAAGCAACATGGTGGTTGGGTAATACATAGTCCAATAACATGCTTATCCATACATATATCAGTTTATATCATCAAAGATTTCCGCTCTGTTTCCCTTAGTTATTATACCAAATTAAAATTAATAAATTGCTAGTTATAACTCAATCATTTAAAACATTTATAAACAACTTTTAAATTATATGTCTCCAGATCCTGTTTTTGACTTTTGTCTAGTTTCAATTACAATATTCCAGTTGGCTTAGTGTCCAATAATGTTTAAGTTTCGGATAACCCATGGTTCCCTTAGTTCATGCAAAATAATATCATGTCTAAAATACACTTATTATTTATTCCAGTAGATTCTTAGTTTATTTCACAGTCATATTCTAATTCTTATTCTAATATCATCGCTTACTCATAATATAACCTTTATCCTCTAAATCCATCTTTCATTTATAATTCAAAACAATTATTTGACTAACTAATTTATTTCCCTTATAGATATAAATCTTAAATGTTAAATTAAATAACATCTTTTAAAATCTTCTTATCTCATTACGAAGAATTTAAAGCTCTTCCATTAAATATCACATAAAGAAAACCATTTTAAATCTAACTCTGGCCTTCCTTTTGTGCCAAGCCAGCTTCCATAAAAAAGCTTTTAGATCCTCAAGTGGCTTTCCCTTCATTCCTGCATATATCATTTGAATCAGGGGAGACCATCCAATCATCAGCCTATCAAGGAAGCCAGTCCCTTCACAATCATTGAATTGTTGGCCAAATGGTTTAGGTCTCGATATTTGAGTTAATGCATTTATCATATGTTCTTCTTTTGGTTTCAGGTGGTTTAGATGAAAGGTCATGTTCAGTGTTGTAGTTGTTTTTGGATCATCTGGGTTGTCTAGAATCTCAGTATATTGTGTATGTAAATCCTCTGCACGTTCCATCTTAGCATTACTTTGTTGAGTTTCTGTTGTTGTAGTTGTAAAGTCTTTAAGTGAAGTCAAAGTTTGGGTGTCGGAGTTCTGAGTAGATTGTAGCTGGCATTCTTTAAAATCCTCTTTGTTATTAATTCCTTCTTCTTCTATTGCTTTTTGGGATGTAGATTCATCTAATGAGTTTGAAGCTGCGTTTTGTAGCTTTAAAATGGCACGTAAGTCTTTCATTCTAGAATTCACTAGCTCAGTGGCCTCTAGGATTTTTCCGAGTATAAGGTTTTACAACATGAAAACTTGGTGCAATGCTTTAGAAAGATGGAAGAAATTAACAATTATGTTTCATTGTTGTATTTAGTTATTTATTACAAATTAAAGAACACAATCTGCAACTTTGTTAACTGATAACTCACAAGAAAATAAAGTTACAGCTATTACCTGCAATGCGGAAGCCAGTGTTAACAAAAGCTGTGATTTTAAAGCTGCAGAAACACTGAATGTGTTTCGACCTCCTGTTTAGTAATGGTCATTTCACTTTGAATTATAAGGTTCTGCCTATTGCTTTACTCTTCCCAAATAAGAAAAAAAAATCATAGGAAAGTCTTAAGAATAACAAGAAACTACATATTCAGTCAGGCATTGCTCACGTGCACGGTTCTGTGTATCATGCACACATTCATACATGTATTTATATGTGCATGCACACACTTGCTCTAATATGAAGCTGCAGAATTTTTTTAAAACAGGTCATTCCAAATATCCCTTTAATTTAGGGATTGAAAATATGAAATTTTGAATATTGCCTTTGGATAGTTATATTAATCAATACGACTTTCATTTCTAATGAAATTTGCTTAAAAGATACCTCACTGAGAGATGGCTAGTATTTATTGTCATCTGCAGAATTTAGGCAAGAATTTGCTTAGTGTAATCCAGTAAAGGAGGGTTATGGACATAACAGCTGCTTTGTTGGCCTGGAATACATTTATTTAATGAGACACTTGAGATCAATTGGGATTAATCAGATAATATCCATTTAATTGGATGTGTGTGTGTGTGTGTGTGTGTGTGTGAGAGAGAGAGAGAGAGAGAGAGAGATATGGAGGGGTGGAGACCCATACACCAAACACAATGTTTTAGTAATTAACATTTTTTTCAGAATGTTACAGTACCTATGAATGTTCAAAGGTGACAAATGAGAAAAAAAGTATTTAAAAGAAAATGGCAATCAAACCAAATAAAACATTTAATGTAATTTATATAATTAATTGTATATGGGGCCTGACACTGAGTCTGCAAATCTACGGGTATATGAATACATGGGTAATATTAAATTCAATGACAATAAAAATTAATGAGTCAATAGAGGTATATATTATTCCCCAGAGCGATGAGAAGCAAATATGAGAATACATTTAAGTTAGCTTCTGTTTTGAAACTGTTTCCAGATTTTGTGCTTGCAATGAAAAAGAAAATGAAAACTTGATTTTGTTTTTGTTAATTAGATAGATTTATTGTTATAGAAATGGTTTGTACATACTATTTGTAAAAGCAAAAAGTTGTGACTGTAATGTTGTTATCTTCTCCTGTGCTAAAGAGAGCGAATGTTGGTGCCTTTCTCTTTTCTTTTCTTTTTTCCTTTTCCCTCCCCCTTTTTCTAGTTTTCTATTACTTTTTGAATCTTTCTTTGTATTTTATATTTTGATAAACTAATAAAAATTATTGGAATATTAAATTCAATGAAAATTATATCCTGAGTTGAAACTCAAATACTTTAGCCACCTAATGAGAAGGAAGAACTCACTGGAGAAGGGCCTAATACTGGGAAAGATGGGGGGCAACAGAAGAAGGGGACGACAGAGAATGAGGTGGCTGGATGGAGTCACTGAAGCAGTAGGAGTGAACTTAAATGGACTCCAGAAGATGGCAGAGGATAGGAAGGCCTGGAGGAACGTTGTTCATGGGGTCGCGATGGGTTGGACACGACTTTGCAACTAACCACAACTAGTTTATACAATAGAATTTCTGAGTTTTTCCTTATGTTTCCTTATTCATGACTGATATTGTAAAGAAACGAACTGCAGCATTTATAAGTTCACCCTTCAACAAACATTGATAGAAAATAGTCTGTATAACAGCTATTGATCAGCTGCAATGTCTTTTTTCCCCTTTTCCTTTGCTATTTCCACTTGTTGCCAGCATTTCCTTTGATTTTAGTTAATTATTATCTGTCCATAGTTAAGACACTAGAAACCTATGCTTGCTACCATGAAATTCTCTGTATAAATATTAGGGAAATCCATTATCCTTTTGTGCTTTTATCTACATAACAACCCCTTGCCTACTTAGCTAGCCTTTATTAGCTATTTCTCAGAGGAAATAGAAATCACATATAGCTGGTGTAAACAACATGCTGCCCCACAGGCAGTACCAAGAATAGATTTCCACAGCCTGCTTCCCATCTGGCAGAAGGTACATAATACGACTGTGATCATAGTTCATCAGTAACATGACCAGATGGGATAACAAGTCAGAGTAAACCCCTAGAGGCCAGGACAAGTCATTGCTGTTTCCATTTTTCAAAGAGGTGGTGATTTTAATCTGCTGAAATAAAATCAGTCAAGAGTCTTATAACCTAATAAACCTTAAAGTAGCTTATTAGAGTGTATGGAACTGTGCTGAGTACATCCACTTTATTAGATATTTGCATCTGATGAACTAGATCAAGGTTCTCCAACCCCCGGTCCATGGACCAGTACCGGGCCGCGGCATGCCAGCAACCGGGCCACACAAACAAATAAAGCCCCATCTGCGGGATGTGGGCAGCACACAAAATCATGCACCCTCAAGTCCGCAGAAAAACCTCTGTCCTCAGAACCAGTCCCTGGTATCCAAAAGATTAGGAACCTCTGAACTAGATAATAATCCACGAAACATTATGGAGTAATGAAAACATTACAGAATCCATATTTCTGGGAAGGTTTTGATGATTCACTTGTAGGAAGAGCCTTGGCCTGGAGGCAAACTGTCCTCCCTAACTTGGTTCCTTGTTTTTATGAATTACTTTATAGCATAATTTCAATAATCTTTATGGTATCCATTAAATATGTGATAGAGCCGAGATGGCGCAGCAGTTAGAGTGCAGTACTGCAGGCCACTTTAGCTGACTGTGTTCAGCAGGTCAGCTGTTCAAATCTCACCGGCTCAAGGTTGACTCAGCCTTCCATCCTTCCGGGGTAGGTAAAATGAGGACCCAGATTGTTGGGGGCAATGTAAATATATATATACATTGCTTACTGGTGTACACCGCTTAGAGAGTGCTTGCACTTAAAGCGGTATATAAGTCTCATAACTAAACTAAACTAAACTAACTAAATATACTACTACTACCACCACCACCACCACCACCACCACTACTACTACTAACAATAACAATAACAACAATAACAATAACAACAACAACAACAATAATAATAGAATTGGAAGGGACCTTGGAGGTCATCTAGTCCAACCCTCTGCTCAGGCAGGAAACCCTATACCATTTCAGACAAATGGCTGTCCAGTCTCTTCTTAAAAACTTCCAGTGTTGGAGCATTCACAACTTCTGGAAGCAGGTTGTTCCATTGATTAATTGTTCTAACTGTCAGGAAATTTCTCCTTAGTTCTAGGTTGCTTCTCTCCTTGGTTAGTTTCCATCCATTGCATTCAGATGCTTTGGAGAATAGCTTGACTCCCTCTTCTTTGTGGCAACCCCTGAGATATTGGAACACTGCTATCATGTCACCCCTAGTCCTTCTCTTCATTAAACTAGACATACCCAATTCCAACAACCGTTCCTTATATTTTTTACCCTCCAGTCCCCTAATCATCTTTGTTGTTCTTCTCTACTCTTTCTAGAGTCTCAACATCTTTTTTATATCATGGTGACCAAAACTGGATGTAGTCAGTGGTGGGATTCAAATATGTGAACAACCTGTTGTCTGTTTGGATGCCACTTCCGGAAGTCCATTTTGGGACTGGGCAACAAAAAATTAGCTACCGGTTCTGCCGAAGTGGTGCAAACTGGCTGAATCCCACCCCTGGATGTAGTATTCCAAGTGTATCCTTACCAAGGCATTGTAAAGTGGTATTAACACTTCAGGTATCTTGATTCTATCCCTCTGTTAATGCAGCCTAGAACTGTGTTGGCTGTAGCACACTGCTGGCTCATATTTAAGTGATTGTCCACTAGGACTCCGAGATCCCTCTCATAGAAATGGTGTAGGGTTTCCTGCCCGAGCAGGGGGTTGGACTAGATGACCTCCAAGGTCCCTTCCAACTTTACTACTATTACATATTGAGCAAGGTGCCATATATACTATACCTGTACATTTGGTTTTTCTTGCCTAAATGTAGAACCTTACTTTTTTTACCACTAAATTTCATTTTGTTAGATATAATATAGCACTTAAACTTAAGGAGAAATATAAAAAAAGAGGACCATTCTTTTTTTCCCAGCCCGCAACTGTACTCTCATACTACATTCTAATTATGTACTAATTAGCAGAAAGTAAATCCCTCTGTTATGTGTATGTATGAGATCTCACCACTTTGCTACATCACATTAATTAAAAGTAGGGTACTAGAGGCTAAAACATGCAAAGAGTGGTTGCAGGAATTGGGTTTGTCTAATCTAGTGAAAAGAAGGACTAGAGGAAACATGATTGCAGTGCTTGAATATTTGAGGGGCTGCCACAAAGATGAGGGGTCAAGCTATTCTCCAAAGCAGCTGAGGGCAGGAGAAGAAGCAATGGATGGAAACTAATCAAGGAGAGAACCACCTAGAACTACGGAGAAATTTCCTAACAGTTAGAACAATTAATCAGTGGAATGACTTGCCTCCAGAAGTTGTGGGTGCTCCAACACTGGAGGTTTTTAAGAAGAATTTGGGCAGCCATTTGTCTGAAATGTTATAGGGCAGTGGTTCTCAACCTGTGGGTCAGGACCCCATTTGGGGTCGAAGGACCATTTCACGGGGGTCGCTAAACAATGCAGTCCACCATTTTTCCCCCTTTTCCTTAGCTCTGCTACTCCCTTTTATTCTATTGGCTTTTGAAAGCCAATAGAATAGACTCTCTTGAATAGTCTAATTCTATTGGCTTTCAAAAGCCAATAGGAATTGTCCAGGCTGTCTCTGCCCTGCTGAGCCCGCCAAAAGTCCCATTCTGCAAACGGTGCTGCAAGTTGTCTGCAGCGAAGGCGAGCTGTCTGGAAGTTTCCACACCTCCCTGCTGAGCAACTACTAAAAATGTAAGTAAAAGAGGGCCAGGGGTGGGAGGTGGGAGGCCGGCGGGCGCAGGGAGGGTTGCTGGCGCGCGTGGGGCCTGGCGGGTGCTTACCTCCCTTGGGCTGGGCCAGCTGGTGGCCCAGCCGGTGGTTGGCCTGCGCCATCTCTGCCGCTTGCCAGCTACGCCTCGGCTGGCGCAGGGGGCGGCACCACGTATGTGCGACGCTCCCGGGCAGGAAAAGTCCTTGACTTATGACCGGTTGAGTAGTCTTCGACTTATGACCGGTTGAGTAGTCCTTGACTTACGACCGGTTGGGGTCGCGGCATTAAAAAGGTTGAGAACCACTGTTATAGGGTTTCCTGCTTGAGCAGGGGGGTTGGACTGGAAGACCTCCAAGTCCCTTACAACTCTGTTATTCTGTTATATATTGTCAGCACCAGAACAGAATAAGGTGGACAATTGCTAACGTGAGATTATTTAGTGAACTTTTAGAAAAAAAAAAGATCTTTCAGTGCATTTGTTACAGTATGTTTACTGAATTTAAACCATAACATTATATTCAGAAATATTTCTTAAATTTTTAATATTATTCTGTGGCAGCAAAGACAATAAAATTTATACTGCATAAGATTTTGTAGACTGGGGCTCATCTCACATTAGCTGAAATATGTCCATATACATCCACCTTATTTTACTCTCTCTTTGTATCCACTTTTTTTTAGTTTTGCTTTAATATGCACACACAAAAAGAAGATACAATAATTATAAAAAGAAACAAAATAACAAAAATATATTAGATATACATGGTTAAAATGGGTAGTTATACACATTAAGTGAAATAGAAATAAAATATAATATCTGCTTAGTATTTACTTTATTAATACTGAATCCATTCTCAAAGCACTGATGATGTTACCTAGTTTGATAATGAAATGTCTGAGCTACAAATACCCTCTTCTATCAAAACCTTTCTATGAAGCTCTTTTGTTCAAAAATACTAGCAAGAGAGAATTCTGAGAAACTGAAACATTCTCCATTATTTTTTTATATCAGATTACTCCTTTGGGGTAGGGACTAGTCTGTTTGTCCAGTGCAAGACATTGTTGGCACAAGCTAACTTATATAGTATTTCATTCAAAAATAAGTGGTTACTCAAGCTCTCTATATTATGAATGATATTTTTGTTTTAGTTTGGCAATATCAGTTAAGTAGCTATTTTTAAGCTGGAATAATTGTCTATAATTAAATCTGGGTATACATGTCAAGATTCAAGAAATGTGTCATTTTCCAAATTATGCCATTTCTTCCAATATTTTTGAATGGAATTTGATGTAGCCTCAGCTGAAACAGGGTGAAAGACTCCCCTCTAATAGTAAATAAAATAAAATAAATTGTAAATAGTAGTAAACTTGAGCCCTGGTGGCACAGTGGTTAGAATTCAGTACTGCAGGCTATTTCTGCTGATTGCTGGCTGCCAGCAGTTCAATTCTCACTGGCTCAAGGTTGATTCAGCCTTCCATCCTTCCGAGGTCGGTAAAAATGAGGACCCAGATTGTTGAGGGTAATATTCTAGCTCTGTAAACTGCTTAGAAAGGGCTGTAAAGCATTGTGAAGTGGTATATAAATCTAAATGCTATTGCTATTATTGATTCCATCAACTGTGTGCGATTGCAGAACTGTCACTGCAAAGCAATCATTAGGAGTTATGACGAACTGTGTGAATAAATATAGAATCCTTTTTTTAAGCTAATGAGATGTTTGTTATTATGTCCTCAGATATAATGATAAGATAGCAATTGTACATTAGTGCATGAGCTCCCGTCACAAATCAACTATTGTTTGAATCTCATGGGAGCACCCAATAAATAAAATACTGTATGTCTCTGGCTCTGAATATAATGCAATTCCTCCAACTATCTTTACTTAAAGGATGGTTAATCAAACAATGAGATGAGTTTTTGTTTGTATATCCCATTTTATGTAGCGGCCAGTGCTACCTTCAAACAGCTAGGCATTACCTATGAAAGCGCATCTGTCTTTTTGGACTCATGGCTCCTATTGGAACACCAGGTGGAGTTTGGCTTGAGGTGACTTTGCCCAGCTTTCATTGCTGTGCCTATAGCAAAATCATCTGGTGTATGAGGACCTAATTGCAACTACTCATTCCCTGATTGGACCGCTGCAATGCACTTTATCAGGCTGTGGGAAGAATCCAGAAAAAGAAATATTTTGGGAAATATTAAAAAGGCAGAATATATTTCCCCAAATGAATAATGGAGAAGATCTTTAAAAAGACAGAAACCAGCCCCCAGAAATCAGCCCCAGCCCCTAGGCAGAGGGCAGCTTTTAGAAATGCAAATTCAATAATTCTTTAAGAAAGATTGGAGCCTTCCAGCTAGAAACTGAAGAAATTAAGAAGACAAAGACCTTAAATGCTACATACCCCCACCCAAATTCTATGACAGGACATAATAGGATTAACCCACCAATGCCAAAGGGGCACACTCAGACTCAGGTCAAAGTACATGACAAAGGAAATACGAAGCCTCAAACAGGAACAGGAAACAACCTCAAGAGCCCAGAAGGTATAAAAGCCCACCACTCTGCTCCATGTGCTTAGTTTTTCCAGAACCATCTTTCTGTTTGGCAATCCTCTTCAATAAATTACAACCTTCTTTCTAAAGCAGTCTCCATGTTGTTTATTCCCGGCTTGGATTGGACCCTGATGAAGATTTTTCCTTTAACAGGCAATGTCCTTAAAGACAAGAGCAATGCAATGGCCCACATACTTACCAGCTTCTGGCATTGAGATTTATACACTCGTTCTGCAGGTTCTGCACTAGTTGCTGATTGGTTTCTTAATTTAATTTAAGGGGCATATGTTGACCTATCAATTCCTTCATGGCTTACTACCTAGATTCCATCTGCCCCAACCCTATAGATCAGTGGTTCTCAACCTTTTTAATGCCGTGACCCCCAACCGGTCGTAAGCTGAGGACTACTCAACCGGTCGTAAGTCGAGGACTACTCAACTGGTGCAGCACCATTTGCAGAATGGAACTTTTGGCGGGCTCAGCAGGGCAGAGACAGCCTGGACAATTCCTATTGGCTTTTGAAAGCCAATAGAATTAGACTCTATTCAAGAGAGTCTATTCTATTGGCTTTCAAAAGCCAATAGAATAAAAGGGAGTAGCACAGCTAAGGAAAAGGAGAAAAAAATGGCAGACTGTGTTGTTTGGCGACCCCTGTGAAATGGTCATTCGACCCAAAATGGGGTCCTGACCCACAGGTTGAGAAACACTGCTATAGATATTATAGCTTGCATCCTTTTATATTTGGAGATGGGGGGACTGATAGAGAACAAAATTAGAAACAGCTGCTTTTCTGTGCTTTGCTATGAACATCGTACTTGCATTTTTTTCATCTGGCCTTTAGGAAACTATAGAAAAGGAGGGCATTCCTTTAACTTAAGTCTTGTCATATCTTTTATTTGCTTGTTTGTTTTAATTGTTCTTATGTGTTGTTCTTGTACCTTCCTTGGAGGTTTTATGATGTTATTATTATTGTTTTTGTTGTACCATGATGTTTAAGCTCTCATTACACTGTGTACTTTGTAAGCCACTAACAATAATCAGACTGCAGTGGGGTATAAGTTTAATACCCTAATAAATGATCATTAGCTAATGTGAACAGTAACATGATAAAATACAAAATGGCTTTAAATCTATCACTTCAAGCTCCTTTGGATTACTTAAACTGATTTGAACTTCTCCCATTCCCAAGTTGTCTGCTGCAGTGTTAAATATCGACTGCTTAATGAACTCCTATGTTTACTTCTCATCATATCTGAAAGCAGCCTTTAATATTCACCTCTCGCTTGTGTGAAAGAAACCTGTATTTGCAGCTGAAGAACTGAAGCAAAAATACTAAGAACTAGATGGGGGATTTGCCCTTTAAAAGCTTATGCCTAGTTTGACAAGGGAAACTCAAGAGGAGCATGGAATGGAATTTCAATCACTTGGACTATACGTCACAGTACCAGACTTCTTTTATCCTCATTCTTTTAAATCTGAAATGGGACTGGGATGGGGGGGCAGGGAAAGAAGCAGAAAGAAAGAGAATGTAAAGCCATACAAAACTGATTGGATTAAATTATTATATAACTTGCATCTTTTATCTTGCTTCTCAACCGATGTCTTTCATGTTTCCTCAGTCTGATTTCTGCTTTCCTAACAATCACCAGGTGCTGTCTTGGTATGAAAAAAATATTGGAACTTTTTTTTTTTTTTGCTTTGCTTTTATGTCTTATGAAAGAAGTTCTTCAAGATGCCAAGTTCTGAAGCTTTTTATTTGCTTATTTCAAACTACAGATGCTTTCAGAGAGATAGGCACCTGGCCTGTTACAGTGTAATGTGACCTTCAAGTGAAGAAGCAGTTGTGCAATGATGGAACAGTTTGCCCAGTTCCTGTCCTGAGATACAGTCTTCTGAGTAAACACCCTGAGGATCTGGACCAAGCATCCAGAAGATTATCAGGAGGTATTGTCTGCAGTATCTTGCTCTCTTTTTTTCTCTTACTCTCTCTCTCTTCTGTTCATTACTAGCTCTATGTTCCCTTTTGTTTTCCTCTGAAGGACTTCTGATGGAAGTGTATTAGTAAAAGTCTATGAATTAACCAACAAGAAACACAACTCCTGAATGAATTCTGTAATTAAGACATGTTCCCTGACTCTCCAAAAATATTTCCCCTTACTTGTCTCCAGTACAAAATAAATTATAATTCAGTTTCTTCCTGACAACAGTAATATATGTGCTAAACTCATATATAGATAGATCAGCCTCCTAACATAGATACACTTTAAAGAAAACATAAACATATAATGCTCTTTTGTGGTCAGAGATTTTATCTATAAAGATGTCTTATTCTGAAGGAAATAGGGACATGTCCACCAGAGCTATTGGTTGTTGGAATTATTCTTATTAGATATCTTTTTCCAGATGGGTCTCGTCTTTTGATGGTCAGTCAAGCTGAAGGAATATTACTTATTTTGGCTTGGTTTAGTTAGTTTGGTTCTTAAACTTTGAGGAATGATAATGAGGAACAATCACTTAATAATTAGGCTGTTCCTCATTATTATTTTATTTTTGTCAGCTTGTCTTCTGTTCTGGAGCTGGCTCTTTAAAAGTCCTTTTGACTAAAAACAAAATACCCTCTGTTTGGACAAATTAAGAAAGGGAACCTTTGAGGGTTGGGGGGGGGGGCTGAAGCCTCAGATCTATTCTGCAACTGTGATGAAGAAAATAATAATAATATGCAGGGCTCTTTTTCTCATAGAACACCCAGAACGGAATTCCGGCACCTTTTTTGGATGGAACCTTGTAGGGTAGGCAAGGCGGGTTGTATGACGTGTGTGAGTTCCGGCACCTTTTTTTTTTTTTTTTTTAGAAAAAAGCACTGATAATATGAAAATGAAGATGTGCATTGCCATAAAAAGGAAGGGGTCAACTTCTTTTCCAAAGGGCAGGAGAAGAAACAACAGATGGAAAGTAATCAAGGAGAGAAGCAATCTGGAATTAAGGAGAAACTTCCTAACAGTGAGGACAATTAACCAGTGGAATAGCTTGCTGTCACAGGTTCTGGGCGCTCCATCACTGGAGATTTTTAAGAAGAGACTGGACAGTCACTTGTCTGAAATGGTATAGGGTCTCCTGCTTGAGCAGGGGGTTGGACTAGAAGACCTCCAAGGTCCCTTCCAGCTTTATTCTGATTGATTGATTGATTCCTTTGTAAATATAGCAGTCTTTTAGTCATCTTGTTCTCCCTTTTCATATTTCCCTGCAGGATTGAAAACATCAAGAAATGAGCTACGTCGCAGCAGGATGGAGGGAAAGAGAGAAGCCAGGCAGGTCAGGGCAAATGAAACAAAGATAGGAAAAATATATGAAATAAATACAACTTATGAACATTTTGGAAGGAGCACGAGCCAAGAGTGAAGAAGGTAGCCTAGGAAGAGAAAAAAAATCAGCAGTGTGATAAAATAACATTATAAAAAAAAAGGATCAGTTTATGGGCCAAGTTGAAGGTTAGAAGAAATAAAACTGGAAGATATTAAAATCATCCTCCTCTCCATATTTACTGGTCCACATTGTTTTACAAATTTCTGTAAAATAGAATCAATAATCAGTAAACTGCAAATGTATAAATAAGTCATCTCAAACTCTTGTTGATTTCTATCACTTCTGTATTATAGGAAATAGTACTTTGGTTTCACATCTAACACTATCCTGGATTTACCCTGATGCATCAGGTTCTGATCTAACACCATTTGTCACCAGTTGGTTTCCAGGTTCTTTCCCAATTTGGTGTGGACAATATTTTTGGAACCAAATCTTGCTATGTCTAGAGCAGGTTGAAGACTCATTGAAACTACGACAAAGAGGACAAAAGCATTAGCTAGGCATTTACTCAAGTGTAAGTAGCTATATGGGGAGATTGTTTTTATTTATATTTTCATAATTAGTCAGATCATCTCAGTAGCACTAACATACCTGAAATATTTGTAGGAAGTTAGAATAATATCTCGGTTCATTTATCACAGACTGATGGAAAATATTCATCCAAAATATTCATTAATTAAGCTGATTATATCAATGCCGTTGACCCGAGTTTGTTATTCATGGTGGTTATCTATTTATTTATTTAATCTATAAAATTTACATAAGGCTGCATGACTCCATAGCAACAGACTCCACAAGAAACTGCTTTATTGATGGTAACAGAATCTTAAAAACTAGGCTGTATATTTTCTCCTTCTTTTCTCTTATACCACAGGGAGTTAGGATGGAACCAGTTTGAGTTTTTTTAATACTTTCCTTTTTTCTCCCAGGCTTAAATCATATTTTTCTATAACTATTGTTGCACAGTTTCTCCAATGTTTTCTCAGGGCTTTCTGTGTATAATTGGTGCCTTCAGCTGGCTATAGAGAACCAGGAGGGCAGACTCAAAGCAAATATTAATATATTTTTTTTTGCAAAAATGAAGAGAACAGGAGCATTCTTTAAATCCTGAGAAGGTAGACAGTATTAGAAGACACTCAGGCTGACTGTCTCCTAAATCCCTGGATATATAAGATAGTGGAGGAGAGGCACAGTTCTATTTGAAAGATTGAGGCAGATCAGATCAGGAAATACATTCTTCAAGAAGAACAGAAACATAACTAATTGAGATAGACTATAATAACAGAATCTTCCAAGTCTAATTCTGGTCCTCCTCACAACTGGTGTACAAGATGAGGAGGCTCTCTTGGTTGTAGCTGCCATTTGCTCTTTCATCAAGTCCAGGAAAACGAAAATTCACACCAGTTCCAAATGGGGAAATGCTACTCCATCCAGGACAAGATGAAAAATCACTGTGATCAGGTAGCCCACCTACTCAGTCTTGCTAGGATGGAATCTGAGTTTGTTTTTCCACATCCAGACCCTCCCAACCTCCACACATGGGGACAAGCCCTTGACAACATCAGCATATTGATGATGCCTCATCCATGCCATCGGATGACCTCTACCGGTGACCTCATATAATGTTAAACAGGAGAGATGAGTATCTGGAACAACTTCATCCCTTACATTGGTGGCAGATCTCATTGCTATAGTTTGCTTTCTACAATTATCATTTCTTTTACAGTTAATGATTTTTTAAATGTAAATTGTAAATAACATATGGGAAATTAAAGCTTGGGAAAAAAGTAATAACAGGACATTGATTGTATATAAGGATTGAATGCAAACACAATTAAGATATGTATAAGCTAAAAATTATTGATAAATGTAACAAAGGTGGTTTTACCTGATAATAATAAGAACTATACTAGCCTAATATGAGATAGTAGATATTAAGGGAAAAAGAGAGGAAATATCTGATGTTGTAACTTGAGATTTGTACTAAAGATTTATGTATGTTATTGAATTATTGATTAACCCAGTCACAACATTGTTTTTAAATGTTTAATTGTAAAATTAGAAAACTAATAAAATATTATATAAAAATAAATAAATAACATATAGAGAAGAGAAGGAGCAACTTTGCTGTGTGTCTGCTTCTTTGGTGTAAAAAGAGTGCATCTATTTTTTTTTTTTTTTGTGGGGAATTAACTGGCCTATTTCCTTCTCATATTAGTGAACAGATAGCAAAATCAGTATGACTCTGTGCTGAGAGTAGTTCATAAGCTGGTTATTATCCTTTGAAAAGGCAGAGAAGAAGAAACTGTAATTTAAGGTGCCATATAGAGGATATGTAAGAGATACATTATGAAATAACAAAGATCTTATATCAGGCTTTTTTTTAAAACAATATATCGGATATCGGATATCTTTTAAAAGCTGTCAAAATTGTACATTTTATGCTAATAAATTCTAAAGTTTAACTATGTGCCATGTGAATAGGTTCTTCCATTAGTGTGCCCTGAATCTTCCAACATTCTCTGCAGGGAAGCCTGTGAATGGTAGAGTTATTAGAATGTGACCCAAAAAATTGTTTCCATCTACTTTGTCAAACCATGCGTAATTTTTATGCAGACCTGGGTAGTAATCTGAATGGTTTTAAACTGGGAAAACTAATTTAAGGATACACAATATCTCTGAATGGTCCATATACAACAGAAGGGTTGGATACAAATATTTATGTAAAACTAAAATTATATTTATTATTTCATGTATGCTTCTTAATTAGAGTGGTTTGGAAATATGACTGGGAAGGCATTGCTGCCATCATATCTCTCCTTTGGGCTTTCCAGAGCGAGCCAAGGTGGTGCAGTGGTTAGAATGCAGTACTGCAGCTACTTCTGCTGACTGCCGGCTGCCAGCAGTTCAGCAGTTTGAGTCTCACTGGCTCAAGGTTGACTTAACCTTCCATCCTTCCGAGGTCGGTAAAATGCGGACTCAGATTGTTAGGGGCAATATGCTGGCTTTATAAACTGTTTAGACAGGGCTGTAAAGCATTGTGAAGTGGTATATAACTCTAAGTGGTATTGCTGTTTCTATTTTCCTGGTCACTATAGGAACAAAATACTTTGGTCCTCCAGCACGGCTCTTACATTCTTGTGCCTGCAATTGTTGCTTTAGCAGCTACAGATTACATGCTCTAATGGAGCTGTCGGTGTGCTGTCAAGACCTCCATGATCCCTATCTGACCAGGCTTTCTTCATCCATGAGACAGATCTCCTTTAGCACTGGAATGCATTTGTCAGTCAGAGAAACCAACAATTCATCTTGGACTCTTCTCTGGGAACAAATCTTTTTTTAGGTGGGGGTTTATACAGAGTTCCCAAAGTTCATATCTGAACTTTTCCGAAGAACTCTGGGCTCTAACAGCCCCAATGCAGGCAGAGAAAGTGAAGAAATATTGATCCTGACTAGGCTGAATTTCAGGTCTTTAAACTAAATAATTCATAGCCAGTTCCATGATCAATGCAGGATCATTTTAAGTGTCCTTCTCCCAGCAGCATCTGTGGAATTGTAAGTGTACAAGTATGCAAGAGTCTTATAGTATCTTTGGGGGAAAAAAGGACTCTCCACTTTTTTCATCCATTTTCTGCACTTAGGAAGATTCTGGCAAAAGGATAGGAACATCAAGGAGGATCAAAGACTTCTCTTTATTATGATTGTTCAAGCTCTAGCTAGTAAGCATTACTCTCAACAATGTGCGGATTTGTAGGCCATCATTAACCCAGCCATATTATCATCCTATAAACATTGTTTTATACGTTAACTCTTTTCTTTCTTGGTAAAATCCCAAGACAGAAGCCAAATGCTATTTCTTATCAATGGGGGTATGTAGATGTTTGTATGTGTATACAGTACACATATGCACACATACCCACACATACCCAAATGAGGGACAGATATTTTCAGTCAGGCCTGCTTTTTTTTCCCCACTGTCTAATTACAATGTATTGTAGGAGAAGCAAGTCTTTTTACATATGATTTTCAGCATAGGATTTTGTATTGGCTACAGTTTCTTTCCTGACTTTGATAACATACAGTTAAAAAAGCAAAAGCACAATGATTTGGCTCTGCTTCAATGGTTGGGACATAGAATGATTTTCTCAATCCCAAAGGAAATTGCAATACAATCCTGAAATTAGTGAATGGCTTTCATTGACTCTGCTGAGATTTGATCCAACAAGTCATACTGTTTATTCCAAGATTTGCAAATGGCAAATCTTGGAAGAAATATTATGACTTGTTGGATCAATTCTTAGCAGAGTCAACAAAAGCCATCAACTAGTTTCAGGATTGTATTGGTTTGATGATACTGGGAAAATGGAACATGACCAGACCTAGACTGGCACTGATAGCTAGAATTCCAAGTACTTCACAACTGAAGATTTGCAAGTGGCAAATCATCAGCTCTGAAGTACTTTGAAGGCTAGCTATCGATGCCAATCTATGTCTGGACATGTTCCATTTTCCCAGTATCATCAAACATACTTTTATCAATTTGGTCAGAGGTATAAGCTTTGTTTATTTATTAAAATGTCATCAAAATGCATACCTATAGAAATGATAACAATTGCATCGTGTGTCTGTTTGAGTAAATTTCCTAATATCAAACATAAAACATACTTTTACTTATACTAGTCCCAATGCTAGATGTGATAGACCAGTTTTACAAATATTTCCACAAAATCTGATATTTCTTTCTTTCATCCTTATGCTATTTTCATAATAAAAAAGTCTCTATTGATGGTGGTAATGTAGGAAAAAACATAAGCAATGTTAACTATAAAATGCAAGTCAATAGAAGAAGGACATTTTTTTAAAGAAATTATGCAAACTAGATCAAAGCATAATTAAATTATAGGTTCCAAACAGCAAACAAACAAAAAAATAACTGGCATAAGAAATGCCTTTTTAAATAGAACTTTTTGCTGCTCGCCAGAGGCCATCAACAAATAAACCTGATAAACCTTTCTCAGCAGGGAATCCAATTGAAGCTGATGAAAAGGTCTTATTAAGTTCCCATGAAAATAATCTGAGTCAAGTCACAGGGCCCATAGAAACCCACTTAGAAATCTGGAGATGTTAATTCCAGATGTTGAGATTAGTAGCTAGAATAGTGAATGTTTGCATGCGTGTAGAAAAACAACAACAACCCAAATGAGAGAATGTATCATTTATAGAGAAGTTTTAAGTCTTGAAGAAAGCATCTACATGAAACTGTTCTGAGAAGTGAAGTACCTGTTTCGTATTGTTCTACCTCCCTTCTCTGGCACATTCAGTAACTGGAAGTGATAATCTCTAGCATTACCTTCATTGCCCAAAATACCACTATGCATTTAGAATAGAATAGAATAATAGAATAGAATAGAATGGAATGGAATGGAATGGAATAGAATAGAATAGAATAGAATAGAATAGAATAGAATAGAATAGTTGAAAGGGACCTTGGAAGTCTTCTAGACCAACCACCTGCTCAGGCAGGAAACCGTATATCTTTTCAGACAAATAGTTGTCCCATCTCTTCTTAAAAACTTCCAGTGTTTCTGGAGGCAGGTTGTTCTACTGATTAATTGTTCTGTCAGGAAATTTGTCCTAAATTTTAGGTTGCTGCTCTCCTTGATTAGTTTCTATTCATTTCTTTCAGAAATACTTTTAGAATATAAAAATGATGGTAAATCCAGGTCATTGCGTTGTATGGAACCATGTTCATCTAGCCCAGGGGTGGGGAACTATGGCCCTTTTTATGATCTGTGGACTTCAACTCCCAGAACTCCTGAGCCAGTGAAAATTCTGGGAATTGAAGTCCACAAATCATAAAGGAGCTATAGTTCTCCCCCTCTAATCTAGTAGTAAAAGAATAAAAATAAGCAGAAGTAGGAAGGAGACTACTGTGGGCTGATGGTCTAGATGTTATGGCTGATTCCATGTAGCTGCCATTTTGTGAATGGGCAAGCTACCCCAGAAGAACACTGGAAGTATGTTCTGCAAATTTCAAATGTGTCCATCAAACCAAACAGATTAAAATAGATCGGGACTCTCTGGTGTATGAGATATAAATTAAAAGGCACTTTAATAGTGCAGAATCAATCTAATGAAGCTATCTTATGAGACTAAGTAATAGCAGCAAAGGTCATCCCAGAAAACATTTCAGTTGGATTGTCAGCTTTTGCTTAGATTTCTTAATTGTTGCCTTTAAATTCTTCATGCTCCAATGGATAAATTATTGACCTGAATTTGTACTTTTTTTTTTTTTTTTAGAAAAGTAGAGTTTTCTACTGTTGTTAATTCTTATATGGTATATAATCATTATCTAGACCAGGGTTTCTCAACCTTGGCAACTTTAAGACTTGTGGACTTCAACTCCCAGCTTTGCTGGCTGAGGAATTCTGGGAGTTGAAGTCCACAAGTCTTAAAGTTGCCAAGGTTGAGAACCCCTGGTCTAGACCTTGGCAATAAGCTTTGTATGTCTCTTTAGAATCTTAAGAAAAAAATGTGATGAAAATTAAATCTTTCTACAAGTAATGGGGACTGTTCTTTCCTATTTCTTCAAAAGATATGTATAGTTAAAATATCACTACTATACAATGAATGTCTATTGAATCCATTTGGGAAAAAAAGAAAGGAAATAAAGGCATGTCTATTGATCCTTCCTTTGAAAAGGAATAAATAACTCTTATGAAAAAGTTTATGTGTCAAAATCTTAAACCAATTGAACTTATACTCCCAAAGGTGATTTCCATAATGCAACTGGACTTTGTTTTTCCCTTGAAAAACAACAGTTAATGCTGAGGCTGTGGGTAGATGCTAAATCCCACTTTTCTCACTTGTTTCAGCAGTTTTTGCTTGTCATTTTAAAATAACCTTTTTCTTTCCAAGAGAAGAAGGAATTGGGGGACTGTCTCTATGCCTTGATGCCAAAATACAGGTCTTACAATGTGGATGTCTGTTCAGACTCAGTTTGCCTATCTAGAAATGTGATTTGCTTGGAAGGGTAGCTTAAAACAGGGCTTTTCAACCTTTTCACCCATTGTGCCACTTTTAGGATATGGCAACATCCGAGTACCACCAGTCACCTAGCAAGGTGTCAAAAACTTGATGACCCCCCCCAAAAAAGGAAAAAAGTAATAAAGTACAGGTAGTCCTCGACTTACCACAGTTCACTTAGTGACTGTTCAAAGTTACAATGGCATTGAAAAAAGTGCCCCCCAAGCCACAGCTGAGCAAGACACCTGCCTGCCCGTCAGGTGGCGCTCTTCTTCTTGTCTGAGGTTTTCATTGTTGTGAGCATTTCTGTTGAGGACTGGCAGCGGGGGTGGGGTGGGGGGGGGTGTTTGGTTTTTATTCCCCCCCTCTGCTGGGTGGTTGCGGCAGGTTTTGGTCACTTCACATGACCCTGGGACACTGTGACTGTCATAAATATGAATCAGTTGCCAAGCATCTGAATGTAAATCACAAGACCCTAGAGATGCTGCAACATTCCAGCTGATCGGTGCTTCTTCTGGGCTCAGCAGAAGTGCCAGGATCAGTGCTGCTTTCCAGCTGATTGGTGCTTCTTCAGGGCTCAGCTGAAGCACCAGGATCAGCGCCGAGCTCCAGCTGGAGCCTGGTGCTGATCCTGGCATTTCCACTGAGCCCTGACAGCCCCAAAGAAGCGCCGATCAGCTGGAAAGCGGCACTGATCCTGGCGCTTCCACTGAGCCCTGACAACCCTGCAGCTCCAGCCATCTCTCGCTCAGGCTTGTGCGGTGCTGCCACTGGTTCAGCTCATTCCCCTCCCCCACTACCACTTTTCTAGGATGGTCACGTACCACCTGCCAGGCGCCAATGTACCACAGGTGGTACCCGTACCACTGGTTGAAAAGCCCTGCCTTAAAAGAGCAGGGTTCCATCTACATGACTTCAAAATCTTAGAGGAAGATTGAAATATAAATGTAAATGTAAAATATAAATAATTACCTTGACTCAGGATCAGCACTCTTCTTCTATGTGGGATGGTCATCCTCTTCCACCAAGTACTCAGCTTTGAGAGGGACACACATGGAGTGGTGAGAAAGGAAGTATACAGTGGCCAATCTTATCTCAGGGAATGGTATGTAGGGCACCTTGAATTGCATCTGGAAGAAATCAGTAGACAGTGAAACTGCCCCAAAAGAAATGACAGGCACAAGTCTCTATCTGCCCAGAACTACATGGGCCACTGCATATAGAGTGCATTACAACCGTCCAAATGGGAGGTGATTAGGGCACGGGTGACTGGTAGCACAATGTTTTAGGAATAAGTGTAACTAGGGCATTACTCTAAATTGCACAAAGGCTCCCCTGGCCACAACTGCCACTTGGTCTTCAAGCAAGACTTGTGAGTCCATAAAAACCCTCAGATTATTCACTTGGTCTGAAGCAGTGCAATCCTATCCGTGACCAAAAAATGGTAATTCTCTAAGAACTAATTTTTTCTTCCCTTCTCCAATTTGTCATTGTCATGCCATTGTCTTGCTTCCTTTTTTACAAGGTAAGAAATGGGGCTTGAGAAAGGGGTTGGAACTAATATTGAGTGTGGGAGGACAGCACCCCCCCAGAGAAAGAAATATTTTGGGAATATTTAAAAGGCAGAATATTATATTTCTCCAAAGGATCTTAAAGGCAGAACCCCCCCCCAAGTCTCTCTGCCCCAAACAGAAACCAGGTCTGCAGAAATGCAGATGTGATAATCGTGTCCGAAAGACTGGAACCAGGAAGATTGGAGCTGATGGGATTAGAAAGACAAAGATCCCTAGAATTAACAATCCCTCACATGAAAAAAAATCCAGCACAGGACATAGTCATCAGCCACAGCCCCGGGGAAGCAGGATATGACCTTTGGGACATAATAGGATTAACCCACCACCATCAGAATACCAGAAAGACACACTCAGACTCAGGTCAAAGTTCATGCCACAAGAACAACTCCAAACAAAAACTCAAGAAAGTATAAAAACCCACCACTCCCTACTATATGTGGTCAGCTTTGCCAGAGTCACCTTTCTGTCTGGCTCTGCTCTTCAATAAACTACAACCTTCTTTCTGAAGCAGTCTCCATTTTGTTTATTTCCAGTTTGGACTGGACCCTGATGAAGATTTTTTCTTTCAACAGTAGTGATATATTATTCAGCATCCAACTAGAGGGTATAATATGTGTATAATGTGTTTTTATGCACTTTTTAAATACTTTGACTGTTTTGTGTTTTTTTTCTTTTTTTCTTCTTTGATTTTTTTTGAGTTTTGTATTTTTTATTTTAACTTTGTTTGGGGGTTGGACTAGATTACCTCCAAGGTCCCTTCCAACTTTATGACTTCTGGCACTTTTTTTTTTAACAAAAAAAGCATTGTGTGTGTGTGTGTGTGTGTGTGTGTGTGTGTGTGTGTAAGTCTTTGGTTATTCGGGTTTTCTCCCACGTAAAATTGGAAGTGTCTTGGCGATGTTTCGACAAAGTCCCATTCGTCATCTTCAGGCTGGTGTTTTCAGCTTCATGCTTCTAGGAGCAATGTGTGATCGTAGCTGTTTCTTATTTTTAACTGCCAGTGAGGGTATGAACTGATTGGGTGGGAGCTTGGCTGTGTTCTGATTGACTGGAGGTGTGTTCTGATTGGTTAGGGGCTTGGCTGTGCTCTGATTGGCTGGGGGTTGGCTGTGCTCTGATTGGCTGGGGGGGTGTTCTGTTTGGGTGGGGGCTTTGTTGTGCTCAGGTTAGTCTGAGTTGCAGGGGGATTTATTTTATTTTATTTTTATTTTTAAAATTTATAAGCCGCCCCACTTCCGAAGGACTCTGGGCGGCTAACAATAAAAAAACACATAAAACATAACAAAACAACAATATAAAAACAATCATCCAGGGGTAAGGTTTTATAAACCCCAGGCCTGCCGGAAAAGCCAGGTCTTAAGTAGCTTATGGAAGACCAACAGGGTAGGAGCGGTCCTAATCTCTGGGGGGAGCTGATTCCAAAGCGTGGGCGCCATCACAGAGAAGGCCCTCCTCCGCGGCCCCGCCAAATGGCACTGCTTGGCCGATGGGGCCTGAAGGAGGCCCAGCCTGTGAGATCTAACTGGACGTAGGGAACTATGAGGTAGTAGGCGGTCTCGCAAATAGCCTGGCCCTGAGCCATATAGGGCTTTAAAGGTAATGACCAACACCTTGAATTGGACCCGGAGACCAATAGGCAACCAGTGCAGCTCACGGAGGATAGGTGTAACATGGGTGTATTGAAGAGCACCCACTATCACTCGTGCGGCTGCATTCTGGACCAACTGTAGTCTCCGAATACTTTTCAAGGGTAGCCCCATGTAGAGCATGTTGCAGTAGTCCAAACGTGAGGTGACAAGGGCGTGAGTGACTGTAAGGAGAGCCTCCCGGTCCAGGTAGGGTCGCAACTGGTGCAACAGGCGAACTTGTGCAAAGGTCCTCCCAGCCACAGCCATCAATTGATGTTCCAAATTCAGCTGTGGATCAAGGAGGACACCCAAGTTGCGAACCCGCTCCGAAGGGGGTATATTTTTCCCCGGAAGAGTCAACACTGGACAGTCGACATGATCCAAAAGCCACTCGGTCTTGTCAGGATTGAGCCTGAGTCTGTTAACCCCCATCCAGATCCTCACGGCTGCGAGGCAACAGCCCATCACATCGGCCGCTTCACTGAGAGAGCTCGGGGAGGAGATATATAACTGGGTATCATCAGCATACTGATGAAACCTCACCCCGTGCTGTCTGATGATCTCACCCAGCGGCTTCATATAAATGTTAAATAGGAGGGGAGAGAGGACTGACCCCTGTGGCACGCCACATTCAAGGGGCCTCGGGGTTGACCTCTGCCCTCCCACCAATACCGATTGCGACCAGCCAGAGAGGTAGGAGGAGAACCACCATAAAAAGGTGGCTCCCACTCCCACCCCTTCGAGTCGTCGCAAAAGGATACCATGATCGATGGTATCGAAAGCTGCTGAGAGGTCAAGTAGCACCAAGACAGAGGAATAACCTCTGTCTCGGCCCACCAGAGATCATCCATCAGTGTGACCAAAGCGGTTTCTGTGCTGAAGCCGGGCCTGAAGCCAGATTGAAAAGGGTCTAGATAATCCACTTCATCCAGAGACCGTCGGAGCTGGAGCGCCACCACTCTCTCTACAACCTTCCCCACAAAGGGGAGATTGGAGACTGGACAGAAGTTATTTAAATCGGCCGGGTCCAGGGTAGGCTTCTTGAGCAGGGGCCTCACAACCGCCTCCTTCAGGGATTGTGGAAAAGACCCCTCCCTCAACGAAGCGTTGATCAACACCTGGAGCCAGCTTCGTGTCACCTCCTTGGCAGCCGAGACCAACCAGGAAGGACACGGGTCCAATAAACAAGTGGAGGCGCTCATTGCTCCCACTGCTCTGTCAACATCCTCAGTGGTCACAGACTCAAATTCATCCCATAAAACTGAGCTAAGACCTGCCCCAGTCATCTCAAAAGGCCCTGCCCAATCAGAGTCTAGGTCTATCCGAATCCGAGCGATTTTGTCTGATAAGAACTGCACAAATTCCTCTGCTCTACCCTGTAAGGGCTCCCCAGCTTCCCGAACATTAAGTAGGGAACGGGTCACCCTAAACAGGGCGGCGGGGCGAGATTCTGCAGATGCAATAAGTGCGGAAAAATGCGAACATTTTGCCGCTCGTATCGCCACTAAATAAGTCCTAATATAGGCTCTTAGAAGTGTCCGGTCGGATTTGGAGTTACTAGCCCTCCAGCGTCACTCTAGACGTCTCTTCTGATGCTTCATCTCCCGTAGCTCCTCGGTAAACCAAGGTGCCCTCCGGGATCCACAATCACGCAAAGGTGCGATCTGGTCTAACGCCCCTGATGCTTCCTTATTCCAAGCAGCGACCAAGGACTCAGCCAGTTCGTGGAGGAGGGAATCAGGAAAACCCCCAAGCGCTATTTGGAACCCCTCCGGGTCCATTAAACGCCTGGGGTGGAACCACCTAATCGGTTCCGCCTCCCTGCGGTGGGGGAGTAGGATCGAGAAATCTAACCTCAACAGGAAGTGATCCGACCATGATAAGGGAGAAGTGACTATACCCCTTAAATCGAAATCACGTCTCCACTGCCCCGAGAGGAATACCAAGTCGAGCATGTGTCCTCCCCTATGGGTCGGACCCTGAATTATCTGGGTCAGGTCCATGGTTGTCATGGAAGCCATGAACTCCTGAGCCACACCAGAAGATTCGCCGAGTGACGGCAAATTGAAATCCCCCAGCACCATAAGCCTGGGGAATTCCACCGCCAACCCGGCTACCCCCTCCAGCAGCTCAGGCAGGGCTGTTGTCACATAGCTGGGAGGCAGGTATGTCAACAACAAACCCGACTGAACCCTTGAATCCAACCTCAAGAGAAGGGACTCACACCCAACAACCTCTGGGGCTGGGATCCTGCGAGGTCTCAGGGATTCTCGGACAATAATCGCCACTCCCCCACCCCTTCCCTGGAGTCGCGGTTGGTGCATTATCTGAAACCCGTCTGGGCACATCTCTGAGAGAGGAACACCTCCCTCTTGGCCCAGCCAGGTCTAAGTGAGATGTGAGATGGTGAGCTGTGTTGCTGTTGTTTGGCTTCGTGTTTGTGGTCGTGCCTCATCTTCATGGTGGGTGTCAGTTTGCTTCATGTATGGATTGGAGGGGTTTAAAGTGGCTAATGATACAGCTGTGGTCTGGCTTCTGGTTTGTGGTCATGCCTCATCATTGGTGTGGGTTTGGGTTTGCTTTTTTGCATGGATGTGTGGTGGTGACATCCTGTGTGGGTTTCGTGAGTGTGGGTCTGGTGTCATTCTTTGTGTTAGGGACTCGTTTGTCAATAAGGGCGGGTTTCCAAATGGCTGGTAGGTGGGAGGTATCATCTCATTGATTCATGCGGTGTGAGCATTTTTCTATCTCAATGGCTTCTCTGATTATTCTGTTATTAAAGTGTTCAGTTTTGGCGATAGTTCTGGTCTTTTTAAAGTCAATTTCATGTCCTGTGGTTTTAAGGTGTTGGACCAGGAAAGAAGTTGGTTCCTCTTTTTTGACTGAGTTCTTGTGTTCTTCAATGCGTGCACTTATTCTTCTGTTGGTTTGTCCGATGTATGTGGTGGGGCAAGCGGTGCATGGGATTTCATATACTTCTTGATTTTCTAACTCAATTTTATCTTTGGGGTTTCTTAGGATGGTGGATTCTGTCTGTGGTGCCTTTTATGTATGGGAGGAGGGCTTTGCCGTTTTCTTGTTCTCTGTCTTGGATTTTAGTGGGGGTTTCTTTTTGGATTAGGTTGGTAATCTTATTTCTTTGGAATCCATTGGATGTTAGTACATTAATGAGAGTGTGTAGTTCGGTTTTTAGGTGTTGTTCATCAGCTAAGCGTTTTGTTCTGGAGATGAGTGTCTTGGCTACGAAGTTGATCTGTGCTGGGTGGTGGTGTGAGAGTGTGTGCAGATAGCGGTTTGTGTGTGTTTTCTTCTGGTAGATGGTATGTCCTAGGGAGCCATTGGATTTCTTGTAGATTAAGACATCCAGGAAGGGAAGTTGGTTATTAGCTTCTGTTTCCATGGTGAACTGTATTTTGGGGTGTAGGCTGTCGAGGTGTGTGAGGAAGTTGTCCAGTTTTTCTTTTCCTATCTTGTTGGTGAATAAGAATTGCCCTCCTACATGGGGCATGTATCTTCCCTCTGAATTCACAATTTCTTTTTTTTATTTCCAAAGTTTTATTAGTTTTTTCCCCATACAGACAATAATAATTTTTCAATCAATGTGCTGTCTGAATTTACATTCACTAATACATATTTAACTCCTAATCGTTTATTCTTTCCTCTAGCCATGATTCCTAACAGCTGTTAAAAGACCTCAAAAAGGTTGCCAAAACAGATTGGTAGCAGTGACTCACAAAAGATATTCCTGCAGAAGAAACAATGCGGACATTGTAATACCAGCTGTCATTTCATCTCTATTTTTCTGTCCTGAAGGCAAGAATCAAAGAGTCTTCTATGAAAGCACTTTGCCATTTGTGCAAATGGATATTTGCCAAGGAACATTGTTCATGCATTAGGTGCAAGCTATGAGATCAAGATTCCTGGCCAAGAATGAGCAGAAGACATTGGTTTTTTTGCTTAGCAAGTTTCCGTTCAAATGGTATGCCATTCTTAATTAAGATTGAGACAGTTCTTTTAAGGGGAAGCATTTTAATGTTTTATGTGGCAGCATTTGTAACAAGTCAAGAACACTTAAGATTCCTTAAAGTGGTTCAGATGATTGTCTTCCTTGGTCCTCTTTCCAGTAAGAATTTGAAGTATTTCCTTGGGAATATGTTTTCTTTCTTATTGCTGTAACAATGTTAAAATAGGGCAGGGCAGACAAATTATTATACTGTAGGTTTGGGGCCATAATTTACCTTCCCATCCTATTGCCAATAGCAAACTTTTTTATGGAGTTGGTGGTGTGAGAGTTTTTTGAGGGGCCTTTCCCCCCCAGAAGGCTTATACTTCTATACTGACCCCTAAAAACCTCTGTTGCACTTCACTTTTTAGCACCATGGTCTGGAGGTTCCTCAAGAAGCATAAATTCAGTGTTGGGTAGCCATATATATTTGGAAGCTTATGAAGTGATCTCTATTATGGAAATAATACTATTAGCAACAGCAATAGCACTTAGACTTATATACTGCCTCATAGTGTTTTACAGCCCTCTCTAAGTGATTTACAGAGTCAGCATATGGCCCCCAACAATCTGGGCCCTTGTTTTATTGACTTCAGAGGGATGGAAGGCTGAGTTAGCCTTGAGCCGGGAAAATCAAACTGCTGGCAGTTGGCAGAATTAGCCTGAAATACTGCATTCTAACCACTATGCCACCACAGCACTTAACTTCATCAATGTGTTTTATTCAATCTAATTGCCTCCTATGAGTCACTCTTCCACTGTGCCCAGTATCCACTTTGCTTTAAATGTTACCTTCTGATTTTTTTACATACACACACAAACACACACACACACACACACACACACACACACACACACACACACAAAGAGTAGGCAGCTTGACAAAATGTCTGACTGTTAGGATGGAGCAGTGGTTAGAATGCAGCTTGAAAGATATATTTCAGATTGCACAGGAGAATTAGCGAAATATCTGTTTGTGACTTTTTAAAACAACTAAACCATTTATTAGACTCATACAGTTGCTGTGTGGAGACGTCTGCTTTATCAGCCCCAGGTTCCCTGATTTATTATAAAATGATAAGCACTCAGCCATGACACTTATATACTTTTCAGTCCCAGAAGTTTTATTTGAAAGAATGAACATTCTAAAATTATCTAATGATTAGATGAAGTATTAAAACAGAAAGAGAGAAAAGTACAATGGCTCCCAAGAGCATGCCATCTAAATCAATTCATGAAATAATTCAGTGTTTGCTTTTTCCTCCATTCCAGATGTTTTGCTGGATGAATGGCATTAGATACCAACCTGGAGACAATAACAACAATTTAAAAATCACTTTTCAATATTAGAGATATATCTATACTGCCAGGTTGTCCTGTCATGAGTGTGGACCACTAGCCAATACTGGAGAGTAGAATATGATCTCTCTTTGTGTTTCCTGTTCTCCATTAAAAGTAGTACTTTCCAGTTTCTACCAGCTCAAGCATTATTGTCATTTTGCCTGATGTGCTTTATCCCAAAGCTGCTTCTTGAAGAGGCAACTGGACTTTCTTGTTTTTCTTTGAAGACGTTTCATTTCTCATCCAAAAAGCTTCTTCAGGTCTGATTGGATGGTGGGGAATGGAAGGATTTATATTCCTTGCAAACAGCTCATCATTTGCATTCTTTTAGATAGTTGTTGAGGCCACTTGGAGGTTTATCTGTGTTGTCAATGTTATCTGAGTGGTGCAAATAGGTGTGGAGCCTTCTTAGAACTGCTGAAAGGACTGTGTTCCACACCCATTTGTACTACTCAGGTGACCTGAGGACATAGATAAACCTCCAAGTGGCCTCAATGACTCTCTAAAAGAATGCAAATGACCAGCTGTCTGCAAGGAACATAAATCCTTCTATTCCCCATCAACCAATCAGAGCTGAAGAAGCTCCTTGGATGAGAAATGAAATGTCTTCAAAGAAAAACTAGAAAGGCCAGTTGGCTCTTAAAGAAGCACATTTGGGACAACCATAACTTGGATGACAGAGAATCTCCATAGACATTCTACTGTGTATTGACAGGAAAATACTTCTGAATGACTGATTCAGCTGTCCAATATCTGCTACAGCAACTATTTATGTTATTCTAGTAGCACAGTGGCTATAACATTAGAATAGAATAGAATAGAATCGAATAGAATACAATAGAATACAATAGAATAGAATACCAGAGTTGGAAGGGACTTTGGAGGTCTTCTAGTCCAACCCCCTGCTCAGGCAGGAAATCCTATACCATTTCAGACAAGTGGCTTCCCAGTCTCTTCTTAAAAACTTCCAGTGTTGGAGTATTCACAACTTATGGAGGCAAGTAGTTCCACTGGTTAATTGTTCTAACTGTCAGGAAATTTCTTCTTAGTTCTAGGTTGCTTCTCTCCTTGATTAGTTTCCATCCATTGCTTCTTGTCCTACCTTCAGGTGCTTTGGAGAATAGCTTGACTCCCTCTTCTTTGTGGCAGCCCCTGAGATATTGGAACACTGCTATCATGTCACCCCTAGTCCTTCTTTTCCTTAAACTAGACATACCAAGTTCCAGCAATCATTCTTTATATGCTTTAGCCTCCAATCCCCTAATTATCTTTGTTGCTCTTCTCTGAACTCTTCCTATAATCTCAACTTCTTGTTTACATTGTGGTGACCAAAACTGGATGCAATATTCCAAGTACGGCCTTACCAAAGCATTGTAAAGTGGTATTAACACTTCACATGATCTTGATTCTATCCCTCTGTTATTGCAGCCTTGCACTGAGTTGGCTTTTTTGGCAGCTGCAGCACACTGCTGGCTCATATTTAAGTGATTGTCCACTAGGACTCCAAGATCCCTCTCACAGTTGCTACTATTGAGCAAAGTACTACCTATACTGTACCTGTGCATTTGATTTTTCTTGCCTAAATGTAGCACCTTACTTTTTTCACCACTAAATTTCTTTGCTTTTTTAAACTACTTTTTGTCTCTGAGCTACTCATATCTCAATTGGTCTTTTTTTTTTCTTTTAATAAGTCCACAAGTGCACTGCTAAAATGTCAAAACTGTATCTCTTTTTTTACTTATCTATTTGGGCAGTTTGGGAGTGAAATACCTCTAACTTAAAGGACAGAAATAAATATGAAATGTGTTCCATAGAATCCATACAAGAGAGTGAGAAAGTGTGAGAGAAAATAGGACTATGAAGAGGAGGAGGAGGAGGGGGGGTAGTTTGTGGAAAGAGAAATAATGATAAAAAAAAATTAGAAAGTTTGACCAGGTGATGTTCTACACTTCATGTAACTCTTTTAAGTATTAAACTGCTAAAAAAATTCCCATAATAATATGGGCAGCAGACAATATTGATCCATATTTGAAAAAAAATGCAAAGAAGTTTTTTATAATTTTAAAACTGGTTGTGCCCATAAGCATTTTGATGTTTTAGTTTTGTGTATAAATAAAATTTTGTACACAATCATTCAAGACTCAAGGAAGACCCAGAGATAGAAAGGAAAGCATTTATCATAAAAAGTTGAGAGGGCACAATAGCAAAGGGGGGAGGGGTTGTCCAGTGGGGGCTGCAGAAGCTGGCAACCCAGACAACCTATTGGGAAAGTCACGGCCAAAATGACCCCAATCTGGATAGAATTGTCTTATGATGGCATATGATGTCCAGCTGACATCAGCACAGGAGAGAAGCACTTAAGGACACAGTGCAGATGTCTCTAGTTCTCGCCGGTGAATGCCCAACAGAAAGAATGCCTGAACACCTATTCGGTCTTTTCCATATCACACAACAAACTAATTTCCCTATCAAGCCACGAGAGACAGAGATGATGGTTTCTGAGCTGTGACTTTGCTTGCATTCACTATCTAGTACACAAAATGTCATATACTGTATGAATACTGTATATGTATTGTATCTTTGTACAATAATTACAGTTATACAAACTGTTCTTAAAGGTATCTAGTACACACAAGCTGATCCACTCGAGATCCACTCCACCCATTAAGTAATTTCAGCTTACTTTTTTTTTTTTTTAGTCCCAAGGGCCTCACAGTTCATTTCTATTCCAAAATGCTACTTGAAGTATATGAAATACTGAAGCATCAATTTTCTAGCTAATCTTTTCTTTCTCAAAATTCCCTGATATTGAAAAGAATAAATAACAATCATAAACACTGTTTAGATGCCTTTAGATTTCTCATGTTTTTAAAAATAATAAGTCTGCCTTAATTCGTGTGTGACTATGAATTACATCAAAGCATTTTTTATGGCTGAAGAGTTGAACTTCAAGAAGTCTGCCAAAGTCTGCCAGCTACTTAATCACCTGTTATTCTCTTGAGGTGGTGTACTCCTCTATCCAGATACTCTAAGTGAGGCAAGACCTTGGGAAAAGGTGAGATACTTGTAATGGATAATATACTAATAATTTTGCATGGCTCTACTTAACTCATATTGAAACAGTTTTCAAAACTGTGGATCTTTCCAAGGCAAATTGAAAGCAGCAATTGTCAAAAATCAGAATGTCTTTGTGCTTCTGACTCTTTGTGATTGTCACGCAGAAGCAATATCTTACTAATGTAAGTTTGCTCAAGTCTGCATGCAAGCATTTCTCAGGGGCAAGGAAATAGATTGTACAGTCAAAGAGAGGAATAACTGAGACTTGAAAACTGGCTCTAATACAATCAGGCTTGAATTAGAAAAAACATACTGCCCCCCCATACTTTTACAAATAAATATGTTAATTCCCAAAATTAAAATCCCTTGAAAATTCTTAACAGTGATACAAAAGTATTTCATGCTTTCAGCAAAACTATAACACGTTTGTCCTGCAAAGAGCGCTTATTATTGTGATTTGTTGTTGTTGTTAATTGCGAAGTTGTGTCCGACCCATCGCGACCCCATGGACAATGTTCCTCCAGGTCTTCCTGTCCTCTATCATCTTCTGGAGTCCATTTAAGTTCACGCCTACTGCTTCAGTGACTCCATCCAGCCAACTCATTCTCTGTCGTCCCGTTCTTCTATTGCCCTCCATCTTTCTCAGCATTACGCCCTTCTCCAGTGAGTCCTTCCTTCTCATTAGGTGGCCAAAGTATTTGAGTTTCAACTTCAGGATTACAACGATGCCAATTACTTTTGGGGGGAATCTGAATTCTTGTAGTATTTTAAGTTTTTACCCTAAATCAGGAGTAGGCAAGATTTTGGCAGCTTGAAGCAGTCTTTTACTTATTTGAAAGGGATGAAGGTTACAAAAGAAACTGGGTGGGACTGTGCCACCCGCTTCCCCCTCAAATTACAGTACAACTTTTTATTTGTTTCCCAAATTGCACCATTTTTAAAAGCACAGATTACTGTAAAAATTATATCAGGGTCTGGATATGAATTGCACTATTTTTACAAAAGAGCAGGAAGTTGTAATGAAACTTATTAATAATCATAGTTGGAAGAGATTCTGTTTTTCCCAAAGATTATGTTGAAGGTTGTCTATTCCTGTCTATCTAGACTCACTGCTATTTTATCTTTTAACTCGAACTGGTGCTGAGAGGTTCATGTTGAAAACCGAAATGCAAGAAAAGCTGATGTCTGCAATAAATCCTGAATTTTAAATGGAAGCAAATCATTAATAAAATATTGAAAAGGGGTGAAAATTCAAATCCACAGCCACATTTCTAGAAAACATCTTACTTAGGGAAAACTTACTCATTTTCTTTCATAAACGAACCAAAAAAGAAAAAGATTTGTGCATTTTGCCTCTTGCATACCATATTCAGCTTCCTTTAAATTACCGTAAATGCTGGCGTATAAGACAACTTCTGCGAGCGCTGAAATCGGCGCCAAAGACGGGGGTCGTCTTATACGCCGAGTCATCTTATACGCCGGAAATACTGGTAGTTTCCGGCGTATAAGACGACGTTCTAGGAATGCAGCCCAGCTATAAAGACGGGGGTCGTTTTATATGCCAGGTCTCCTTGTACGCCGGCATTTACGGTATATGTCCTCTTCACACCCCCCCCAGGTATTTAATGAAAATTAGTTTTGTACCATGATAATAATATATAACAACTGAACTCCATCTCTCTATGTAAGCATTTTATTTAGTGAAAAAGAGGTTTCATTGCAGAGATTCCCTTTCAATATGCAGAGGTTGATAAAGCAGTGGTAGTAGGACAGGATAGTATATTCACACTCATTATTCCTGATACCCTCCCCCCACCTCTTTTACTATTTCCCTAAAGCAGTATAGGAAACTAGCAGGTCCAAATCTATATTCATATGTTCTAAATGGGGAATATGCCTACCAGACAACATATAAGCTTTTATTCCAGCTAATAGCTTCTTAAAGGTCATTCAGAGGACTACGGTAAAACAGAAGGTAAATGAGATTGAGTAAAATGGGATATAGCAAAATGATAGGGATGTGACCACCAAATATTTATTAATTCAGGAAGGTTGGAGGAAGGAATTTAGAATTTAAATTCTAGAACAGAGAATTATACATATCACTGATGTTTTTTTTTCTGAATTAAGCAATCAATTGTTATAGTAGAGTCTGGCTACGTCCTTGATTTACTAAAGTTTCTAATTTAATCTGAGAGTGAGATGGGCGGTAGCTAAACTTGATAAATATATAAAACCAAATATTCTCAAGTCACATGTAGGAATCTTCCTCCAAACTTATCAAAGAGTGAGTAAAGGTTTAAACATCTGAAGATCAGTGATTTACTGTTGAATGCTGATATAAAGCATGAGGATGTAATTGCTTATTCCTACTGTGATTATATCATTATAGAAGGTAAACTATCATCTGGGAACCAAGGATTAGCATAATGGCTATAGATTCACTAGCAACTCTGATAATCATTGAGCAAATGTCTTGTTCCAGTGTCAAAACCAAATGGCTACTGAGAGAGATTGGTTAAACCAGATGATGAGTCACTTAGACCAGTAAACAAGACCAAAGTTATTACAGTGGGTCTGACTCAAGACCCTGAAGCTCTTTCTAGAGCAACTGTGGTATTTGCAGACTTCCAATACTGTCTTTGTTCTGTTTCAGGAAAAGAGGCATCTAGACGAAGCAATGAGTTCCAACAGTTCTCCTTTATTGCAAACACCAACAGAACAGATTTTAAAATGGTGCGGCCCCCTTTTATAGCCCAACAAGGTCAATTGAGAGAGGGATTATCAAGTGAAATTTGAGATAGACTAATCTATCAAGTTGCCTCAGGTGTCCATGGTTATCAATGGAAGACTCAAGGAACTATTGGCAGAGCATAACAATGAAAGATGCCAGTATTCTTTTCATTTCCCTTCTTTTTCTCTATGTCCACAAATAAAAAAACATTGGAAGCTAGTGGATCTCCATTATATGCTTGACAGAAGTTGTCCGGATGCACACACAGCCTGTATTTATATTGTGGACAATCTGGCTACTTGGCATGTGAGTGTTTTGCTAAGTTCTTCTCTTTGGAAACAATCAACAAAAGGCAGTACTTGTTGGATAGTTTGCAAGCAGATGACCTATACACTTTAGAGCTGACATGTTGCAAAAATAACACAGAAGTTCAGAAGTTATAACAAAAAGAAATTGAAGGCAGTCTACACATCAATATTCAATCACTCCTACTATCCCACAGGCTTATACTATCCCTGAAATGGAATCCAGAGTCATGCAAGGTAGGCCAAGTATCAAAAGAGTTGGGTGAGAGCCTGTTTTTGTATGTAGAATGGGAATCAGAGATTTCAGTTGCACATTGAAAAAATATTCTGTCTTGGCTGATAAAGATTCTGCAAGCTAGGAGTAAAAGAAGTTATGAAATTCATCTTTTTAGAATACAGCCCAAACCTTCTGAATTCAGTTTAAAATGCACTGTTCAATATTTACATTATTTCTTTTTCCTTTCTTTCTTTTAAATAATTTTGAGATTTGGACATCAGGTTATTGTTGCTCTGTATTTCTGAGTTTGGCCCTGTGTTCTTTATAAGGACAGTATGACATCAATTCTGTATTTGGTCTCCTTCCATCAACATAATACTTTGGAGCATTCTGGTTGCTGGAGAGTAGAGCAAGACAAGAATTGTCAAGTGTAAGGCAGCAATATATATATATTGTTACATGTATCACTGCAGTTGTTAAGTTAGTCACATGGTTGCTTAGTGAATCTGGCTTCCCCATTGACTTTGCTTGTCAGAAGGTTGCAAAAGCAGATCATGTGAACCTCGGGGCACTGCAACCGTCATAAATATGAGTCAGTTGCCAAGCACCTGAAGTTTGATCCCTTGATCATGGGGATACTGCAACTGTCTTAAGTGTGAAAATAGCAATAGCAGTTTTTTTTAGAAAACTCCCATTTTCATCCTATTTAACATTACACAATATTAAGGTGACCAATTGTCCTCCTTTAGGGGGGACAATCCTTCCTTTGTATTCATTTAAATAATAATTAATAGGCATGTAAGCATAATTACAATATAAAATGTTATTGTTATAAATGTTTTTTATTATGCATTTAGCAAATTATAGTGTATTCTGTATTGTTGCAATGAATAAAATGTTTTATTTACAATATTTTTCTCTTCAATTTATTTGTGCCCTCCTTCTCATTGTAAAAAAGTTGGTCACCTTAACAATATGCCTATTTTCAGTCCTGTTTTGGATAGTTTCATTTTTTTCTGAGACTAACCACAACCTGCATCTAAAGTATCAAAGCCTATCCATGTGTAAAATAAAAAAAAAACACAATGCCAAATTTATGCTTTGCAAGTTTGTAACATTTATTCCCTTTTTGCTCATTATTACAGTTTTTAATGGCTGATGTTGAATAAATGAAGTCCCTGGATCCTGATTTCTCAAGGTTGATACACATAACATAGTTGAATATAACAGAAGGGTGGAATGAAAAAGAAGAAGAAGGAGAAGAAAAAGGAGAAAAGTTAGCTGCCTTTCAACATGTGAACTCATGGATAACTTAGTTCTTTTTAGAGACTTTCTCAAAGGGATTATTTTATTTTATTGTTCACTTTCCTTGAAATATGTCAAGAGAAGTACCTTCTAGTCAGTGACAAGTAGAAAGTCTATTATTTGAAGCCCACCATCTAAGTGCATCTCATGGCACAATTTTGCCATCACGAGATGCTTTCTAAATTAACTTATGAGAGAAAAAACAAGCTGGTGGGACAGTACCTTAGCTCTTCTTCCTTTGAGAAATGCTTCTTTCAGAAAGCTGTGGAAGTTAACATTCAAAGTGTCATATGGGCAAAGAAAAATGGCATTCTTCCAAAATCACACAGACTATGCACCACATAATTATTGTCATGGTCATTCTGCAAAAAGAGAAAAGAGTGACAAGTGCACTTTCTCTTTAAAATTAGTATGTTAGTATAGAAATTGAGTTTAAACAATACAGGGTTTGGAAAGTTCTACTTTAACCCAAAGAATTGCAGACTGGAGATAGATGATGTCAGATACCTTCCCCTGTGTTGAGGGCTGTTCAGTTTTGACATAGATGGCCTCTTTGAACCCTCTTTCAAACCAGAGGTCCTATCTGTTCAAAATGTGGACTTTGCTGTCTTTGAAAGAGTGGCCTTTGTCTTTTAAATGCAGATGGACTGCTGACTCTTGTCCTGGTGGGTTTGATCTCTTATATTGTGCCATGCGTTTATGAAGTGGTTGTTTTGTTTCCCCACTGTATAGATCTGCACATGGCTCACTGCAAAATGCAGGTTTGAAAGAGGGGTCGAAGAGGCCACCTATGTCAAAATTGAACAGACCTCTCCCAATAGAGGGGGAGGGATACGACATCATTTAATTCCAGTCTACAAAACAGTCATTTCAACAGTTTCAAGAAGGCAACACACCCATTTGCACTACTCAGGTCACCCTGATGACACAGATAAGCCTCCAGGGGTTTCAATGACTCTCTAAAAGAATGCAAATGACCAGCTGTCTGCAAGGACTATAAATCCTGCCATTCCCCACCATCCAGTCAGAGCTGAAGAAGCTTCTTGGATGAGAAGTGAAATGTCTTCAAAGAAAAATAAGGAAGTCCAGTTGCCTTTTGAAAAAGCACCTTTGGGACAACCATGACCTGGATGACGGAGACTCTCCATAGACATTTTCTTGCAGACATTTCATTACCAAACTAGGTAATATCATCAATGATAATGCATGATTAATGCATGTTTACTGCAAGAAAACAACCAAGCTCAAAGAGCACCACTGACTCCACAGTCCAACCCTGAGCTACAAATAATAATAATAACAACAACAACAACAACAACAACAACAACACTGGCATTGACAAATTTGCCACTAGTCAATTGCAAAAGGCGACCTTACTAGGAACTGCTTCCATCTTGCGAAGATATCTGTAATACCATCAAACATCCACATTTGCCTATCCCAGGTCCTTGGTAAGGACTCAGTAGGTAGACAAAATGCCAAATCCAGTCTGAACATCTGGTTGACTGTGCGATGATCCATAATAATAATAATAATAATAATAATAATAATAATAATAATAATAATAATAATAATAATAAAAACAGACAAGCACCTGCAACATAACACCCCAGACTTAACAATTGTTGTTAAGAAAGACAAAAAAGTCTGGATAGTGGACTTGGCAGTGCCTGGAGACAGCAGAATAGACGAGAAAGAACTGGAGAAGATAACAAAATACAAAGATCTACAAATAGAAATAGAAAGACTGTGGCAAAAGCAAGCAAGGGTAGTACCAATAGTAATAGGCTCCTTGGGTGCAATCCCAAAACAACTGGAGCACCACCTGAACACCATTGGCATTGACAAATTCGCTATTAGTCAATTGCAAAAGGCGGCCTTATTAGGAACTGCTTCCATCCTGCGACGATATCTGTAATACCATCAAACCTCCACATCTGCCTATCCCAGGTCCTGGATAAGGACTCGATAGGTAGACAAAATGCCAAATCCAGTCTGAACATCTGGCTGACTGTGCGATGATCCATAATAATAATAATAATAATAATAATAATAATAATAATAATAATAATAATAATAATAATAATAATAATAATAATAAAGGTTGGAAGGGACCTTAGAGGTTATCTAGTCCAACCCCCTGCTCAGGCAGGAAACTCTATACCATTTCAGACAAATGGCTGTCCAATCGCTTCTTAAAAACTTCCAGTGTTGGACCATTCACTGCTTCTGGAGGCAGGTTGTTCCACTGGTTAATTGTTCTAACTGTCAGGAAGTTTCTCCTTAGTTCTAGGTTGCTTCTCTCCTTGATTAGTTTCCATCGGTTGCTTCTTGTTCTGCCTTCAGGTGCTTTGGAGAATATCTTGACTCCCTCTTCTTTGTGTCAGCCCCTGAGATATTGGAACACTGCTATCATGTCCCCCCTCTTCTCTTCATTAAACTATATTCTCTTCTATCTAGTCTAGTGGTTAAGGTACCAGGCTAGAAAGCAGGAGATCACGAATTCTAGACCAGGAAAGCCAGTTGGATGACCTTGGCCAGTCACTCTCTCTCAGCCCAACTCACCTCATAGAGTTATTGTTGTGGGAAAATAAGATGAGGAAAATACGTTGAATATACTTGCTGCCTTATTTGTAAAAGTGATGAAGGCAGGATACAAATAAACAAGCAAATAAGCCAAAGGAGAGCTTGAAAGGGAAGAATAAGAAACTGCTGGACTGCATTTTTCAAGCTGGCTATGGAAGGTTTTGAGCCATTTGATTGTGTACAATGCTTTTGAACTGCACAGCTCCTTCAAGAAGTTCTTGTGGCTGGTGTGTCTCTGTATGTGAGAGACATCTATTTCTGAGTCAGGACTTGCAAGCAGTTGGTTAAAAAGCTGCTGTTTAAAGCAAAGCTGTTCTTGTCTGCTCATAATTAGATTTTTTTTTCCTGGATCTGGGGTGGGAGGGGGAGCAGTTCTTTGAACCCCCAAATGGTGGATGGCTTGGGATGAGGTTTGGTTAGAGTGATTTAAATATAGGTTGAAGGAAGCATGCTTGGGAGATTCCCTGGAGGATCATCTACTCATATTCAGGACTAGCTATTGTGTAAAGCATGGTGCTAGGACACCTTAAAACAGATTTGACACCAGCAGGACAAGCTTCTAGCCTGCAATGCTCTTTAAAAAAAATCTGAAAAACATAAGTAAATGTGGGTGATCTGGTAATCATTTGATAACAAATTGTATAAAGTTGCTGAATACTTAGGGTAATATAACTTTGTCTGGATAATGCCATATGTAAAAAAAAAAGGGGGGGGAGGGGGAAGCAGGGGGAAGCAGATGAAACCAATTCTGGGAGAATGTCTAAATTCTCCAGGGGAAATAAATGTTGCATCAGAGAATAATGGTTAGGCATGGTTCATAAATTCCTTCCCCTGCAGAAGTCCACAAGTCTTAAAGTTGCCAAGGTTGAGGACCCCTGCCCTACAGGGTTTCACCTTCTCCATGCAGTGCTGGGCTTACCATCTATTTTCTACCTTCCTCCTATTTGCTTCTTCTCTTTTCCAACTACTTGAGTGCTTATCTCTTTTTTCCTTCTGCTACCTTTCTCTAAGGCAGTGATTCTCAACCTGTGGGTCGGGACCCCATTTGGGGTCGAACGACCATTTCACGGGGGTTGCCAAACAACGCAGTCCGCCATTTTTTCCCCCCTTTTCCTTAGCTGTGCTACTCCCTTTTATTCTATTGGCTTTTGAAAGCCAATAGAATAGACTCTCTGGAATAGAGTCTAATTGTATTGGCTTTCAAAAGCCAATAGGAATTGTCCAGGCTGTCTCTGCCCTGCTGAGCCCGCCAAAAGTCCCATTCTGCAAACGGTGCTGCAAGTTGTCTGCAGCGAAGATGAGCTGTCTGGAAGTTTCCATCCCTCCCTGCTGAACAACTACTAAAAATGTAAGTAAAAGAGAGCCAGGGGTGGGAGGTGGGAGGCCGGCGGGTGCAGGGAGGGTTGCTGGCATGCGTGGGGCCCGGCTGGTGCCTTACCTCCCTTGGGCTGGGCCAGCTGGTGGCCCAGCCGGTGGTTGGCCTGCGCCATCTCTGCCGCTTGCCAGCTACACCTCGGCCAGCGCAGGGGGTGGCACCACGCATGCGCGGCGCTCCCAGGCAGGGAAAGTCCTCGACTTACAACCGGTTGGGGGTCGCGGCATTAAAAAGGTTGAGAACCACTGCTCTAAGGGCTTCATCTAAATCCTTCCCCAGTGTATTTCTGTCCTCTGAGCTGTTTCTTCATTTTTTTTTTCTTTCTCATTATTTTTCCCCAGCTGCTCAACCCTCCAACATTGAAGTTTTGACTTTTTCCATGAATCTCTGGCTGCTGTTGTAACCACAGCAGCAGCAAAGAGATCATTCAATCATACTGAAACTCCCTCTTTTAATTTGCCCATGGCTAGATTGCCTTTGCCTTTTTTGCAATTCTCCTTGAATTGTATATCCCTTTAATGAAGAACTAAAATGAGTATAACGTTGTGAACTTCTGCCAGATGTTTAATAATTTCATCCTTCCCAGTCTTTGGGGGGAATTGAATGATCAGGTTTAGCTTTGGTGTTTGATGTGACAATTCTTTAGTGTGTAAGCATTTTATAAGTTCCTCTTTTGAAGATACCATGCTGAAGAAAATTATACACACTTCCATATTCCTTTCCTTTCCATCACACAATCTATAAATGTGGTTATAAGCACTGGCTTCATCAAGAGTGCTGATTCTAATTCCTCCATTAACAACCATTAAGTTAAGAAATAGTAGCTTTTATAGTAGTCACTGACCAATACATTATACTGTTTACAACTAAAGTTGTAACTCAGAAATGAAAGCAAATAACAGTAAATAAAATAAAAATATATAGTAATAGTGAATTGCTAAGAAGACTGATAAAACAAGGACCATACAAAACTTCAAAGCATTGCTTCCATTCAGCGAAAACCTCCACAAAATCACTGTGGTGAAGCAGTCTTGCAAATTGAAGTGAGAACCTGCTTTGAAGCAATGAATCAAAGCAGATGGCTTCAAAGTGCTTTGTGGCTTTTCAAATTGCTGCGCAGAGTCCATGGCTTTTCCTCTACTTCAGAGTTGTTATATACAATATGCAACATTGCCCTTTCCGTCCTAAATTTGAAAGGGAGAAGGAATTGAAAGTGGGGCTTCCTTCATAGGACACGAATGGCCAGTTTAAGACTTACTTAAATTTTGTGCCTCATGCAGCTCTTTTGAGGCTAGCATGGCTTTGGGCTTCATTCACTTTCTCCGCTCGCTGCTTCTTGAATGTTACCAGCTATAAAGCGCTAACTTTTGTGTCTCTTGTGCTAATGGACTATTATGCTTCTGTGCTGGTCTTGTCATCTAGAAACTCAGCTCAGCTCAGCTCTCAACCTTCTAAAGATGGGCTTAAGGCTACCATTACTTTTAATTCTGCACATTGGTGAAGGTTTAAGTTTCTTGACAATGAGTAAATAGAAGTTAACAGGTTACAGGCACTGGGCCTAACTTTTACTGCTCTAAAAATAGGTGTGAGATGGAAAGATTGCAAATGCCACATTTTCTATGCCGGTCCTTTTTTCTGGGGCATTGTATCTTACTGTGCTACTATGCTTGTCTTTCCTCTGCTAATTAATTAGTACAAAAGACTGATAGCAAGCCAATGGCTATTTCCAGAAATTGGTCATTTTGGCAAGTTATAACAGAATAACAGAGTTGGGCACTGGAGGTCTTCTAGTCTTCTAGTCCAACCTGCTGCTTTAACAGGACACCCCACATGATTCCAGACAAATGGCTGTCCAGTCTCTTCTTAAACATCTCCAGTGATAGAGCATCCACAACTGTTGGAGGCAAGACATTCCACTGGTTAATAGACAGGAAATTTCTCCTTAATTCTAGGTTAGATCTCTCTTTGATAATCTTCCGTCCTTTACTTCTTGTCCTGCCCTCAGGTGCTTTGGAGAGTAGATTCCCTGGAGGATCATCTACTCATATTCAGGACTAGCTATTGTGTAAAGCATGGTGCTAGGGCACCTTAATACAGATTTGACACCAGCAGGACAAGCTTCTAGTCTGCAATGCTCTTTAAAAAAAATCTGAAAAACATAAGTAAATGTGTGTGATCTGGTAATCATTTGATAACAAATTGTATAAAGTTGCTGAATTCTTAGGGTAATATTCCTTTGTCTGGATAATGCCATATGTAAAAAAAAAGGGGGGGGGGAAGCAAGGGGAAGCAGGTTGATCCTTTGTGACAACTACTTAGATATTGGGTCATTTTTAGGGTCATCTTCCATGACCCTAAAAATCCAGTTATCATCAACAGTGAAGTTGTTGCATCCTATAAAAGGAAGCCAGGGCCACTAAAGTGTCATGACATGTCTGGAAGCCCAGAAAAAGAAATGGAAACTTTTTTTTTTAAAGCCTTGAAATTTTGTATTTGAAATAGGTCATTTGGTGTCATAGTTAAGCTATTAGGCTAGAAACCAGGAGACTGTGAGTTCTAGTCCTCCCTCAGGATTAAAGTCAGCTGAGTGACGTGGGGCCAATCACTCTCTCAGTCCTAGAAAGAAGAGGGCAGTGGCAAACCACTTCTGAAACCTTCCTAGGAAAACTACAGAGACTCATCCTGGCAACATGGAATCCAAAAACTGCCTCAAAGTACCCCCCCCAAAAAAAGGAAGAAAGAAAGAAAGAAAGAAAGAAAGAAAAGAAAAAAGAAAAAAAGAAAACAAGCAGTCATCTTAGAGATTAGTATTTGTGCTGAGGATGCATAATCAGCTGACAATTCCCAAATAAACATCATGGCAGGATTTCTGGTGATTTAGCTCAGTCTGTCTTTACAAGAGAATCAACCTGACTTCTATTTCTTGGGTAAAAATGTAGATCAGAACACTGTTGTTCTTCAGTTTTTCAAAAGTTGTATCAGAATAATGCGGATGTTGCATATTTTAGAGAAAATGTACATTACAAGTGCTGGTTTGCCAAAAAATATGTCAAAACAAGGTCAACTAACCAAATCACAATCTGTCAAAGTTAATGGTGAATTTCAAAGTGAACTTTGAAGGTAGCTACTTGCACTTCTGATTTTAGTTCGCTAGAGGGCAATGGTGCTCAGAACAGAAGCAAAATACATACCAGTCTGAATAGACAGATTATTATACCTATTAAAAGAGTATCATTAAAAGTTTGGCCCTGTTGTTTGATTGTGAAATGACTTATCTGTTGATATACTATGCCTTTTTAATTTGACACTAATAATTTATTTACAGATAGAAAAATAATGTTTCAATTTCTTATGGAACCTGTGGATATCCAGCCAATGAGCGCAAGAGCAGTAAACAATGAAATAATTCTGATTTCTTCCTCATATCTACATATTACATTGCCGAGGGAAACTTGTACTAGAAGACATATTTGTTTCATTGGAATAACCATGCACTGGAAGGTCTTTGATATTAAGCAAAGAGTCTTTCAAGTCAAGGTTAATTCCGCATGACTTTATAGACATCCCTACAGAGTTCTTGGCAACAGTATGAAAATAATTTCACATTTCACTCTTACAGGATACATTGTTGATCCCTCTAGTCTACAGCCTTAGTATTTCCTAGCCAGTTCCTATCTGATTAACTGGGTCAGATCTTGCTTTCTGAGATCAGCCACCTTTCTAACAATTCCTTATTAAAATACTGAATCAAGCTTGAGAGCAGTTTGCAATGCATCATGCTATTTTCCCTATCTCCAAAAATGTTTGCATGCAGTTGAGTATCTACATGCCTTCTGACTGCTCTTGATTTAATGTTCTTGTATGTTAAACTCTTTTGGGTCATAGGCTTGCTTGATGGGTAGGGTCACCACACAATTTCTTGATATCTATTTATTATGCTTCTCCCTTATGCACTTAGGGCAATATTATGCTTGTCTTCATTTTAACTTTCATCCTTATCAGCCAAATTGAGAATCAAGGCTATGCACTGAACATGATGTCTCTGAATGGGTAGCTACTATAGAAAGACCATAATACCAGCCCTGCCTTTTAGTATGCTGTTTCTCTTAATAGCTAACCAGATTTTGGTATGAAAAACCTACACACACACACACACAGCAAGAATATTATCTTCTTGCTTGCATTCCCCATATGTACTGTTCAAAAGCATACTACTATTACTAATAATAATAGTAGTAAAGTTGGAAGGGACCTTGGAGGTCATCTAGTCCAACCCCCTGCTCAGGCAGGAAACCCTACACCATTTTGGACAAATAGCTGTCCAGTCTCTTCTTAAAAACTTCCAGTGTTGGAGCATTTACTGCTTCTGGAGGCAGGCTGTTCCACTGATTAATTGTTCTCACTGTCAGGAAGTTTCTCCTTAGTTCTAGGCTGCTTCTCTCCTTGATTAATTTCCAGCCATTGCTTCTTGTCCTGCCTTCAGGTGCTTTGGAGAATAGCTTGACTGCCTCTTCTTTATGGCAGCCCCTGAGATATTGGAATACTGCTATCATGTCCCCCCTTGTCCTTCTCTTCGTTAAACTAGACATACCCAATTCTAGCAACTGTTCCTTATATGTTTTAGCCTCCAGTCCCCTACTACCAGAAAGAAATTTTAGAGATCAAGACTAGTACACATTTTTAGCAATTTTTCTATCTATAGTTGCAGGCAGAATTTTAGGTATCTTTCCTCTAATTGTAGGTTTTAATGAATGGCTGCTTGAGTGGAAACTGCTATAAACTTTGCATGGTGCAAAGTTACAGTGTGGCAGTTTTTTTGAAAATTTGAATGCAGACTTAATAGTTATGTGCAGTCATTCACAGATTCAAAAGAATACAGGATACACAATACAGGAATGTTAAGAACATGGATATGATTGCAGAGCCTTCCAGTTAGTACTTTGTAACGCAGGCATCGGGAGAAGAGCAGTTTGCCAACATTTGCTATTAGAGTAGAGCAGTGGTTCTCAACCTGTGGGTCGGGACCTCATTTGGGGTCGAACGACCATTTCACAGGGGTCGCCAAACAACGCAGTCCGCCATTTTCCCCCCTTTTCCTTAGCTGTGCTACTCCCTTTTATTCTATTGGCGTTTGAAAGCCAATAGAATTAGATTCTCTTGAATAGAGCCTAATTCTATTGGCTTTCAAAAGCCAATAGGAATTGTCCAGGCTGTCTCTGCCCTGCTGAGCCCGCCAAAAGTCCCATTCTGCAAACGGTGCTGCACCAGTTGAGTAGTCCTCGACTTACGACCGGTTGGGGATCGCGGCATTAAAAAGGTTGAGAACCACTGGAGTAGAGCCTTTGTGTTTCTCTTATGGGGATTTTTCTCCATTCTTCCTGATAGAAATCTTACGGTTCGTTGTCTTTGCCTTGCAAATTTCAGCTCTCCTCACAAATTTCAATAATATTCAGGTCTGAGGATTGTGGAGATCATTTCAAAACCTTTATCTTTCTTTCCTGTAAGTATTTCATGATTAATTTGGAAGTATGTTTTGCATTGTTGTCTTCTTGAAATAACAAACCTTTCCCCAGCTTCAGTTTTATTGACTATGGAACATTAGTTTCTAGGATACATTAATATTTAGCAATATTCCGTAAAGATAAAAACAACAGAAGGTTACAGGCTCATGATTTATTTGGAAATGGTCTTGGATTCATGTCACACTGATAAAGGAACTCAAACTGATGACAAAGGTTACAGGAAGCTGATCTCATCAGGCATATTCATAATCTCTCGTACCTAAAAATTAAAAGCAGCCAGGACAAAGAATGTTCAAATACATTTCGAATTTGAAGCTGAAGAATAAACATATAACAGTGACCTGTTAGAGGATGACCTACTTCGTGTGACAAATACTGACATGTAGGAAGATCTCAGAGCAATATTTGTTTTGAATTGCAAACTTCATTCAGTAGCTACAGTCTGCAGTTTGTAATCCAGATTGAGTCACTGGGCTGGCCTTGTTGTCTGTTGCAACTGGTTTGCAAACTCAGATTTGTGATAGAATAGGCTAAGTTATGGCACGTGTCTTTTCATTGGATGCTGCTTTGGCTGCCTCTCTTCATGCCTCTCTTTGTAATATGGGAGAGAGAGAGAGAGAGAGAGAGAGAGAGAGAGAGAGAGAGAGAGAGAGAGAGAGAGAGAGAGAGAGAGAGAGAGAGAGAGAGAGAGAGAGAGAGGAATTCAGCATGCCAGTATGTTGAAAATGCATGCAAATATTCAAAATATATGCCCCTTCCCAACCACCTCCTCGATGAAAATTCCCACTTCAACTCCCGTAGTGACTTGTGAAGTCATGCTAAATCTACTGATTAATATTATATAAATAAAAGCAGAACATGCAAAGGCCTTGACTTTCTTTGCAAAGTGACACAAGTAGTGAATATCATCATAACTCACTTGATATTAATTACACTTTTCCATTTGCAATTAATCACAGAAATGTATTTTGTACAATACAATTCACAGCAATTACATGAAAAGAAAGATTTTACTAACAAAGCCTGTGATTTCCTTTAAACACAGACTTCTGATTGCACATATTTCCTAGACGAGAGTGTTGTGGGATTGTTGAGCCAAAATATGTGTCTTCATGAAGCTGAATAACCTGATTATGTAGAGACATTTGACTAATTGAAACTTATAGGCAAAGCTTCAAGGATGTGCACTTAGCTTCATTAGCATAGTAAAGCAGTATGGCTCAATCACCGTCTCCTTTCTAAGAATGAAACAATGCAGCAGCCTTTTTTGTTTTTTCCCACTGCTTCCTGTGGTCTCTTAGCCTCCTCCAGCATTTGCAGGAGTCTGAAGAAGTTACTGTAACTGTTCAGGACCGTCTTGCAGCTTTTGTCAAAGAAAAGAGGAAGGAAGAGGCAGTGCCACAAATCTGGTAAGTATAAGAAGCATTTTCTTTAAATAAAGCCATAGGTCAAGATTGATTCATTTCGCCATCCTAGCTGCTCCTGAATTTGAATCGTAATTTGTTTACAGGCAGAAAAAAAATATCTTTTTATGGGAAGGAATTCCTCTTTTATGGGAAGGAATGCCTCCTGCAAAAGCCAAAAGCCTTGATTTGGCCTGATTCTAATAAAAGTTAAATCAGAGGGGAAGAGACCTAATAGGCAGGATCCTGAAGTCCAAGCTTATGCAGAGAAGTGACAATATACATAGTAACAATCCTGCAAGCCAACCTTTCACCAATTAATAGCCTCACAATGTATTGGACTACATCTCCCATTACTTTTAGCACAGACAGGATTATAGGAAAATCATTGTTGATTTCAGAAAAGGCAGGCACAGCCACACTTCTCTGTGCATAAATGATTCACCTGTGGAGATGGTTACCTGCATCAAATTCCTGGGTGTGCAGCTAACAAGTAGGCTGACTTGGTCGCTCAACAGTGAGAAACTGTTGCATTTTCTGCGTTTCATGAGAAAAGCACATCTCCCTTCCCCTGTCCTGACCACTTTCTACAGGGGGACAATCGAGAGCATCCTGTCATACAGCATCACAGTCTGGTTTGGAGGCATCACTGCTTCAGACAGGAAGGCGGTGTAGAGAGTGGTGAGAATGGCCAAAAAGATCATTGGCAGTTCCCTCCCTCCCATCCAGGACATAGCACAGAAGCACTGCTTGAGCAGGTCCATAAGATTATCTGGGACACTACACATCCTCTTCACCACCTGTTTTCCTTGTTACCTTCTGGGAGGAGGCTTCATGGTATCTGAAGCAGAACATCCAGATTCAGCCAGAGTTTCATTCCATACAGCATTAACCTTGTGAACTCTCAGGCTTCCTTCTTCTGTTATATATTCAAAATGGACAATATTTACAGTAATATTTATTTGTTCATATATGTAGGGATGTGGGTCTATACATATGTTGTTCATAGTATGTTTAGGTGTGTGTCATGTATGTGTATCACTTTGAGAGTGGGCAACTAAATTTCATTTTTGATGTGTGCCATTGTGCCCACAATATAAAAATGACAATAAAGATTATCTTATCTTATCTAAATTGTCCAACATATTAGGCTTATTGAGATACAACATAAAAATGCACCTTTGTGCCAATGATTTGCTATTCTTTAACCCTAAGGAAGAATCCGGATCAATTGAGAAGTTACAATTATTTCACGGTTCTGAGTGATCAGATTACAGGATTTAAAATATGAATGAATAAGTTATAAATGCACATAGAATATCAACAGTATCAAAGTTTTGTGAATACATTTTAAATTGACAATGAAAAAGAATTTCTGATTAAACTGGCAAGATATAACTGCTAACTGTAAAGATTACTGTCAAACAATACTTTCACTAACAAGCCCATCATTCTTTCACTGTACTAAAGACTGAAAATAAATGCTTATTCGTTAAAAATAAGTTCCTTAAAGATTTGAGCTCAACCAGGCCAAGGTTGCTATAGTTACAGAATGTGCAGGTGTTGATGTTACTCCATGACAATCACTCCATTAATTGGTTCAGAAGTTAATCTTGCTTTGAATATGAAGTTCCCGTAATAAGTCCAAAGCTGGTTTATAGGTTTGATTGATTGCCTCCTATTGCTGTTTGAGTAACCATGACAACCTTTACCCCCAAACAGACAGTAAAACATGTTGTTTTCAATCTGTTGATGTGCATCCATACATTTCAGATAAATGTCCAGAATTAATGCTTGCTATACCTCCTTGCCATTTCTGAACAGGATTCAGCTAAAGCTCAGGAATGTATGGCTAATTTGTCAGTAGATGTCTGAATCAGGTGGCCTTTTAAATGAGAAATCAAAATAAAATATAAACATAGTTCTGTCATTCTGAAAAATCTGATGATAACAGGTTTAACTGGATTATTAGCAAAACAGTACCACATGGTGTTTTGCTCAGGATCCTCTGATTTCTAGATATGCTGTCCATATTTAGCAGCCTATATGTCTTTATAATTGAATGCTTTCCACATGAACCTTTACAGTTCCAAGGGAAAGTAAATATTCTCTTCTTTCCCCTTAAAAATTAAGTTTAATATTCATTATTCTTTGACTGATAGGAATTCTTCCTACCAGGCCAGGAGGTGGTGCTATAGAATTTTATTTTAATAATTTCCCTATTACATACCAATAAGGCACTCAGATAATGGGATTCCTACCTGTCCCTCACAGATAGAGGGTTGTGTTGGCTTACCTTGCCAGAAGAGTGGTGCTAAAAGTTGGACAGTTCCAAAGGACTTCTGGGAAAAGAGGTGGTTACTCCCAACATGTCATCCTACACAGCCAGCCTCATTTCACTACAATAGCGAATGAAAATCAGTCATGCTTCTTCTAATTTATTGGAATTATGGATACTTTGTATTGTGAGAATAATCATACATGTGATATCCCCACAGCCTCCTTCCCCGTCTCATACATGCAACTAAAATTGGTTCAGCTTTACAATATTGGAGATGTGTAGATCGAAGGAGGAAAGAAAGGACTCATATATTGCATGCACACATGGGGCCCTGTGGATACAGCCACTAAGTGGTGACTGAACTTACTTGCAGGTGTAAACATCCATTCCATTGAATATATGTTACAAGAAGCAAGGAAAACATATTGCCCTGACAGTAGCGCCATCCCTTCCAGTCCATTTTCTCATGCATTTTTAAATTTCTTGACTTGATGCCTGTCCCCTAGCCCTCAGTCACACTGCATGTTTTTATTACAGTTGGTTTTGAAATGATTCTCCCCTTTCTCACTTCCTTTGGGCTGTGGCATATATCTATATCCAGACACTTCAAGGGTTATTATTTGCTACCAACTCACTGCTTCCCTGTCAGTGAAGAAAACCTACAGATGCTGCATAGTATTTGGATTTCTTTGTAAGTCTTTGATGATAGAGCTGTTTAGAATATGTAGATACTCCTCTTCAGTAGTAGCCCATTGCTGGAAATCACCTTTCTACTTATTCTTCCAGCCATTAAGTCATTATTAGTAATAATTCCCATATATATTGCACCTTTCTTTTCTAAATCCATCTAGATCTTTTTTTTTCCAGAAAGCAAATTAAATAAATCATATCTGGGTTGCAAAAATTCAATCAATCTAGAGAAAAATAAAAATAAAGAGTTCGCTGTATCAGTTCAGTGCCATTTTTTGATTATTGAAACTGTGTTTCCCCCCCCCCCCAAATATCTAAGAATAAGACAGAGAAGGCGATCTGGTTCCAATGCATACTAGGCTAAACTAGTAGAATCAGGACAAATAAAAGACTGAAGCAGGAGATATGTTTTTCATGTCCTATTCATTACCTATAAAACCCTTCATGATGCCATTGGTTGGAGATTTAATTTTGAAAGTTTACTCTGTAAACTAAATTGACTTCATTCCTATTAGTATTAGTACCACTTGATAAAACCCTAGACCACACCTGGAATACTGAAACCAATTTTGATCACCAAACTACAAAAAAGATGTTGAGACCTTGGAAAAAGTTCAGAGAAGAGCAATTAAGATGATCCAAGGCCTGGAGACTAAAACATATGAAGAATGGCTGCAGGACTTGGGTTTGGCTAGTCTAAAGAAAAGAAGAAATAGGGGAGACATGATAGCAGTACTCCAGTATTTGAGAGGCTGCCACAAAGAAGAGGGGGTCAAATTATTCTCCAAAACACCAGATGGAAGAACAAGAAACAATGGTTGGAAACTGACCAAAGAGAGAAGCAATTAAGGAGAAATTTCCTAACAGAGAGAACAAATAATCAGTAGAACAGCTTGCCTCCAGAAATCAAGGGTGCTCCATCACTGAAAGTTTTTTAAGAAGAGACTGGACAGTCACTTGTCTGAGATGGTATAGGTTCTCCTGCTTGAGCTGGGGGATGGACTAGAAGACCTCCAATGTCCCTTTCAGCTTCTATTCTATTCTATTCTATTCTATTCTATTCTATTCTATTCTATTCTATTCTATTCTATTCTATTCCTTAGAAATTGAAACTGATTGAGTTTAATTTTGGACTCTGAGAACCCAGCCATTTTTCAGTATAAGTATGCCATATTCAACTATAAAACTACTTGGGTTTGTATCTTTCTTTCTACTTTCTTGGGTTAATGAATAGCCATTTATTTTCACTGGATTACAATTCTCTCATGACTATCGATTTTCAATACAGAAAAATCAGTTAAATCATTTCTTTAAATAAACTTTAAAGAACTAAAACAATTCAATATTAAACTCTTCTGATGCCTGATGTATGGTATATTTCCACTTGTCACTTAAACTCCCTTTACATAATGTTTTTGAATGACATTATCTTTTGGGGACATCTTGACTTTTATGAATAGCATCATTTCATCTCCTCTGTTGTTTGATAGTGGCTTCATTGCTTTGATTTCCTCAAACACAGAAACACTTTAATGTCACACATCATTACTTAACACCAATCCATTTGCTCCCTCTTCTTCAGTTGGATGAACAGAATAAGCTAGATGACCTTATTTTTGAAAGTGATTCCTAACTGTATCAGAGAGAGATACAAGATAGAGATATAAAAGCACTTTGTGTTAAATTGTTTTTCCTTAATTCTTTCTCTTTTTCTCCCTGTTCTCTACCAGCATTAAGCAAAAATATATATATCAGAAAACCACCATCAGCACCTTCCCCCCAAAATCCTGTGAATAAGGCAGAACGTATGAGGAATTAAGCACTTTTCTTAAGCCAATATTCTACTGTCAATACTTGGGTGGATAGAATGGTTATTTTGTTTCATCAATCCTTAAAACAACACTCCCATAAATACATCAATATACCTAGGTCAGTGTTTCCCAAACTTGACAATTTTAAGGCATGTGGACTTCAACTCCCAGAATTCCACAGCCAGCATTGCTGGCTGTGGAATTCTGGGAGTTGAAGTCCACATGCCTTAAAATTGTCAAGTTTGGGAAACACTGACCTAGGGAAACTCAAGATTTGCAGCTCTTTGTGTTTGTGTGAGGGTGATGAGATAATACTCCCCACAGTAATTCTATGTGATTCAGATAGAAATAAAGGTCCAAAATCACCTGGAGAGTTAAGGTGGACTTCAAACTGCACCCAGTCCTCATACCTACCTACCTACCTACCTACCTACCTACACACACACACACACACACACACACACACACACACACACACACACACACATATATATATATATATATATATATATATATATATATATATATATGTAGGTCTTTGGTTGTTCGGGTTTTCTCCCACGTAAAATTGGAAGTGTCTTGGCGACGTTTCGACGAAGTCCCATTCGTCATCTTCAGGCTGGTGTTTTCAGCTTCGTGCTTCGAGCAGCAATGTGTGGTCTTAGCTGTTTCTTCCTTTTAACTGCCAGTGGGGGTATGAACTGATTGGGTGGGAGCTTGGCTGTGTTCTGATTGGGTGGAGGTGTGTTCTGATTGGTTAGGGGCGTGGCTGTGCTCTGATTGGCTGGGGGGTTGGCTGTGCTCTGATTGGCTGGGGGGTTGGCTGTGCTCTGATTGGCTGGGGGAGTGTTCTGTTTGGTTGTGCTCAGGTTAGTCTGAGTTGCAGAGGGATTCAAGATTTTGGGCTGCCCTGCCATTCCTTGGCTTCGCGTTCGTGGTCGTGCTTCCTCTTCATGGAGGGTGTCAGTTTGCTTCATGTATGGATTGGGGGGGTTTAAAGTGGCTAATGATGCAGCTGTGGTCTGGCTTCTGGTTTGTGGTCGTGCCTCATAGTCAGTGTGGCTTTGGGTTTGTTTTTTGCGTGGATGTTTGGTGGTGACCTCCTGTGTGGTTTTTGTGAGTGTGGGTCTGGTATCATTTTTTGTGTTAGGGAGTCGTTTGTCAATGAGGGCGGGTTTCCAAATGGCTGGTAGGCGGGAGGTATCATCTCGCTTGTTCATGCTGTGTGGGCGTTTTTCTATCTCGATGGCTTCTCTGATTATTCTGTTATTAAAATGTTCACTTTTGGCAATGGTTCTGGTATTTTTAAAGTCAATTTCATGTCCTGTGGCTTTAAGGTGTTGGACCAGGGAAGATGTTGGTTCCTCTTTTTTGACTGAGTTCTTATGTTCTTCAATGCGTGCACTTATTCTTCTGTTGGTTTGTCCGATGTATGTGGTGGGACAAGTGGTGCATGGGATTTCGTATACTCCTTGATTTTCTAATTCAATTTTATCTTTGGGGTTTCTAAGGATGGTGGATATTTTTCTGTTTGTGCAGAATGCTGTTTTGATGTTGTGTTTATGGAGGATCTTACTGATTCTGTCTGTGATGCCTTTTATGTATGGGAGGATGGCTTTGCCGTTTTCTTGTTCTTTGTCTTGGATTTTAGTGGGGGTTTCTTTTTGGATTAGGTTTGTAATCTTATTTCTATGGAATCCATTGGATGTTAGTACATTGGTGAGAGTGTGTAGTTCGGGTTTTAGGTGTTGTTCGTCAGCTAAGCGTTTTGTTCTGGAGATGAGTGTCTTGGCTACAGAGTTGATCTGTGCTGGGTGGTGGTGTGAGAGAGCGTGCAGATAGCGGTTTGTGTGTGTTTTCTTCTGGTAGATGGTGTGTCCTAGGGAGCCATTGGATTTCTTGTAGACTAAGACATCCAGGAAGGGAAGTTGGTTGTTAGCTTCTGTTTCCATGGTGAACTGTATTTTGGGGTGTAGGCTGTTGAGGTGTGTGAGGAAGTTGTCCAGTTTTTCTTTCCCATGTGGCCAGATTATGAAGGTGTCGTCTACGTATCTGAGCCAGAGTTTGGGTTTGTGATCAGATTTTTCTAGAGCTTGGGTTTCAAAGTGTTCCATGTAGAGGTTGGCAATGACAGGTGAGAGGGGTGATCCCATGGGTGCTCCTTCTGTTTGTTTGTATTTTAACAAAGATCTCCTCACACTCCACCTCAAACTCAGCAACAAGATCCACCCCGCACTTTGGGACAAATCCAAACAACTTGCCATCTGGAGAGCCGAAACACAGACCACCTTCAAGACAGATACACACACCAACAAACTCCGAAGACTACAAGAACGCCAGAAACAAACCCCTCCTCCCTCACAGCCACACATGAAGCAGACAGTGCATAACATCTCAGATAGGATCCTCACCAAAGCCGAAACCAATGTCCTTTCCAAAGGATTCAACTTTGCAGTCGCTCCCAAACACATCCCCACTGAAACCATTATATGTGGAGTTGAAACCAGCCTGACCAAAATCAACCCCGACGACGCCAACAGAATCAGACTCGAAATCACCAACATCCTCTGCACCAGCAAGCCACCCAAAAGCAACTTACCCAAAGAGGAACAGACAGCACTACGTAACCTTAAAGAAGACACCAGCATAATAATCCTACCAGCAGACAAGGGCAACGCCACGGTGGTTATGAACACATCTGACTACCAAACCAAATTAACCCACCTACTCCAAGACTCCACATACAAAACCCTAAATACAGATCCCACCACCTACCTGGAAAAAACCACCAGATCCAAAATAAAAGCCTCCCCCATTAGCAAAGAGATCCAGCAAAGAATCATTCCCAGAGAGAAATCATCCAGATGCCCCAAACTCTATGGTCTCCCCAAGATACACAAAGGAAGGAACCCCACTCAGACCTATAGTCAGCTCCATAGGCTCACCTCTACAAAACCTAGCCAAATTTCTCGCCAAACAACTACAGCCCTATGCAGAATCCATCACCTCACACGTAAAAAACTCATTCCAGTTTATAGAGATCATAAAGAAACAAAACTTACAGCCCAGCGACCTACTAGTGAGCTTCGATGTCATATCCCTCTTCACCCAAGTGCCTATCAAAGAAGCCTTGACAGCTATTCAAAACAAATATAACCCCCCCAAACACATCTTAGATCTGACCAACCACTGCCTATCCAACACATACTTCATCTATAATGGACAAAAATACAAACAAACAGAAGGAGCACCCATGGGATCACCCCTCTCACCTGTCATTGCCAACCTCTACATGGAACACTTTGAAACCCAAGCTCTAGAAAAATCGGATCACAAACCCAAACTCTGGCTCAGATACGTAGACGACACCTTCATAATCTGGCCACATGGAAAGAAAAACTGGACAACTTCCTCACACACCTCAACAGCCTACACCCCAAAATACAGTTCACCATGGAAACAGAAGCTAACAACCAACTTCCCTTCCTGGATGTCTTAGTCTACAAGAAATCCAATGGCTCCCTAGGACACACCATCTACCAGAAGAAAACACACACAAACCGCTATCTGCACGCTCTCTCACACCACCACCCAGCACAGATCAACTCTGTAGCCAAGACACTCATCTCCAGAACAAAACGCTTAGCTGACGAACAACACCTAAAACCGAACTACACACTCTCACCAATGTACTAACATCCAATGGATTCCATAGAAATAAGATTACAAACCTAATCCAAAAAGAAACCCCACTAAAATCCAAGACAAAGAACAAGAAAACGGCAAAGCCCTCCTCCCATACATAAAAGGCACCACAGACAGAATCAGTAAGATCCTCCATAAACACAACATCAAAACAGCATTCTGCACAAACAGAAAAATATCCACCATCCTTAGAAACCCCAAAGATAAAATTGAATTAGAAAATCAAGGAGTATACGAAATCCCATGCACCACTTGTCCCACCACATACATCGGACAAACCAACAGAAGAATAAGTGCACGCATTGAAGAACATAAGAACTCAATCAAAAAAGAGGAACCAACATCTTCCCTGGTCCAACACCTTAAAGCTACAGGACATGAAATTGACTTTAAAAATACCAGAACCATTGCCAAAAGTGAACATTTTAATAACAGAATAATCAGAGAAGCCATCGAGATAGAAAAACGCCCACACAGCATGAACAAGCGAGATGATACCTCCCGCCTACCAGCCATTTGGAAACCCGCCCTCATTGACAAACGACTCCCTAACACAAAAAATGATACCAGACCCACACTCACAAAAACCACACAGGAGGTCACCACCAAACATCCACGCAAAAAACAAACCCAAAGCCACACTGACTATGAGGCACGACCACAAACCAGAAGCCAGACCACAGCTGCATCATTAGCCACTTTAAACCCCCCCAATCCATACATGAAGCAAACTGACACCCTCCATGAAGAGGAAGCACGACCACGAACGCGAAGCCAAGGAATGGCAGGGCAGCCCAAAATCTTGAATCCCTCTGCAACTCAGACTAACCTGAGCACAACCAAACAGAACACTCCCCCAGCCAATCAGAGCACAGCCAACCCCCCAGCCAATCAGAGCACAGCCAACCCCCCAGCCAATCAGAGCACAGCCACGCCCAGAGCACAGCCACGCCCCTAACCAATCAGAACACACCTCCACCCAATCAGAACACAGCCAAGCTCCCACCCAATCAGTTCATACCCCCACTGGCAGTTAAAAGGAAGAAACAGCTAAGACCACACATTGCTGCTCGAGGCACGAAGCTGAAAGCACCAGCCTGAAGATGACGAATGGGACTTCGTCGAAACGTCGCCAAGACACTTCCAATTTTACGTGGGAGAAAACCCGAACAACCAAAGACCTACATACAAATACCCGCGAAAACCTCAGAAAACATATATATATATATACATACACATACACACTTACAAACATACACACACACAAGCACAAATATACACAATTTAATGAAAAAAATGAACAAAAGAGTTTTTAAAAAGTTCATTGACACATGATCATCAGTAGTGAAAATAGAATGGTGGCTAATTTATTTAGGAAAGGAGAAATGCCTGCACTCTTGAACAGAGTCATTCTATTGCAGATCCACTTGCATATCTACTTCTCTAAGTATTCCTTAGAAACTTAAACAAGAAAATCCATGCACAAAAATGCATATTCCAAATTTGCATATTTACAAAACAAAGTTCAGGATATCATCCTCCAAAGCAGCAAAACCCCAAACCCCAATGGAAGATGCAGACTGGATATGGAATGCTTAAACCAGGAGTCTTCAAACGTGGCCCTTTTATGACTTGCAGACTTCAACTCCCAGAATTCCTCAGTCAGGCATGCTGGCTGAGGAATTCTGGGAGTTGAAGTCCGCAAGTCATAAAAAGGCCAAGTTTGAAGACCTCTGGCTTAAACCAATACTGGTTGGGGAAATGGAGAACCAGCGTATGAAGGAGCAAGTGAATGGCCCATCCTGAAAGAAGAAATGTATTGCTGTAGAATTGTAATCCTGCAATTTTATTTTATTATTACACAAATGTTAAAGTAAAACAATACCAGTTTATTCATGCAGACCTACTTGAACCTCAAATGTACAGTATATTCTTATTCTTGCAGCAATATCAACCACAAACATATGCCAGTTATCAAAGAGCAGGAATTGTGTTGGTGGAAGATAAGGTAATTTTTTGGGTAAATCATGTATTGCAAGATACTCTTCCATCAGTAATTCTGAGTCATTTTCCAACAGAATCTTGGAGTGTGATTTAGTATTTCTAAGTCAACAACACAGCTGCATTGAGAGCTTAGTCATCATTTGCCATTTTAGCAATGCTTGGATCCTAGAATTGCTCCAAACTATAATTGTGTGTAGGAGAGGGGGAAATGGCTTCCAGCACTAAAATCAATCTACTATAGCAGTATAATAGTCCCTCTTCCTTTAAGCTCTCCAGAGAGATTTACAGAAGTTGCATTTTGTCATGCCCCTGTATATAAGGTTTTACATGACTTTTACCATCTCTCTTGGAAGCGGTGGGAGGGGGGAAAGGTTTTTCCTTTTTTGTAAATGTCTGTAAATTCTATTCTGGATAAAGGGTTCAAACCCTCTAGGATAACATCTGGCTATGCATGTGTAACAATTTTTAATGAGGATGAAACCAATTTATGTATTGCCTCCTGCTGGCCAATATGACCAACATCAATAAACATGTTGGAGAAAGCTAAGTGAGTGAGACAAATTTAAATTTCAGTTCAAATCTGGTAGAAGCAGACCCTCAACACTAATGTATAAGAATGAAATATGAGGGCCTCTAAAGCTACAAATGAGAACATTTTAATTATTTTATTCTTGTTTATGACTTTTTATTATAATATTTGGATATGGCTTTTATGCTTGTATGGCTGTCCAGAGTCACTCTGTGAAGGACATGGATGGTTCCTAAATACAATACATATATTAAACAAAGAAATAAACATTATGTATTTTAGTGTGTGTAACATGGCAGAGTATTGCCCCCAGGCCCCCTGTGTGTTTATTGAATTTTTAATCTGAGGGAGAGTGGGAGTTTGTTGCTTTATGAGCCCTACAAGTTTTGGCTGTGATGCAGGTGATTATGTAAGTTTAAATAATCAATCAATCAATCAATCAATCATAATTGCTGTACTAACAGAATTTTTTTTTCTTCATAGTAAAGCAGTAATAATGCACAGGATCTCAGGCAGTATTCAGAAGAATTCCATCCGCCCATACAAGCAAAATACAAAACCAAAACAATTCTTATGGAACTTGACGGGGTGAATGTGGAGAGAACGAGTCCCACACTCGACCTTAAAGGAAAAAAATCTTCCTTTTCTGCTCCTTGTTAAGCACACTTGGACTGCAGTAATGAGCTCCATATATCAATAAAGGCGAGGTGAAGACTTCACAATTTTTGTTTATTTCATTTGTTTTTCAAATTTTTAGAGCCGCCCATCTCACCAGCGTGACTCTGGGCAGCGTAGAGTAAAACAAATCAAATCAATAAAAACATCAATTAAGTTCCATAAGAGTTATTTTGGTTTTGTATTTTGCTTGTAGGGGCAGGTAGAATTCTTCTGAATACTGCATGAGATCCTGTACAATATTACAGCTTTACCATGAAGAAGAAAAAAAAATATAAACACACATCTTAAATAACCATTAGTAGGACCATGGGAAAGTGTTTCAAACACATGTACATAAAAGAGCCATCTCACAGGCTCACTGTTTCTAAGGGATCCCCTAGCCTGCTGGAAAAACTACATTTTGAGAGATTTCAGTAGGGTTAAGGATAATTTTACCTGAGGAGGGGGATGATGTTCCACAGGATAGATGCCATGACAAAAAAGGGCTGATCTTCTGAGTCCCATCAGATGGAACCCCTTAGCAGATGGGACCCATAACATGCCCCTCTTGCCTGACCTGATGGGATGGATAGAAAGAATTGGGGAGAGGTGGCCCTTCAAACAAGTTGACTGTTCTGTCACTTTTCTGTCAAACTATCATTTGAACATTCATATATTTGCACAATCTGCTTATTTGATACTTGGCTTATTCATATTTATTTATGTGCCATAATTTTAAACTAGGAAATATATGCACTTATTGGGAGTTTTGCTGCTCATAGTTCTTTGTGAACTATCAGGAGTACCAGTAAATCTGGTAGTAAGTTCTGAGCTCTTGAATTTTAGATGACATTGGGTTAAGAATATCACACCATCTCAGGAATCTGAATTGAATGTGCTTTTTTTAAAAACAAAACAAAACAAAAAACACTACCATGAATTTTATTACAGTCTACAAAAGATAATGACATCATGTAATCCACAAAACCAGGTTAGATAAAGCATTCAAAGCGATAGCAATCTTATCACTTGTAGCTTGAATTGGGTTTATTGGAATCCATTCATCATTTTCATTACCATCATTTTAATGAGAAAGGTACTCTGCTTCACTTTTAATCTTCCCAACCTATAATATACATCCTGGATATAAAGTAAACAGCAGACATCATTGGGCACATTTTTTGTGTTTTGCTTTGCTTGCAGCAATCTTCAGATAATGAGAACCAAGAGGGCAAACGAAGATATGTAAGGGAGACAGTATCAGCACACTTCAGTCTGAAAATAAAAGTGTCTGGCTGAGTTGTAACATAGTTCAGAAATCCCAAAGGGATAATGTTTGTAACACAAAGTTGAATGATTTTACAATGTGTTAGCGACAGATGCTAGCAAGAATGTGTATGTGTATTGATCAAGTTAAAAATCTGTAGTGGCTGTAAGGTCTGCTTGTCTCATTACACTTTTGCAGTTATGTCTGTCGTTCTGGTTGAATGGGCCAGAGATTCCTAGTGAATTAAGTTTTCCTCTTTATGTGGAATTGTATACATTTATGCGCTTTGATAGAACAGAAGAGTAAAACTGAGACAAAATGCCCTTAGCTCAGCCTTTCCTAAATTTTACCTGTACTTTCACATTCTTGTCTTCCCCACATTTTTCTCAGGAAGAAAATAGATGTGATTTAATATGGGCTTTCATCTATCACCTAACACCATTTCCTCTTTGGTTTTCCTTTCTTAGGTTAACACTGTGTGCTTCCGCGAGCTCTAGCAATGTCCAGGGTTCCCCTTTCTCCACTGCCAATAGCACAATATGACTTTATGAAGATGAAGTTGCCTCAGAGAAAGTCAGGTGAACCCATCAGTGTACTTAACCCAATGCTGTTCATTTCAGCTGACAACAGCTACTTACGTGTGAGGCAGTGCAGATCTGACCTAGCTCTTTTGCCTTCAAGCTGAAAAATGAACTTGGAACCTTTTGTACTATTGACTTTTAACTTCCCCTCTTGTCTGTGCATCTCTTCCCTCAGCCTTTTCTCATTAATAGCTTTATTCTCCTTCCATCCCTCCAAACCATCCTTAAATATCCTTTTTAGCTCTGCCTTCTTTTTTTCAGCTATCACCTCCTCCACTTTGTTCTTTTTTTCAGCAATTACTGACTGAACCCACATTTGTGCACCTCCTCTTTTCACATCTTTGGCATCAGCCTTTTTTTGACAGGTTTTCAGACTTGTTTTGATCTGTTCTGCTCACCAGAACGGCTTTTCCCATAGCTCCTGGAACTAGAAATTCCTTTTGGCAAACTCAAAGCCTACTTCTTTTTGTCCATTCTTTTATTTTCAGTAAGGATGAGTATTACCATGTTTGCTTTTAATAAGATGGGGACAAAGTCATGCAGTATCATTGTAAGCTAGATGACATAACTATAGCTTCCCAGTTTTATGTTCACAAAAATTATGATTGACTGTGACCTTCAAGCCTAATCCTGAACAAAAAAAGTAGATTTATTTGCACTGAACTAAAAATTAGCAGAAATTACAAGAACGGCTATCTGCATAAATGTTCAGCAGATTCTGTAGTATTCTGGAGATGTGATTGCTTTTTGTTCTGGAGCATTTCAAATCTCATGAATTCTTTTATAGTGATTTATTTGTTCTACCCAAGTGCTACAAGAAGAATTTCTGACCTGGTGAAATGTGAGATAAAACATGGCAGATTGAAGGAAGATGACTTTTTCTGCATGGCATCTTCAGCAATCACTGTGCTCAACTAACTTTTGATCACACAGGTACATTTTGCATCCCTTATATGTGACCTATCTTATTCTAACTGTAACAGAATAACAGAGTTGGAAGGGACCTTGTATGTCTTCTAGTCCAACAGCCTACTCCAGCAGGAAACTCTATACCATTTCAGACAAATTGTTGTCCAATCTCTTGTTAAAAACCTTCAGTGTTGGAGCACCCAAAACTTCTGGAGGCAAGTCACTCCATATATTAATTGTTCTAACTGTCAGGAAATTTCTCCTTATTTCTAGATTCTCTTCTTGATTAGTTTACATCCATTGCTCTAGTTTCTTTTTCTATGTTTTGTGAGAGAAAGGTTTTTCAGGACTCTATTTGATCTTCTACTAAGTGTAGAGTTTGTCTCCCAGTTGATGTCAGGTAGTTAAAGTCCCCCATTACTATTGTGGTGTGCTTCCAACACAACTTAGTTAACTGATTAGTAAAACGTTCATCTATTTCCTCTGTTTAGTTATGTGGCCTATAGTATACAACTATGGCAATATCATTCTTTTTTTCCTTTTATAATGACCCAAACACATTCAAGGCAGTTTTTAACATTGTTCTGCTATATATCTATAAAGATATAGTTATTTTTTATATAGAGAGAGCCCAATTCCTCCTCCTCTTTTATTAGGTCTGTTTCTTTTCAACAATTTAAATCCCTCTGGATGTATATTCCATTTATAGGTTTCACCCCACCAGGTTTCATTCCCACCAAGTGGTTCTAGATGTAGATTTTCTACAATTGAACAATCAGCTGAACAATTGAAATATTGAACAATCTGTTCAGAAATTGTGTTGCTCAGAATGTTCACAACAAATGTATGCAACATACCACACACTGTTGCTGAGACAAAATAATTCCTTATCAGGAATCAATTTATAAAGGGGTTTTGTTTTTAGAAAAGGTCAAAACAATTTCTGTTAGTTTATATTGTTTTATTATATGGGTAGATCTGTGCAAATCTTTGGAGAGTTGTATTTATTCATAACCCCTTCTAAGCTGCTTCAGAAAAAAAAACCTTGTCTTTTTTAAAAAAAGAAGCAAAGCTACCATATTAGGTTTCTTTGCCTCACTTTGAAGCTTTTGTTGGAATACATGTTAGAATGTATTTTATATTGCAACAACTATTCATCCAGTAGATGGCAGTGTTTAGTTTGCATATATGGTTATAATCTATGGTTCTTTCTGTTCTGAGGAGAGTTTCCTATGACAGTTGAAACTGTTAAGCAGCGAGGCCCAAGGTGATTGTACAGTATATATTTTATTTGATCAGTATGTCTATATAACCATGCATTACTACCAATCTGAATGGCTATATAATAATCCTCTGCTACCATTTCTATATAATAAAACAGAATTTTCTAACAGGTTATGGACTCAGCATCAATCCATAGGTTAACCCAGAGATATACTCAGATAAACCAGATATAATCCCAGAGGTAAACCCAATATAAATCTAGTATAAGTCCAGATTAGAGGAGAAATATAAAGTTCAGCATAGAATAGAGAAAACATAACTAGCTACAGCAAATAAGTGCAAGATACAGCAACAGAAAGAAGACTGCAGCAGAATAAAAGAAAATGGCCAATAACAAAGCTGAAAAAAAGATTTCATTTGCAAATCTGACACCAGTACTTCCAGTCTTGGAAATTCAAGATGAAAATGCTGCTAATAAGGGAAAGTATATGGAAATATATAAATGAAGCTAGAGCAGAACACCCTTCAGATGAGTGGATAGAGAAAGATCAGAGCACAATCTCCCTTAGCATAGAAGATGATCAAATCATACATATATGTAAATGTGAAATTTCAAAAGAAATGTGGGAAGGATTACAAAAAGTGCATGAAAGAGCTAATCTAAGTAACAAACTTTATTGATTAGAAAGCTATACCAAACCAAGCTGATGAAACACAGGATATGCAGGATCACACAAGGCATACTTTGGAAATGGTTGAACCTGAGAGGTATAGGAAAACAAACAAACAAACAAATAAATGAAATAAAAGATGTTCATGCTAAAGCACTATTACTTAGTGGTTTACAAAAAAGTTATGAAATGCTTGTCACAATGCTTGATACATGTCCAGATAATGAGCTAACATTGGAATATGAGCACAAAACAGAAAGCATTAAACGTGATGGTGCTTCTGTTGCAGAGTCTGCTTTAAAGATGAAAAATAGGAATAAAAACAGTTACATGAAGCAAGAAACATGTGAATGCTTTGTATGCAAGAAAAAGGGTCATAGAAAAGCTGATTTCAGAATCTGGAAAGCTAGAATGCATAAACTACAAAAAGTCAAAAGTGTAAAGAAAGAAACTGATTTTGATTCAGATAATGAATATATTTTTCAATCCAAAAGTTGCACCTCATCTTTGCAGGCATGGTGTGTTGATTCAGGAGCTATGAGTCATATGACAAATGACAGAAATTTCTTTACTGACCTTGACCAAAGTAAAACAGAAAAAATTATCACAGTTAGTGGGCAAATAATAGAATCAGAAGTGCATTTTCTTTATTCTCCTATTTCTCAGATTGTCACCAGAAAGATACTTGTGAAAAATGTATTGTATGTCCCTACTCTTGAAACAATATTTATCAGTGAAGCAGCTCACAAAACAAAGCAAAGTAGTGACCTTCAAAGGGGATAGTTGTGTCATCACAAAAGAGGATCTCTTACTTGCAAGAGCTAAAATTACAGATGAACTGTATTAGCTGAACTGTAGTTAGGTTGTTAATACTGCCAAGGAGGAAAAACATTCAAACTGCATTCACACATGGCACAGACAAACTGGACACAGAAGTCCTGATATAATAAAGAAATTAACTGAGAAAGACTATCCAAGCGGAATGAAAGAAAAAAAACCAGGCCACAAGAGGTTTCAGTCAGGAGATACATCAGAAGCAATAAAGGCATCCCAGCCAAATTTCTGTCCTATGTTGCTCATGAAGAGATGGGAAGGAGAATCCAAAAGAGACAGCAGCTGCCACTTTGGTCTCCCAGCCCAGTCAGAACCAGAGCCTGAGCCCCAGCAGCTCCAGTGCCAGCTCTTTGGAGAGCCAAGACTGAAGCAGCAGAAGCAGCACCAGCTCTATGGACAGCCAGGACAGCAAGAAGAAGAGGAAGAAAAAGGACAAGAAGAAGCATAAGAAACAGGAAACAGAATTAAGATAAGAAATGGGACTATTATAAAGAGTAGTTGTTGAATGGGGGTGTTGGAATACATGTTGGAATGTATTTTATATTGCAACAACTACAGAATTATTCAGCCAGTAAATGGCAGTGTTTAGTTTGCATCTGTGGTTATAATCTATGGTTCCTTATGTTCTGAGGAGAGTTTCCTATGATAGTTGAAATTGTTAAACAGCAAGAAATATGATGATTGTACACTATACATTTTATTTGATCTGTATGGTTATGTAACCATCCTCTGATACCAATCTGCATCATTATATAATAATCCTCTGCTACCATTTCTATATAATAAAACATAATTTTCTAACAACTTTCCCTATAATTTCCTTGACTGCAAGAGCTTACTGTTCATGTATTATGGACATCAGAAGCCCACCCAATATTTTGACAAAACAAATCCTGTCATCTGTGTGCATCACTGCAGTGAATCAGTTATCTTTGCAGCACAGCTACAGTATCTGCACATTTAGTTCATGTAACACTTGTACCATGTTTGTGTATATTGGCTTTTATACATCCATATTTGTTATTTATAAAAATGCTATTACTTAACTTTCTTAGTGATTCTGAGATAAATTTAAGCAAACACCCAAGTGACTACTGTTACGTATATGATATATTCAGTTGTATTTAATTGGGTCCTATTTATATAACTTCTGTAGTTTACCTTGCAATTTTTCTGTATTTATCAGTTTTTATAATACCTTCAAATCTGGAATCATTGTGTATAGTAGCCTAGTTTTAAATATTGTACTAAAAAGATCTCAGAACAATCCCAAAGGAGATTCAGAGGCATGTAACAGTTCGTTTTCCAGCATTTTCCATCCTTATTTTCAGCTTGCAATAATATATCTATTTTTCTATGATTAAGCCTGTTTAACTCAATGAAATTTGATCTTTGGGATCAAAAAACACATGGTTTCTGTATTACTTTTCAATATCAGTTTAACACTTGATGCTACAATTAAGATTGCTATTTATTAATAATTGTTTTTTTATATTTTGGCTAGAGTAGTAAAGTACATTATTGCCCTTATCTGTTGCCTAATAAGGTAAATCCAAGACATAGAAAAAGTAAAAGAGAAAAAAAGATAGGGAAAGAGATTACTTTAGTACCTTTTCATCATGTTTCTTGTAATCACACATGATGAACCAATCACCCTAATTGTGGTCATGGCAAAATAATTTATCAAGGAGACCTGCAAATTGGAGACAGTCCAATTATTGTTACCCGAAAGCTAGCTGTTTACACTGAATCACAGGTCTCTTGGACCCAAACAAGTTACATAGATGTTGTATAAAATGTCAATTAAATGTTGTATCTTTCATGGTATGAAAACCTTATAGATGTATTCCTTGAAATGCATGATAACAACTTTGACTGATATACAACTTACACGAGACTAATTGTTATTCTAATACAGTAAGTATTCCCTATATTTTGCTGCAGAAATGAGATAAGGAAATGTCTACTCTACTCCAGGCATAACTCTATAATCTGTTATTAGGCATAGATTAATACAATAATAAAACATATTCTTAAAGGTGTGACAAGAGTGATATATCGAGAAATATATGAAGAACAAACATATATACATTAAAAACACTACATCCATATAAGTGAAGAGAGGTTACAGAATTGATCCAACCTGAATTCTCATTCCAACCCACTAAGTATACATGGCTTTACTTCATTTACTGTAATGAAATCCTAAATCCTAAACAAGTACTTCTCTGGAGTCCTTGGTATGCTCTGAGCTTTCTTGAAACATTTCATTACCAAACTAGATACCATCATCAGTTAACCTGTTTAACAGTTTATCACAGTTCAACCCTGAACTACAAATATTTTCTTCTGTAAGTACATCTTCATTCTTCCACACACCAACAATATAGTGCAGTTGCAAAAACATCAAAAATGAAAAGGGTCCTAAAACAAACACAGCTAAGTAACAAGGCAAAAAAACGGTTAACTACAAAATAATTTCCTGAAAATACAAGAAGTTTGTTTGCTTGTTTTATAAGGAAGTACTTACATGTGCGTCTGTATCTGCAAGCAAAAAGTTATTCCTTGGTACCATGGTAACAATCTCTGCTTCAGATTGTACAGAAGAATGAAAACGTATTTCCCCCTTTGAAATAGTTTTCTTTATTTTCCAGCTGCTAATTTTAAAAGGCAGCTCCATTTCTGCCTCCTGTTGGACATTCTGTTTTGGTTTTGTGTGTCACAGAGGCCCTTCAAGGTGGCATTGGTTGGCCATTTAGGGATAAGAAGAAGACACAAATAACAAGAAAATTCTCTGGAATCCTCATTGCTTTAGACTGATACAAAAGGATCACAGGAAAAATAGCTGGAGGTGTTCTGCTGTGATACTAAGGAGGATGTCCTAGAGGCTATATGACTGTTGGGATCTCCCTTTTTTATTCTTGGAGAGGAATATCCATCTATACAAGTTGTCTTCCCATAGCTATGAAACGTTCTGTATGCTGTGCTATATAGCATTGGACTTCTGATCTCAGAGAGGAAAAAAAGAAGGTCTGTTTGAATTTTGCACAGATGTGATTGTGAATGTATGGTCTGCTGCCTCAAGACACCTTCTTAGTAGTAAGAGAGTCACTTCATAAGATTCATGTTCTTAAAAAAAATGTGTGGCAATGCTTGCTAGATGGCATTTTGGTGAATGTATCCAAAATAATTTCTTCCTTTGAACAGTTATATAGACCAGTGTTTTCCGTACTTCCTTTTTTAGATCACTCATTGATGGTGTTTCACATCAATGTGTTTGTTGCAAGAATTTAATTACTCCAGCAATTTCTAGTAACCCCGGTTTATATGCATTGAATGAAAAGTAATAGTTTCTAGGCAAGAATGGCTGCTGCCACGCATCGTGCCTCAGTGGATGAAAGTGCAATAGGATCACCCCAGAGGAAAATAGGAGTCAGTGATGGAGTTATGGTTGGAAGATTCCTGCCCAGCTAATTCTGAGTTGAAGTGTGAAGCCACCAGCAACTTTAATTTCCCACTAGACTATCCATGATCCTCTGGGTCAGTTTTCTTTCTATAAATTATATAGGCTGGTGTTGTTTTCCTTCTCCTCACAATCCATAGAAAAGCCCCAGTGATGCCTTCTCCTCCTTGGCTGACCCATGGAACGGCCTGGCACTTTACTGGAAGGAGAAGGAACCAAGAGAGCTGCAGATCATGAGGAAAACTGCATTCCCCTTTCTCATTCTCATATGTTCCCAAGATTCCCCTCTCTCCAGGGAGGAAGAGGACTCAGCCATTGGTTGCTGGCACCATTCTACCATCCCTACTTTGCTAGCAACTATCCCACTTGTTCCATCATTTTTACTCTCCACATATAACATACATTTGTGCTATTTCCCCTTCCCTCACAGCCCTCAGAAGAGCCCAATAAAGACTCCTTCTCCTCCTCCTCCTCCTCCCACACATCTGCCTGCCAATTTGCTGGGGGAAGGGGTAACAAAGAGACTGGTGGGCTATGAGGAAAACTGCCTCTCTCCTTCCTATTCCAGTATGTTCTCCAAGGGATCCCTCCCTCAATGGAGGAAGAAGGCTCACCTCACCACTGGTGCCCTCTAGCCAGCCCTACCTTATCAGCAGGCATCTATATCACTCCCTTGTTCTTTCCTCATTAGCCACCACCATTAAGAGGTTTCAAATTTCAAATTAGTCCAAAACCAACCAATGACTGCTTGTCTATCATGTCTTGCCATTATCCAACTGGGGACAGGGACAAAAAAAAGGATAGGAAAGAAGGTGGGATATGCCCCTTCCATCTTCCCTTGCACTGAGCCACGGGTGTCAAACTTGCCATGTCAGATGACGTATTGTGACATATCGCAACTTTTTTCACATTGGTGGAGCTGGGGTGGTGTGGCCTCTGCATGATGCAACCGGCCCACGGGCCGGCAGTTTGACAACTCTGCACTAAGCAATCTACAGGTTTCTAGGAAGTATAGTCAGAAGGTGCAGTGGTGCTGAACTGGCCACAATTTCCCCAAATTTCATTCCCATGGGAGTCATAAGTCCCAGTATTTTGTAAGTTAGACCATGTGAATTACCTTGGTTCAATAACTATTGTCCTATACCTTCCAATTTTATTCAAATGAAGGTTACAAGTAAATAGAAACAAGAGTTTAACAATATAGTAGAATACTGTATCAGCTATGGTGTAATGTCTGGTCTGCTTATTTTACAACTTCCCAATTGCTGATAATTTCCTTTTCTGAGATTGATCATTGTTAAATAAAGATCTTTAAATGGTGTTCTATGATAAGCATTTCATTTGTTTTACCTCTTCCAATCCTAGTGTATTATACGGTATCTGATAGTCCATTTTTTTTATCAAGGAGAAAGCTTCTATACAGCCTAGATACTGAAATAAGATGTCATATTGTCTTAGTCTAGAAGTTTGGGATATGTTTGCAAACTTATAATTAACTTATTCTTGTGCACATAATTGGCTTGTTCTTGTTCACAGCAGGCAGTAATACCCATGAAGATTACAAGGTACCCATCTGCCTCTCTGCTTCTCTGGAGTAGAAACCAGGTCAGCCCTACTTAATAAATCTCTGTCCTGTGAGCACTTGGTGAACCTTTCAATTTATCTGTTTTTCACATGGGATAGCTGATGTATCTAATGTAACACTGGGCCTTGTTCCATGCCATATCTCACCTGGAGTGATTTCAACTGCTTGTATTGATAATTGGTTCTGTAACTACAAGACAGTCATAATTGCCACCAAAGGCTGTTTATGGGGTTTGCAAAATGGTTTCAGGGACCTGATTCGTGGAGGTGCTTAATTAAGTACAAGTGCTACTTGGCAACTTCACATGCCTATGATATATATATTATACTTAATTCCGCCCACTTTTGGACTTAATATTCCCTTCTGTCTGCTCTTTGAGGTTTGGTTCCAAACTAAGGATGAGACCTTGCTTGTTAGCTTTCTGAACTGTATTACAAAATGCTTAACTTTTGACTCTGAGAAACCACGAGAGCCACTGTTCATTCAAACCTTCCCTTAGCACTGATTTGTTTTGTACTTTTTTCAATTCAGTGAAATTGGTAGGAACAGTCCTGACTACTGATTGTTTTATTTTTCCTGTCCTTACTAATATTCCTCACCTACACCAGAATAAAAAAAAAAATGGCCTGTTCCAGAGCTGATGTTCTTTAGATATTTATAATTTCCTTAGTTAAAATATTTATATTTCATCCAGCATTCTCTATGTTATTGTTCATAACAATAGTGAAAACCTGGAACCATGAAACAATAAATCAACACTTATGTTAAGAAACATAACAGCAGGAATAAAAGTGTGGAAAATATTGAAAGAGCAAGACTGGAGTTTTTTAGCAGGGGAAAACCCCCCAAACCATAACAACAACAAAATCCTTTGCAATTTCAGAAAATTATTGAAGGCGAAATATACAAGGCAGTAGGAAAGAGAGGGGCATTTTTCAAGGAAAGGCAAAAAATTAAAACCCAACAAACCAAACCAATCTCTATAGGATGGAGAAACAGATGTACATACCTCCTTTGATGGTAGTACAAATCAGAATGGCATAGAAAAAAAAGAGATTCTCCATTTGCATTCCTTCTATCCCGTCTTGTGCAATTGCCCAGCCAATACTGAAAATCCATTTCTGCATAAAGCTGGAATGAATGGAGCAATTTTTTCCTTACTGAATGGGGGGTGGGGGGGAGTCAGGTGCACATTTTATTGGAAATATCCTGTACTGCATAAAAAATATACTTTGTGTTCAATCCATTATTCATTAATGCAGTGCTATGTGCTGAATAGGCTACAATTCCAAACCTCAGATAATTAGCAGGTTAGCAGTTATGCTATTTACTGCTTCGAACACAATCAAAGAGCAGCGACGGAGAGGTGCTTAGCAATGTTCTACCTATAGACCACGAACCTAATGATGTTACCATTCAGTAGGCAGGTTAAAATAGGCACCTTTTTACTGGCACAGTGTTTAATGTCACTAAGTGCCCTTTGCATAGAGATTCATGGCAATTGTTTCTGCACAGAGAAAGAAAGCCCATGGGGCTACATGGATACTCCAGCAGTCTATTTGCTGCTCCCCCACCCACAATTCCATCCAAGGAAATTAAGCAAAACACGGACCAAAATCTGGGCCAGAACAGGCAATTACCACAGAAGTATAATCTGCTTTCAGTCCAAAGTTCACAATAACGTAGGCAGTAGCATTAAACTTAACCTTAGATGAGCAAGTTTGGAAAAAGTTTTAAGCATTCAGCTATAAGACAAGGCTGCAGAGGTTCTCTTCAAAAACAAAATATTTCATTAGAAAGTGTTTATATATATTGCTGAGCCTCTATAAAGAGTATAGAGAAGAGCAACAAAGATGATTAGGGGACTGGGGGCTAAAGCATATAAGGAAAGGCTGCTGGAATTGGGTATGTCTATTTTAATGAAGAGAAAGACGAGGGGGGACATGATAGCAGTGTTCCAATATCTCAGGGGATGCCACAGAGAAGAGGGAGTCAAGCTATTCTCCAAAGCATCTGAATGCAATGGATGGAAACTAACCAAGGAGAGAAGCAACCTAGAACTAAGGAGAAACTTCCTGACAGTTAGAACAATTAACCAGTGGAACAACCTGTCTCCAAAAGTGGTGAATGCTTCAACACTGGAAGTTTTTAAGAAGAGACTGGACAGTCATTTGTCTGAAATGATATAGGATTTCCTGCCTGAGCAAGGGTTGGACTAGATGACCTTCAAGGTACCTTCTAACTTTAATATATATATATATGTATATACACTTTGCCCATCTAAGGCCATCAGAGGTGCCTTTGTTGTTGTTGTTGTTAATTGCGAAGTCATGTCCGACCCATTGCGACCCCATGGGCAATGTTCCTCCAGGTCTTCCTGTCCTCTACCATCTTCTGGAGTCCATTTAAGTTCACACCTACTGCTTCAGTGACTCCATCCAGCCATCTCATTCTCTGTCGTCCCCTTCTTCTATTGCCCTCAATCTTTCCCAGCATTAGGCCCTTCTCCAGTGAATTCTTCCTTCTCATCAGGTGGCCAAAGTATTTGAGTTTCAACTTCAGGATCTGGCCTTCTAAAGAGCAGTCGGGGTTGATCTCTTCTAGGACTGACCGGTTTGAACGCCTTGCAGTCCAAGGGACTCGCAGGAGTCTTCTCCAGCACCATAGTTCAAAGGCCTCAATTTTTTGGCGCTCAGCCTTTCTTATGGTCCAACTTTCACAGCCATACATTGCAACTGGGAAAACCATGGCCTGGACTATACGCACTTTTGTTGGCAGGGTGATGTCTCTGCTTTTTAGAATGCTGTCTAGATTTGCCATAGCTTTCCTCCCCAGGAGCAAGCGTCTTTTAATTTCTTGGCTGCAGTCCCCATCTGAGGTGATCTTGGAGCCCAGAAAAATAAAATCTGTCACTACCTCCATTTCTTCCCCATCTATTTGCCAGGAATTGAGAGGGCCGGATGCCATGATTTTGGTTTTCTTAATGTTGAGTTTCAAGCCAACTTTTGCACTCTCCTTCTTCACCCGCATCAAGAGGCTCTTTAGTTCCTCTTCACTTTCTGCCATTAGAGTGGTATCATCTGCATATCTTAGGTTGTTGATATTTCTCCCGGCAATCTTAATTCCAACTTTTGATTCATCTAGCCCTGCCTTTCTCATGATGTGCTCTGCATATAAGTTAAATAGGCAGGGCGACAGTGTACAGCCTTGCCGGACTCCTTTTCCAATTTTGAACCAATCAGTGGTTCCATGTCCGGTTCTCACTGTTGCTTCTTGACCCCCATCTAGGTTTCTCAAGAGACAAATGAGATGGTCTGGTACTCCCATCTCTTTAAGAACTTGCCACAATTTGTTGTGATCCACACAATCAAAGGCTTTTGCATAGTCAATGAAGCAGAGAGGTGCCTTAGTCTTGCTCAAAATGTAGGATTGTGCAAGAGTAATAGTAGCTTCTGAGTGATCATTATAACCAGGAGTTCTTTCCTGCAGCTTTGAATTCCTGTACCTTTTCATTTGGGACTTTGGTCCAAAGCTGCTGCTGCTTCCACGGGTTCAGAAATTACGGGAACAGAATTTAACCAGAAGCCTGAGGAAGCAGGACACAAGCTTGTGGCAGCTGGTTCTTCCCTGAACCTTGGCCACTGGATTCAGTAGTTTCTGTAGTCCCTCTTCAAGGACAATCTATTCATGATAACTGCGATTGACATTTTTGAATCTTTGTTTATTGGAGTGATAAGTGAGTTAATTTTAACAAGGAAAATGGTTGCTTCAAGCACTGCAGAGAATTAAAGTATTTATGATATCTTTTCAAACCCTTTGCAAATCAATTGATTTTTACCACTGTGGGTTTTAAGATTATTATATTGTAATCACTCTCCAAATCCCCATTGCAATAGAGATTTTACGTGATTTTTATTTTTCTTTTTAAACTATTTTATTTATTGAAATGACCAGACATCTGACAAAAAAGAAAACCAAGAATTTTTCCATAAAAAACTGAATATGAGGCTTTGGAGTAACATAAATATTTGTAAAAAAAATCTAACATTGTAATAAGTTTATTTGAATTCAGTCCATTACAAGATAGCATGACATAAAAAGAATAAAAATAATAGTAATAAAAAGAAGTGTGACAGGCATAAAAAGAAGTGTAACATGTGAAATTAACTTGAAGTAAAAGCAGTCCTATAATCTGGAACTTAACATTTTATTTCTAAGTTTCAAGGAGAGTCTAGGAAAAGTGGCAACTAATAAATGTAATCATGCCCATGAAAAGGTAATTCATTTGTCCTGCCTGCAACCCCTGAAGTCTGTCTGTCACCAGAGCTTTTTTTTCTAATCACATGATGGATAGGGTAGTAGAAGACATAATGAATTATATCCTTTATTTGGTCAGCATGACAGAGGCAAAGATGTCTCTAGTAGGCATTTGCAAAACCTCCCTTTGTGATCTGCTAAAGTCATAGTCTGTAAAGAGAGGTATATAAAATCCTTTCTTATTGGATCACTGTTAATATTTATGAGAGAATGGGAGAAGACTGTACATTTTGGTTAATGGCAGAATAAAAATGTAGATGACTATCACAAAGACACCTCCGTATTGGCATCTGATTTGTGAAGCCATTGTGTAACATTTCCTTAGCAAGACTAAGTTCCCCCATGTAGTGGCTGAGCCCTCTCTGTGGGCACATGTGCTGTCACCCCAGTCCTAGGCCTTCAGCTGGGTTTTATAAAATCTTTTTGCTTTAGGCCTCCACCGCCATGTGCAAAAAAAAAAAAGGTTCAATCAATCAATCAATCAATTTCAACTTCTCGCCAGAAAAAAAAAGATCTTGCAAAGTTGGAATTGATTGATTGAACTTTTTAGTCCCACCCAGTCTGCCGTTACCACTGCAGCCATGCCCAGCCAATGGGCCACACCCAGCCAATGGGCCACACCCAGCCAATGGGCCACACCCAGCCAATGGGCCACACCCACCCGCCACCCGACGATGTGTAAGTGGGTTTTGGGTTGCAGTTTGGGCACTCGATCTCTAAAAGGTTCACCATCACTGACCTGGATGCTTAAGCGGCAGTTCTGCTGCTAAAATCAAATAAATCTTTTGATATCAATCTCTTGCCATAGCTTGCAGCCATTTTATTTAAAGTTGGAAACTTTTCTCTGTAATCAAATTAAGCTGCCACTGCTCAATTACATATCCAAGCAAATGTGGCAAGGAATAGCATAGTTCATCATGGCTTAGTTACTCCTAAAGAGGTCTCTTTTGTGGTGTCCCCTGGACTGCCGAACCTGCTTCCCTGCAGCTTAAGAAAGCTTCTTATATTCCATTCTTAAACCCTCCCATTAGACCTTTGGCTCTATTTGCTTGTAGGACTCCATTTGCATTATTTGCTTACCTGTATTTTGCATGTGAAAAACTGATTATTGTTTGTCTTTGATTTTTTTTTTTACTTTTATTTATACAATGTCCAGAGTATTGTGATTGGCACAGTTTACAAATATTGTAAATAAAGTAGGAGAGTTAAATACTATTGCCTAAAAGCATCTGTGCTGATTTCAGACACTCCATAATAACAGCCTTCTGGTATTGCTTTGACATGAATAAAACATAGATGCATGAAAGAACATTTATAGTGTTTAAGCACATCAAGCAAAAAATAACTTGGAAGTGGAACAGCTTGTTTAGATTACAAGTAGTGAACAATCTTTCTAGATAAAGTTGCATCTTTAAGACAAATCAATATATTGGTTTTTAATTGTTCCCACATTTGGATTTGTTTTCAGGAATAAAAAGTGAGATAGCAATGATAAATAGATAAAAATACAGATCTCAAAATGATAGTCTTCATGTGATTAATTTTCATCCTGGAAGATCATATTACACTATGCTTTCTATTAGCCTAATCAGTTTCTTAATAGCATCTTCCTATATCTTATCAAGCTCTCATAAACTTTGTTCAAGTTATTGAAAAGCTTAAAATATATAGATTTGAAAGAAAAATTTTTACAAGAACCGATATTAGGAACTTCAGTTTTCGATTGGAGCTGCACACTAACTAGTGTACATTCACACATAGGGAATGAAACATTTTCATAGTTTCTAGGATCTCATATGTAAAAACAGAAGAGAAGAAAATTGAGTGAGATTAATCTTCAGCTAGGAGCTGGACAAGCTAGAGAAATCATGAATTCTCAAGAGCTCCTTCTGTACTACAAGGGCACTTGATAAAGGATAACATTTCTTCAAATTCCATGTATCCCTGCCAAGGCTTTGGAAGAAACAGACTGTAATGAGAGATTAGCTTACATAGACAAAGCCAGTAAGAATTAACACAAAAGAGCTTAAGTGCTGAGAACTGAACAATGAATAATGAAGGCCGTATTGCTTTCTTCTGCAGTCAATTTCACTATGGCGCTTCTTGTACAAAATATTTTGGTTCAGAAGAATAGCACCTGAACTACACAATTGTATATGAGATCAGAAATGTGATATTACTGCCCTAATTTGGAGTCAGAGCAAAATCTACTTCTCAGTAGTACTACTATTACTATTACTACTATTACTATTACTTACTACAAAACTTCTGGTTGACCATAATTTAATAAACTTGCATATCAACTGATTCCCAGAGAATAGGATGGCTACTTTGAAATTCATTCTTGCAAATCCAAAAGGTGCTTTTTCAAAAGACAAATGGACTTTGTTTTTTCTTGAAGATGCTTCACTTCTCATCCAAGAAGCTTCTTGGATGACAAGCAAAATGTCTTTAAGGAAAAACAAATTCCAGTTGACTCTTAAAAAAGCACCTTTGGGACAACCATGACCTGGATGACTTAGAATCTCCACAGATTTCATTCTTGCAAAATTTCAATTGGAGGAATTATTCATAGTCTCTTTTTCTGCATGGAGACTTTGGGATTTCACAAGATTGTTTGCTGCAAACCAGGAAGAATGAATGCTATTTGAGAAAAAAATAGAGTACATGAACTTCAAGCTCCAATCTTCAAGGACAATCTTCTCCCAATGAAATGGTGATAACAATCAGTTCAATGCCACATTTAGTAATAATGTAATTATCATCTTTTCAACAGGATGGGAATTACATGCACTTTATTAAATTACAATTAAAAAAATGTATTTCAGTGCAGTCCAAAGACTTTGTTCTTTGGAAGCTAGCAGATCAGTATCAAAAGGTGCTTATATGAGATCTCTTATTTTCCTATTCAGAAGTCTCTTAATTAATCATGTTAGAGGTTTTTCTTTCCATCTCTCTGTATGACAATAAATTCATTAATAAAATGGAACCTAATATATCCAAGGCCTCTGATTCATTATCAGTGCAAATGAACATTCATTTGTTAAATGAAAAATAATTTACTATTAACTGCAATCCTCACCTTTAATAAAATTAGATCAAAAAAGTTTTACAGAAAAACATCACGTCATCACAGCAATTACACACAATTGTATAACATTGGAGATATTGTATACATTTCACTGAAAATCTGAAATGTTCTTAACATTCCATTGATGCTCCCACTAATTTTATATATATATATATAAACCACACCCACCCCATTGCCGGCAATGGAGAAAAAGCTCCAATACGTTGTGCGATGTCATGTGACATTGCGAGTTTGACATGTCTGCATTAGAGCATCAGAACCTTTTAATTTTAAGTTCATCAAAAGTTTATATACTTTTTTTAAAAAAATAAGATTTTTTCCCCATAAGAAAATGTACAAAGTCTATATAAAAGCCATATTTTAAATAGGCCAATTGAAAAGGTTATTTTTTAACCTTTAACCACATCATCATCATCCAGCTTGTGAAAGCTCCAGATTTTCTCAATAGTCAAACAAAGACAAAGGCTAGAAGACAGCAGAAATTGAGGGTTACATAGCCAATTTTTAAAGAGAAAATGTGATTGGAGAACATTCAGTTGAAGCTGTTTCAAATTTCAGGCCAGCAGGCATAAGACTAGAGTCACATATTGTGCTAAATCATTATTTGCTTAATTATGGAATAAACCACAGTTGGCTGGGCTCCTACAGTGCATTAATCTATAAATTATGGTATATAAACCACAATGGTTTGATCCATATAACACATTAAATCAAAGCCAAACAAGGCTTATTACGGCTAAGTGTTATGTAACCCGGGCTTAAAGGAGCGGTAGAGTAATTTAAAACTCTTTTAGTGCCTAGCAAAGTCAATCTAATGTATGTTCTATTTTTAAATGTTGACCATGCAGGTTTCACCCCCTAACCAAGAGGAGTAGGGGAAGCAGCAGAGGAAACTTTTGCTTCCTCAGCTGCTTCCCCCACTTTGCAGAAGAGCTTGGTTGATGAACAGATTAGGAGATTCTGAACACATGCCTCATATGTGTGACCTTTGTTGTTGTTTTAATCATTCAGCCATGTCTGACACTTAGCAACTTGATAGGTAAGTGCTCCCCATGCTACCCTGTCAAGCATAGCTTCTTTCAGTTGTTGGATGTTCCTCTTTGTATCAGTTTTGATGTTATCAAGCCAGCATGTTTTCTTTGTCCCTTCTTCTTGTTCCACTTACCATTCCTGGCATCACTGACTTCTCTAACGAACTTGCATGCATGACATGGCCAAAGTAAATCAGGTGTCGTCTTAAAGTTTTTGGCTTCTAGTGATGTGTTTGGTTTTACATACAATTCGTATGTGTGACATTTAAATTATAGGTAATATGTTAATATATATTTTGGACATTTTCCCTACTAATAAGGATTGTGAGAATCAAATCATCCACTGCATTTTAAACAATTGGTATAAACTTAGTATATAAGCAGCACTTAGGAAATAGGTACTGTTGCGTCCTTGGCGGAAAACAGACACGAGAAGCAGCTGGAGTTCTCAGTTTCTTTTATTCAGCGTTCAGCTTACAGGAAGATGGCTTCAGCCTCGCCCAAACGCCTCGCAGCCTCTTATATAGGCAACTCCCGGGTAAATGGGTTACTTTTCCCGCGCCAGCACCCGCGCATGCGCACGGCGCTGGCGACAGCCTGTCTGGTCCCGGGCAGCTTTGCACCTGCCCGGGACTGCCTGCAAACGCCCGAGCCGTTTGCAAAGGCTCGGGACATAACACCCCTTTCCCCCGGGCTAAAACTACTACCAACATACAACATTTATTTTATATGACATTTTGTTCCCCAGTGCTCCCACTGTTTACTGGCCTTTGCCTTGCCAGCAATGTTATGTAGTCTTCTAGGTACTTGGGAGATTTCTTTGCTCTCTGTGACCTTCTTAGCTGTGGATTACTGGCATAAGTCCCCTGACTGGAGGGAGGCGTGAGCCTGTTCTCTCTATTGTGTCCTGGTGTCTTCCAAGGACTGTGCCCCGATGCCTGGCCTGCTTGCTTGCCCACCGGGCTCGTCAGGCCAGGGCTTCTGTTACTTTGTGACCTGGTTGACCTACCTAGCTGTAGACCCTCAGGCCCCTTGAAGTGATAGCCGCTGCTGGGCGTCTCTGTAGAACCTCCTAGGTCAGTCCAAGACCTGTCAGGAGGCTGTCCATTCCCTGAACCCCATTCTGTGTTCGGGCTCGTGTGGGTTTCTGTACTTTCCCAAAACTCAGGTGTTCCCTGATTTGTGCTAGGGTTGTTGTAGTCGGGACTTGGTTCCTCGACTAACTCTGTGTATGTTTGACCCCCTGTAGGATTTGGGGTAAGGTCAGGCCAACCTTGGGAATTGTGTGCCAGTTCTCTTGCGGGGAATGATTTGTTGGGATGCCCCCGGGTATCCTCCGTTGCTGGAGTGCTGTGTGATGTGTGTGGAAAGTGAGTATGCCCCCGGGGTGACTCCCTGGCTGGAGTAGGCGTGGATGCCTGGTAGTTAGGTAAGCTCATGGAATTCCTGTTCGGAGCTCTCGCGGAACCCTGGGATGGGCCGTTTGTGGCTCCCTCAGTGGAGATGGGCAGCAGCTCGTGCCCTTCCCTTTGCTCCAAAGGGTCCCCCTCCCCCCCTGGAAAAGACCCAGGAGTCTCAGCAGAAAAGTCTCGCCTAGAGCGAAGTTGGTCGATGTGCCGACGCAGGACACGACCGTTGTCCAGGGCAACCTCGTAGGAGAGAGGACCTGTGATCCTGGACACAGAAGCGGGGACCCATGTATGACCAGGCCCGTAATTGCGAGCCCAAACCGGGGCACCCACAAGTAGTTGTCTAGGTGCCCTAGGATGTGAGGTAGATGAAGGCAGTCTGTCCGGATGCAACCGGTCAAGTCTAGTAGTAAGTTGGCGCCCCCAACGAAGTTCAGCTGGACTTCTCCCTGTAGAAGTGGACGGTGTGGTGCGATAAGAAAGGAGAAAGTCAGCCAACCTGTGATGCCAGTCCCCGTAGGTGAGTCTCTTCAAGGCGTCCTTTGCGATGCGCACCATGCGTTCAGCCATACCGTTGGTGGACGGGTGAAAAGGCGCAGACGTGGCATGACGAATCAGGTTTGCCTGTAAGAAAGCTTGGAATTCGGAGGAGGTGAATTGAGGGCCGTTGTCGGACACAATGACATCTGGCAGCCCGTGTGCAGCAAAAATCCCCCTCAGTACCTGAATAGTCTTTGCAGTGGTGGTGGATGAGACAGGCACAACCTCAAGCCATTTTGAATGGCTGTCAACAAGGACCAAGAAGAACTGGCCCTGAAAGGGCCCAGCGTAGTCAATGTGCACCCTAGACCATGGGGACTGTGTTTCCTCCCATCTATGCACAGGAGCTTGGGGCATCTCTGGGCGAGATCGTTGGCACAGGTGGCATGCGTGTACCTTAGCTTCAATATCTTTATCTAAACCAGGCCACCACAAGTGGCTTCGTGCAAGAGCCTTCATACGAACAATGCCAGGATGACCCTCGTGGAGGGATTCTAAGACCCTAGTCCTCATTGAGGTGGGAATGACAACTCTGTTTCCCCAAAGCAGACAACCCTGAGAAAGGGACAGTTCGTTCCTTTTGGACCAGAAACTCTGAAACTCAGGACTAGGGCAGTGCTCAGGCCACCCGGACAGGACCCAGGAGCGGACACGTGAAAGTGTGTGATCTGTACCTGTTTCAGCGGTAACATCCCTGGCACTAAGAGGGAGCTCGGGCAAGGCTTGGATTGATAGAATGTTGACAGCTGGCGCGGGGTCAGCTTCTACTACTGGCAGAGGCAATCTACTGAGGCCATCAGCATGGCCCATTTCTTTCCCAGGCTTGTGGAGTAATGAAAAATCATATGCAGACAAAAAAATAGACCACCTAAGCATTCTAGGGGAAATGATGTGGGGAGTCTGCTTACGTGTGGTAAACAGTCCCAGCAGAGGCTTATGGTCAGTGAAGACCGTGAAATGCCTGCCATATAGAAAATCGTGGAATTTTTTAATTCCAGCAACAACAGCCAGAGCCTCCCTGTCTATCTGAGCGTAGTTGCGCTCGGCAGAAGACAGTGTTCTGGAGTAGTATGCAATAGGAACCTGAGTTCCATCAGACCTGAGGTGACTCAGGACAGCTCCAACCCCGTAGGGGGATGCATCACAAGCGATGCACACAGGAAGAGACTCGTTGAAATGTGCAAGAACACTGTTAGAAGTGAGCAAGGCCTTGACTTCTTTAAAGCAAGCCTCATGTGCTTGTGACCACAGCCACACAGCTTGTTTGTCTAGTAGCCTGTGAAGAGGCTCAGCTACACTAGCTTTATGTGGAAGAAAAGAATTGTAGAAATTCAGGAGGCCTAGGAAGGCCTGAAGTTCGGCCTTAGACTTTGGCCTGGGTGCTTCTAAAATAGCAGTTAGTTTGGATTCAGCAGGATGAATCCCAGCAGCATCAATTTTGAATCCCAGAAATTCAGTAGAAGGCACCCCGATCTTGCATTTGTCTTTTCTGAGCTTGAGGCCTGATTCCCTGAATCTTAACAGGACAGCCCTAAGTCTTTCAGCTAGAATGTGTGTGGAGTCTCCTGCAATCAAGACATCGTCAAAGTAGGGGCAGACCCCTGGTATACCTCGTAGTGTGTTTTCCATTACGCTTTGGAAAATCCCAGGAGCGACATTTACTCCAAACTGTAGCCTTTTTACTTTAAAGGCTCCCCTGTGGGTCACAATGGTCTGAGCTATGGCAGCATCATCATCAACAGGCAGCTGTTGATATGCTTGAGCTAGGTCAAGCTTTGCAAAAACACGCCCCCCCTTGAGAGAGGCCAGGATGTGACTGACCACAGGAACAGGATAGGCATGTTGCTGCAATGCCTTATTGAGTGTGCATTTGTAATCAGCACAAATGCGAATGTCCCCATTTGCCTTTAGAGGCGTGACAATGGGGGTCTCCCACGGGCTGGAATCAACAGGTTCTAGGATTCCCTGTTGGATTAGTTTGTCTAGTTCAGTGTCAATCTTACTTTTTAAAGCAAAAGGGACCCTTCTTGCTTTAATCCTAATGGGAGTGACAGTGGGGTCTAGCTTTAAGGACACAGGTGGTCCTTTGAATGTGCCCAGCTGGGGGCTGAAAACATCTGCAAATTCTTTGCAGACTTCCTGTAGGTCGAGTGTTTGTAAGCTGTTGAGTCCTGTGACGTGTATCCCCAGGGCCTCAAACCAATCGAGTCCTATGAGACTCGTTCGTTCACCCCCTACTACTAATAAGTCTAGTGGACCTTCAAAGCTCTTGTATTGCACGTTAAGGGTGGCCTCCCCCTTAACACACACTCTTGAGTTCTGAAAATCTGTTAATACAATATCAGAAGGCCTTAACTTGGCCTTAGACCCACTACTGGAACAAATCTTCCTAAATGTATGCAATGAAATGATGGACAGGGCAGACCCTGTGTCTAGTTCCATAGATAATGGAACCCCTTGTAGCTTCACGTTGAGTGACAGCTTTTTCTTCATGGGCTTGTGTGTGCCTGTTCTACAGATGCTTCTTCGCGAAGCACAAAACCCTACCCTATTCTGGCTGGGGAATCTGGTACCTTTCAGGCGTTCTTCTTGGGGTTGTGCCTTTCGTCGGCTCAGACACACAGCTGCAATATGCCCTTGTTTGCCGCATGCCCGGCAGGTAGCGGAGCGGAACTTGCAGTCGGTTCTCCTGTGGCGACCTCCACAGCCGATGCACTTGAGCGAGCCGAAGAGCTTCCCTTCTGGTTCTCTTCCTTCGCGGGGTGTAGACGGTCGACTTCCTCGTCCGGATCCTCCTCGGAGTTTCGTCGGACGTCTTCCTGGTGCACGGACGCACCCTCTGCACTGTTTCTGATCGGCCGCATGTTTTTGATAGCGCCGCCTGCTGCTTCTTCTGCGGTGACTTCCCTTAAGGCGTCTTGGAAGGATAATTCTTCCTTGGCAAAAAGTCTCTGTTGTAGCTCTCGATGCCTTAGCCCGCACACGAATCGGTCCCTCAGTCGTTCCTCGAGGTCCTTGAACTCGCAGGGCTTGGCGGCCTTCCGTAGCGCGGCGATGTATTCCTTGGCTGTTTCACCGGACCGTTGATCCCTCTGCTCGAAGGTGTGGCGCCATGAGATAACAGACACCTTGGGGTGGAAGTGCTCTTTCAGCAGCTTCTTCAGGTCTGCGTAGCTTACAGACTCTACTGGAACAGGTGCTACAAGATTTTCTGCGATTTCGAAGGCGTCTTGGCCGCAAACGCAAAGCAGGGTGGCGGCCTTCAAGCTATCTTCCCTCACTTGGTTTGCCTTGAAGTAGTTCTCCATTCTGGATACGTAGGACTCCCACCGCTCTGGATGTGAGACGTCGAATTCCGAAAGCCTTCCGATTTTCGCCATCTTCGGATCTTCAGGAGACGGGTCTATCAGCCAGCCTACCCCCGAATGCGCACCGGATTGGCGGGTAGCTGCCGAGTCGACGCCGTTCCTCTTCCGCCGTTCAGGACTCCTCGGGTAAGCTTACACTTCTTCCTTTCCAGGTAGTGCAAGGCATCCCACCTTCGTCGCCAGTGTTGCGTCCTTGGCGGAAAACAGACACGAGAAGCAGCTGGAGTTCTCAGTTTCTTTTATTCAGCGTTCAGCTTACAGGAAGATGGCTTCAGCCTCGCCCAAACGCCTCGCAGCCTCTTATATAGGCAACTCCCGGGTAAATGGGTTACTTTTCCCGCGCCAGCACCCGCGCATGCGCACGGCGCTGGCGACAGCCTGTCTGGTCCCGGGCAGCTTTGCACCTGCCCGGGACTGCCTGCAAACGCCCGAGCCGTTTGCAAAGGCTCGGGACATAACAGGTACATTATTAATCTTCATTTATTATACAGGAAATGAGAGGCCAAATTAGAGCCATGTACTATATAATATTTTCTTGTATTTTCTTGCAACAACCTTCTGAGGTTGATTACGGTGATAGATAGATAGATAATGTAGTTCCCTTTGACCATCTTGAAATAATGCCTGACTCTCAAATTCATAACCATTGAAGAAAGAAGAACGTAAAAGGAAAGCCACCACATCATAGGGGTTACTTAGCAGACTATTTTGGAAAATCAAACATGGGATTTTTGATCTTTCTTTCTAAAATAGTTCTTCAGCATGAATAGTTTTTTAGATGCAGTTAAAATTACATTCCTCTGGCTCAAACACATATCTGGGCAGTAAAAGTTTTCTCATAGTAGATGAGTGGAATCACTTCTCTCCCTGTCCTATCTTATTATATAAAAGAACAAATGTTTTGTTTGAATTTTTTTTTTAGGAACAAGAAGAACAACCCAAAAGGCCAACCATTTAACTAGGATCTACACTGAAATTATGGATCTCTTCCTGCAACACATCAAGACTTTCTCCCAAAGTTACATCTTTTTCCTTTGAGATGCTAAGATATCATGCATCATGCTTCCACATGCTTTGTGTATTTTATCTTCCATCTCCCTGCAGAGATTACAAAATGCCTTTCCAAAGTTCTAGTAACTTGTCTGTTTGGATTCAGCAGCTTGGTAAGCATCTTCTTCCTCTTATTGTTCAATTATGTGTGTATATATACTGTACAACTGTCACCTTAATAAACTGCCAGCCCCTGTTAAGGCACCATTTATATCTCACAGTGTGACTGGTTTCTTTTAGAACTGGATATATATTCAGGGTTACAAGGATAGCAATTGACTCAGAGAAATGAAGACAGTAAAGGCTTTTATATTTTTTTTAACCATACAGCAGGGGTCTTCAAACTTGTCCCTTTTATGACTTGTGGACTTCAACTCCCAGAATTCCTCAGCCAGGCATGCTGGCTGAGGGATTCTGGGAATTGAAGTCCACAAGTCATAAAAGGGACAAGTTTGAAGATCCCTGCTATACAGAAAAAACTATTTACAATATGTATTTAAAGTAGCCATTTATAAGAAGATGCCAGTGTTTGCTTTCTTCTTAGGTATCCCTCCAGAAAATATTTTCCTTTAATTCTCTTCCTAATGCTTAACTTCTTTCCTTTTCATTCTGTCTCCCTGCCCTATTTCTGTGCTTATCAAGAGAGAGTGAAAGGAAGGAATGCACAGGATTTATAAATGAGTAGTCAACGCTGCTCAACAACTTTCCTTGGAGAAAGAATCTATCTCAGGAGCTTTCTGCCCATCCTTCCCCACATACTAGGGCTTCACCAAAGACTCTGACTCTCTTTCTGTATCCAGCTGTCTTTCTCCCTCCCGTCTTGGATCCTGGCTGCAAATATAATATCTCTGGGATTTTGCTTCTCTTCCTCCAAGGAAGCCACACGTGGAATTTTTCTTTCCAACTTGGGAACTGATAACTTCTTTGCATACTCACACCAACTTTAATCTCCAACTTTTCTTTCCAGTTACTCCCTATGACAAAAGTCTTTGTAGTTTTCTCTCCTCTCCTTCTTCCCCTCTGTCTCCAATTTTGGGTTAGACCACTAGCATGTCCCCCAGCAACTGAGGAGGTAAGTATTCCTCCACCACCCTGGAGCTTTGGTTCCCAGCATCTATATACAAGATTGGACCAATGGGAATATTGTCTACCTCTCCCCACAACAGCCCTGGCTATGTAGCAGCCAGGTGAACTCCTCAGTCCTAGTAACAGTACACCTGCATTTCAGGACCATATCTAAACTTCTTCCCCTTTCTCTTCCCATTTGCTAACATGCCATCACAACAGAAGCCATTCCAGGCCATTAAAACCATATACCACAACAATATCATACTTCCAGTTACTTTGGGCTACTACTCTCAGAAGCCCATGCTGCCCCAACTAAATCTCAGGAAATTCTATAAATTTTAGTCTGAAAACTCTGGAGGGTACCAGTTTGCAGATTTTTTTTTTTTTGCAAATGTGCAACATGCTGTGTCTTCAAAGACTCTATTAGGCTCCTGTTTATTTACCAACTGTACATTCATGAGAATGCCTCAATGCATTTCTATACATACTGTAAAGATAGCAAAATAACCAGCTGGAAAATAATAGTTTTCTGTGGGAGACTTTCAGTACACAGTGTGCCAAGCTAAAAACATTCTGTTATTCTATGCCTCAAAGGAAAAAAAAAAGATTTGATAGAATTGATTATGCTTGTTTGGAAATATGGTTCTTGGTTTGGAAATTTCCAAAGTGCATTTCTTCATTGTTTCTGACCTCACCAGTCAAATACATTTACATTTTGAAAACATTGCAAGCTCAGTCTTAGAATGGCAGTGATTTTGCTGAAAATAGACAAAGCCAGATGCTGCTTTGAACTCAGAGTGTTTTCAGTAAAATAGCTCATTTCATATTATCCACTACATCTAAGGAAACTCTTTGGCCTGAAAGCATGTGCATTATGATTTATTGATAAGTTCAGTAAAACCTACTACATTATCATTCTTCTGCAAACTATTTCTTGATAACAACATTTATTGCCATGAGACATTTAAAGTGCCTGGAGTACGATGTATTGTGCTAAAATGCCATATTTGTTATTACTTAAATGCAGGAAAGCTTGTAATATTAGCTAGGAACTGTTTCTTTGACCTATGTTATCAAAACACTAATGCCAGTTCAGAAGCTTTTACATACTTTTATGACTCACTCTAGCCTTAAAATTTGCAATTTTAAAAAAGGAAGTTAGGTATGAACATGTAAAAACCAATTGCTAGTTGTTGTTTTAAAATAATTCATTGTGTGTTATTCTATCACAGGGCAACAATAAAAGGATAACTGGTACAATGATAAATGTTATTACAAAAACTAATAGAACATAAATGAGAAAAAATAATTAAAACAGAGGAAAAAACCAGACATTTAAAATGGAAACACAAGCTAATGCATAATAAATTAAATATATAATAGAACTGCAATCTTAAAACTAGCCATTTAAATCCTCACAGTACAGAATCTTATTGATCATTTTCTCCACATAGTGTATACTCATCCTCCATCTAGGATTTTAAGTTAAGGTAGCATCCATGGAGTGGGAAGAGTCAAAATAATAAAGATGACATTTGCAAACAATTGTCCATCATTATCCCTTCCAATAGCCCATGAGGAAAAAAAAGAGGCTTTTTTTTTTAAAAAAAAAAGAAAGTTAGTGGTCTAATCTTACTCTGTATTGAGCCTCAAATATAGCACTGCTGTTTGGAAGAATACCCCATTTCATAAAACCTTCCTGTGTTAGAACTCATCTACAAAGCAATGGTAAATGCGTTTCCCTCTCAAGCTAGTGAAAAGAGAAAAGTATATCACTATAAAAAGTATATCACTATATCACTTTACAGCCAACCTTTAATGCTTCTCAGCAGTGAGGCTGGTATTTTGCTACTTTCACAGAATATGTGGATAACGTTCAGGGCAGCAACTGCTGGGTTTCTGGCTGTTTTTTTTCCCTTCCTATCCAGTAGGAAAACCAAGAACTAACTACGATATGGAAGGACAAGGTTCAGAGTTTTCATTTTCCTCTAGGCATTCTGCTTTACTTGCATGCTTAATAGGGCAAAAAGATAGACCATGGCTGTCCAATCTTTGGCTTGTCTGGGCCACATTGAGGCAAGGGTAATTGTGTTGGGCTGCATATATAATATAGTGTATATTATGTGTGTGTGCGTGTGCATATGTGTGTGTAACATTTTATTTATTTTTAATTTTTTATTATAATTATAATAATTATATTATTATAATTATTATAATCTTGTGTAAAATTATTACAGTCTTAATTTATAGCCATGTATCTAGCTGTCTAGGATCACATGCATCCCACAAGTGTCAAGTTGGACATACCTGAGGTAGACCATCTAGGCTATGTACTGCTTCTCTTCTTATGAGGTGCAATAATCATGGAATTATTACTAGAGAGGTCAATATTCTTATGGCTTGTTTCTTTTATGGTTCTTTCAAGTCATGGCATAAGTGGTCCAGTACCTTGGAAGATAAGTTATATAGATATTATTCTACATTAACCCCACAACAGAAGTATGGATGGTAAGAGTGATGGAGTTAGCAGAGATGGGCAAAACTGACTATTTTAATTAGAGAAAAGAACATATCCAGCTTCTATCTGAAAACCACTTCTGGATTTTGTGCTCAAGACAGAAAAAAATTAGGAATTGTTGACCTTGGATTTTGCTGTTTAAGTTAGTTTATCATTATAGAAATGGCCAGTATTTGTTAAGTAGGTAAAGTAAAAAAAGTTGAGGCTGCAATTCTACCTTCTATTGTGTTGCGCCAAAAAAGCTGGGTTGGTGCCTTTTGTTTTCTTTCCCCCTTTCCCCTATATTTCTCTTTCTTCTTTCTCTCCCTTTCCCATATTTTTGTTTGTATTTTATATTATGATAATCCTTTTTTTAAAGCCTACTCTCCATTAACTTTATCATTCATCTGCCAACAGGGAAAAAAAAAAGTTACTGGGCAAAATGTGGCTTACTAATAGAAATACTGATTTCTGCTAGACTGTGATTGGGATTCAAAATCTTCTCCAAAAGAAAGATTGAGCAAGTGAAGGATCCAATCTCTTAGGTAGCTGAAATGCTTATGGGGCTGCAGATCCAACAGCCAGATGACAGGGGTGCTCTCAGAGAAGACCTGCCAGTTGCAGCCCAGATAGTTTGCTGCTTCTAAAGTACTCCTCTAGGTACTTTACAACAGGGGTCTTCAAACTTGGCACTTTTAAGACTTGTGGACCTCAACTCCCAGAATTCCTCAGCCATCATGGCTGGTTGAGGAATTCTGGGAGTTGAAGTCCACAGGTCTTAAAGTTGATAAGTTTGTAGACCCCTGCTTTAGAATTTCCTCATGAGAGGGGTTTTTTTTTTGTTCATTGATTCATTTTGTAATATGAGGGAAAATATTACTTTCTTGCTGGGACACCTTCAATTAGTTTCAGCAGAAGGATGGTGACAAGATAGAGATTATGCACGGATGTGTCTTTAAGAAATGATGAATGGAGCACATCTTTACATCACAACAAGCAGGATACATTGACGATCCCTTAGCACCATGAGAGGATTCTACTGTTTCTCCACTAAGTGTCATGCTTCTCAAAGTATTGAAGGAGAACAAGTTTTCAGGAGTGGGAAATGTGTATAATCCTATAACTTATTTTCCAAAGAAAAAGAAAGCTAGGTCAAACAGTGCTAAGAAGAATGAGCAGCTGATTCACATAGATTAAAAAGAAATTACAGACTATGAGATCCAAAAATCAGTTTAGTCAGACCCCTTACAGAATGGGAAACTTTCCTAACAAATACATCTTTGTTCATATAGTGCTGTCCCAGTCTCATCATACAAAGAGCTCATCTTACAGCTCTCAGGCATTGCAGACAACTAATGCTTTGGGTTGGTTCCTTGAGTCCTATGTTGGTTTGAAATCTCATTTCTTAATGTTTGGAATGTTTCTGGTTTGACACTTTGATCTATTTCTGGATACTGCTTGTATGGCTTGAAGAAATGGAAGCTTACTGCTTTCATGGTTTTTTCAGTACCTATCCCTATAACTGGTATTGTGTTATTATTTCTGAATTGTGTATTTTATCATTTGTGAATTAAATGCTTTGTAATAAGTTTTTTTTAAATCTTAAAGTATTATAAAAGCCATTATAAGACTATTCTAATATATTACATGGCCGGGCAGATGGTGGATTTCTTCAGAACCATTCCTTCCAGGTCTAATTGATCCATCCATTATATTCCTCATATCAAAAGCCATTGGTTGTTCCTCAGTTTGGGAAGATAAGAAAGGCAGGTTCCCTAACTAATTATTATTTTTTTTGCTGATGTCACTTTTTTTATGAAATAGTATTCCTTGAGATGCCAGATTGGCACTGGCCTTGTGGTACTATGCAATCTGGTTAAAACTAATCTCTCTCAGAGGTCTATTCAAGAAGAGATTTGAAAGAGAGGTCGAAAAGACCATCTATGTCAAAACTGAATAGCCCTCTCTCAACAGAGTGGGAGGGATATGACATCATCTATCTCAAGTCTACAACACCGTTCTTTCAACAGTTCCAAGAAGGCTTCACACCCATTTGTACTACTTAGGTGACCCTGATGACACAGATAAGCCTCCAGATGACATCAACAACTCTCCAAAAGAATGCAAATGACCAGCTATCTGCAAGGAATATAAATCTTTTCATTCCCCTCCTCCCATCCATTCAAAGCTGAAGAAGTTTCTTGGATTAGAAGCGAAAAAAGAAAAAAGAAAGTCCAGTTGCCTCTTGAAAAAGCACCTTTGGGACAGCCATGACCTGGATGACTGAGACTCTCCATAGACATTCAAGAAGGATGCTGGGGGTGCCTGTTGATGTTACTGGTCAGGTAATTGTTATTCTTTCATTAGTTTTTATGCTTACTATAATATTTTGTTATTTTTTTAATGTCTTCTGATAGTAACTGCCAGAAGTCAGATTTTAGAGTCTGTGGCAATATACAAAAATGACATAGAAATAAATACACTTAACAATGTCAGAGTTTCCTATTTACCTGAGCACAAATAGGAAAACATCCTTAATGTCGTCTATGTCAGAGGTAGACACCCTGATGTTTTCCATATGCTTTGAACTTCAAATACCTATTAACTTTCAGTAGCATAGCCAATGGCAAAGATTTCTTAGAATTATTATCCAAAATAATAGGAGGGCACCAGATTGTATACCTCTGCCTTGAGCCTAGTAATTCAAAACACTTGAGGAGAGAGAAAATTATCTGCCCCCCCCCCCAGCATCATGAAGTATTTGTGTTGGACAAAATCTTAAATAAGATCCTCTCTGTATAAGTAATAACAATTCAGCACAATTCTTTCTTGCAATAGCACTTCAAAACAACCCACGGAAGTAGGGATTGGTGCAATTGAATTCTCTCTTAATACCCCCCCCCCTGCTGAAACCTAGTTAGTAACAAATCTTGATGAAAGTGTAATTCTCCATTAAATCTAAGAATTCAGAATGTTAAATATTCTTAGAATGAAATTAAGGATCCTAAGAAACATGGGCTGCTGCCAAAACCGGCAGCCCTGAATTAAATTTGGTATTCCCTCTCTGTATTCTTTGGTACAATTTGGTCTGCTCCCTAACTGTACCATGCTTTTTCTCAATCATACCAAGCAGTCATGTGGAGATGTCACTGAATTGTACTAGAGGAGGGAGCATAATATGACATTTGGACTCTTGTTTCCATTGGCAACTTTGCATGGGTGCCACGTTTTGTTCTGACCCTGAAATGAATTGTTGGAGAAAAAGAAAACAGGCTAATTTGTACCAAATGTGACTTCCATGGTGGAGTATAGATGTCCCTCTTCTAGCTGAAGGGATATACAGTATGTATAGCAGTCCTTATTGCCTGAACATTGCTAATGAAAATATAATTCCAGAAATACAGTGGATCCTATTAGTTTACAAAAGTAAGTCTTTATGAACAAACTACCTTTTGAAATGCAAAAACATAAACAAGATTCCTAGCAAAAGTGTAAATCCCAACATCTATAGGATTTGTTAGTTTCCAGTTGGTGTAACTGTAGTGCAGTCCAGAGCAAACTTATTCCTGTTGAACTGAGTTTTATTGTGTTGCAGCCAATCAGTTTTGTTACAGAGCTATTCCTATTTATGATAAGTTTTATGTGGTCCCATATCTTTTTATGCCTCCTACTGTTTTGCTTCTATTTGCATTTTCACTTCTCTTGGGTACCGCAGGGAGAATATTTAGTATTGCCTCTGCCAGCTCCCACTTCTGCTCAATGTCTTGAAGCATATGGCCACTAAATATATATTTCCTAATCTTGCTTTAATGCCGAGGCTCATTACCTTGCACTTCTCTGTTCTGAGTTACTTCATCTGCCCACACTCCAAGTCAATTCAAGTCATTCCAAATTTGATTGTCTTCCTGCTTTGTATTGACTGTTCTTATCATAGGCTCGGCAGCCAATTTAAATCTCCTTTTTCTCATTTGTAAAGCCAACAATTTCAGCACAAACACTGGCCACTTTCTTTCATCCCAAGAGCTATGTAGATCCTCTGCTTTTAGGTAACTTTATTTTATGCCCTTTATTAATTAATGCTTAGTTATTTTCTTCTTCATGTGTTATAAATCTAACTCCACCTCCCTCATCCAAAAGTTTTGAGTTAATATGTCTTGCTCTGCTCTGCTCAGCAAAGCATTATTTGCTCCATGCAGTTTGCAGTTTATTCTTAATTAAAGTATATTTGTCTTAAGTAGTTAATGAGCCAGTTTGGGATAGTGGTTAAGTCATCAGAGTGAAAACTGGGAGATTGGGAATTCTAGTGCTATGTTGGGCACAAAGCCAGCTGGGTGAATTTAGGAGAGAAACTCTATCTCAGCTCTGGGAAACAGGCAATGACAAACCACTTCTAAGAAAACCTTGCCAAGTAAACCACAGAGACTAGTCCAGGCAGTCAGTAGGAATAAAAGAACAACTCAAAGACTAATTAAATAAGTAAATAAATAACCCCCCATCCACCCTCAAGAATCCTGTCATGTTCTGCATCCTTAAAATGATCACCACAGAGCATCTCTGAATGTTTATTGATTATTTATTTGGTTCTTTTTAAAGAGTAATATGTGAAGATTCAGTGCATCCAATTTTTGTCTCTGATAGGATCCATTACGAAACCTGTTACAGTGCCATTCTATTACTGTCACTTGATCCATTAATCAGTCATCATTGATTGCTTTAAAATTTTGAAAAATTAGACATCAGGTGTTAATGCCATTCAGGAGTAATGCTTTCTATCATTTTTATAGTATTTTACAAAGTTCGATAGGTTCACAAGTTGTCTCAGTAACTCCTTTACTTAGAGTAGCCCAATATTATGCAGGTGTGAACTCATAGCCCAGTCTACTGAACAATGAGAACTTCAGACACAGTAGCAAATGTCCAGGATTCTGATGTTTAAGGATCCATTCATTGGACACTTATAACTATTGTGATGAATTGCTTATTTTAATGTAGTGCCAGAAATGTCTTCTGCACCTTTTTTCTGCCATTCTCACTCAATATGATGAAACAAAAATGGCTTCTCTCCACACCCCCAACTCCTATATTGTTTATTTATTTCAAATAAGAAGAACATATAGCACCAAGGACAATACTTTGTAGAGGATGCATAATCTTGTATCTTTCATTGTTGTAATATCCAATGACAGGAGGCTCTAAAATTCATCTGGCTAAGTATCCATGATGATTACATAAGTGTCCAATCATGCCAGAATAGTTTTGGTGAAGCAGCATCCATAATTCCTTTACTAAGTAATTGATTCTATTGTCAAAGTGATATCCTTGCCCTTCTAATGCTCAGTAAAGATTACTTTTCTGGAGCTTAAGCCCTCTTGGATGACATTAAATAAGGTTGCAATGTCTTCCTAGCAACTTTTTTTTAGACTAAAGGCTCTACTTTTTGAGTGGCATGTGAAAGTAGCTGAGATGGGATTTTTTTTTAAAAAAAGAATAGATTGAAACTATGCCAGAGCTAGCAAATAGTTACTATATGTTAGCCTTTGGAACAAAATTAAAACCTTCCTACTCCTTTCCTTTCCTTTCCTTTCCTCTTTCCTTTTCTTTCCTGCAGTGACAAGAAAAAAATCTGGGAACTATCAACAATATCAAAGCAAAGCACACAATATATCTTGTTCTCAATGCTTATAAAACTGAGAAACCTCTCTGTTTCAAGAGTGGGAAGGTATTGGAATCAAGTTACTAGTATGGGGGCTCTGGAATGAAAATATGTTGTTGGTGGTTTTGTTATTTTACTGAGTCTCAATACAAATTTATTTATTTAATAGAATTGCTTGTTTTTTTTTCTGGTTCACTACCCAAAGATTCTTGGATTGATAGGAGCTATAAACATTGGAAACAAAAGAAAGAAAAGGAAAGAAGGAAGGAAGGAAGGAAGGAAGGAAGGAAGGAAGGAAGGAAGGAAGGAAGGAAGGAAGGAAGGAAGAAAGGTCCAATGCTAACTTAGAACTATGAATTTTAGACACATATGGAAAGCCCCAAATTTGGGAAGACCAATTTAGAATATGGAAAACCTACCTGTAAGAATCTTTTCTCCATCAGACACATCCACATTTGCCATAGACAACCATGCATCACAACAACTTAGTAGAACCCTATAGCAGCACATGGAGGACTAAAAAAAATGTCAACATTGTTCACAGCATTCTGGGTCTCTTTTCAATTTCTGCCAGCAAAGTGGGAGATAGGGGAGGTATATTTCAAATTAACACGATGGGATTGTTCTATGAGAAGAATGTAAAGAAAACATATACTATTCCAAAGATATGGAGTGACAGCAACCTGCCCCTCTGTTTAAGAACTTTGTCAAAGAACTTTCTAGCTGATCAACTTGCAGCAGCTATAGGACAAGAAGTACTAATAGCCATAACACTATATATGTAGAATAATATGTCAAAAGTGGTTTTTTTTATTTGAAGAAATTATTGACATTCACGTTTCACTTCTATCAACTGACAGCAGGCTAGCTTGCCAAAATATAGCTGATAGTTTTGAATGTTTGTTGGATACAAATGATAGAAAGGTAGATGACTGCTATTTTGCCAATTTGAGATATGAGCATGAACTCCTAATAGTCCACTTAAAGGTTAAATATGGCACATCTTACACTAAGACTCCTGTCAAACATTTGGCAAATAAACCCATTACCTAATTTTAGTTTTGACACCTTAACGTGACATGAAGAAGTCACTTCTTTTCCACTGATAGAAAATAGATATGGTCATAAGATGAACTTTGCTGGATAAAGCCACACACCCATCTAATTTAGCATTCTTTAGGACATTGATCAATTGAAATTGATAACCTCCCCATCCTTCTCTACAATCTATGTGGTATTCTGTCTAAGATTCAGGTAGTAGTAAACAGTACAATTAATATCAGAAACCATTAAAGGGTTGTTTCTTTCTTTAATTTCAATAGGCAGAAATATTACTTTTTAAAAAGCAAAGGAACTGAAAAATGCAGATATTATTTCTCCATTAATTTCTTTCCTGCCTGCCAAATCTAACAGAATTTTGGACTGAGGCTTCTACCTTTTAAAATAAGTTCACAACAGAAGCCTAGCATGGCATGTATTTAAATTTAGTTTCAGCAAGGCCAGGGATAAAATAACCATCTCCTGAATAATGCTGGAATTTGGAATGCTTCTGTTGGATTGGAATGAATGACTAGAATTATCAATTTGGCTGAACTTTAATTAGTGACACCTGGATTCTGGTCTTTTCATTCCTCCCTGAGATTCCACCTGTTACCTGACAATTTCCATTACAGTATGGATCTTTAGCTCTTCCCTTGTTGCTTTAGCATATGGTGTGGTTTTGTTGCTGGCGTTTAATAACTTGGCATTGGCTTTTTCTCTTTTAATTCAGACTCTCCGTGTTCTTCTATTCGGATCTATGAAACAACTTCTATGGATTTCATCCTGAGCTCGCTAAATATTGCCAGTCAACTAGCATCCTTTTTTTATCACAGATTCATTGCAGAAAGCTCCAAGTAATCACTTCTGACTAAACATTTAAAAGGGGGTGATAAGAAGGTCACACTCAGTTTGGTGTTCCTGAAAAAATGCTACTTTTATTTTTTCCCCCTATCATAATTGTGTTAAAGATTACAATTTTCAACAATAAAAACTAATACAAACTAAAATAAAAATAAAATGAAAAAGAGAAACTTCAGAAAAGAAAGAAATAGAAAAAAAGAAATGAAAGAAAAAAATAAGAATATAATAAGGAAAAAGAAAAGAAATATATAAAGAAGTTATTCTCCCTTCATCACAAAAAGTAAAAACAATTTCACTAACTTATTACCTTCTCTTAAACTATAACAAATGGTCTCTTCCTCCCAAATCTTATCTCCTGTCTACAAACAAATTCATAAAACCTTGCATTTCCGACCTGATGTCAGCAAAAGTTCATTAAGGGTTAGCAAAAGTAGTGAAATACAGTATCTACTTTAACCTTGATAAATAAATCAACTTTTTTTCTTTCTGTTACTTCTAACAATCTTGATCTTTAGTCTCTTCAACTAATTTATTTATTTATTAATAAAATTTATATGCCGCTGAATCCCTAGGGACTCATGTTATAGAACTTGATTTCTTTTTATTTTTTTTTCTTTGTCCCTTCTCACAAAATTCTTCAAAGATTTAAGAAGCCTCTTCTGTGAATCCAATATAGGAAAATTATCCAGGTTACTTTCTTGATTTCTTATTTCTATATCCCTTTTATTTATGAAGACATCAGCCAGTTTCTTTTGTATGTCTAGTGTAACACCTTTTTCCATGTCATTCTTGTTGCCTGTCATGTATAAATCCACTTTCATACTAGTCTCAATCATATCAGATAATACCTCAATCAGGTAATATTTGTTCCTCTTTGATAGCATCTTTTAAACATAGTCTATCTATAGATTAATTTCTAAGTCCTTCATTCAATACCTATCTATTAAAAAAAGAATTAAAAACAAAACTATTTTCCCATGGGAATGATTCTTTTAAATTAATTCTAAAATCTCATTTCAGATTTATCTAGAATTGTAACTTTCTAAAATCAAAATTTTAATTATCCTTTTTTAGTTGATTTCAGAAAAAAGTTAAAACCTTAAATGTTTATTTAAAAGTTTACTAAGATTAAAAGTTTACTAAGGATTGAAGGAACCTTATCTGGTGGTGTAAAATATATCAATCCATGATTAGAACAAGAAATATGTGAACCCAGTGTCCTTTTAAAGGCACTAACCACAGCTTGAGTAAGATGGCTCTGTCTTCTACATGCAGAGGTCTAAATCTACCATTGATCTCAAGTCCTCTATGTTTCCAGGGAAGAATTACTCACTGGCTTTTTATTTGGCACGGTCCTTCTCTTTTTGTGAAGACATCTGCCGTTTGCCATTTCTTCACTAGAAGTCACTGTCTGAAACTAATACTTGTCAGGAGAGTACTATACCACAATTCCTTCTTTTCAAATGCTCTGTGGTAATGGTTGAGCAATAAGCGTCCTTTCTAGAAGGTTTAAAGAGAAACAATGTTTGCTTTACACTGGAAATATTGGTATTCGCTTACATAAATATCTGTGGGGATTCTCAGCCATCCAAGTCATAGTTGTCTCAAAGGTGTTTTTTAAAAGGCAACCACACTATTTTTTTCCCTTGAGGAAAAAGAAGATATTTCGCTTCTCCACCAAGAAGCTTCATCAGAACCAATGAAGCTTCTTGGATAAGAAACAAAACATCCTCCTCAAGGGAAAAAACATAATAAAATAATGTTTAGTTTTTATTGTATTCTCTGAAAAATGTAAATTTTCAAAAAAAGTAAAGACATTTTAAATGTTTATGCATTTCTAGCTGTTTTTACTTTCTAACATGTCACAACATCTCAGAAGGTACTTTGATATTCAGTGTTCTGTTTGCCTGTGTATGTGTGAGTGTGTTTGCAGAAAGCTCTAATAAAACAAGGTTGGTTGAATTGCATTAGACACATAGAATTCATATTCACAATTGGATTGAAACTGCAACATGAGCCTCCCCCAACAAACCATTGAACTGTTATTTTCCTGTAAGTTGAAGCAGGTGGAGTGTTTCATTCTCTGGGATCAATGTCTTCCCCAACATCAATAACAGAAGTCACAGAACAACATCTGAAGAATCTGATGGTTTTATCAGAATAAAGGAGCAAACATAACAACATTTGATTCCCCTCCTTATGTATATGCGTGTGAGTTTGCCCCATAATATTGCAATGTTTACTTTGTCATTTGTCTGTGCTTATAGGGACCTTTAATATAGGATATTTTAGTTGAAGTCAATATGCATTAATATGGTACAGAAAGCTTCACTTATGGGAAAGAGGATTGCTCCTCTTTATTTGAGTTGCATTTAATGTCATTCTATGTCCACTACTCCCTTTAAGACTAGCAGTTCCTAGAATTGAAAATCATACAGGTATGATTACAACCATTTGTTTACCCAGCGTTTGAAGTTACAATGGCACTGAAAAACATGAGTTACAACCAGTGGTGGGATTGAAAAACTTGAACAACTGGTTCTCTTATTGGATGCAGGTCTGGGCCTCCGAGGTCTAGAACCAACTTCTGGAACTAACATCCATGCATTTCCGGTGGGCTGTTCTAAGCCTGGGAGGCCTCTTCCAGGCCTCCAGGGCCTAGAACGGACTTCCAGAAGTAGTATGCATTCAGCCAGTTCTCAGAAAAATTTAACTACTAGTTCTGCCGAATCAGTTTGAATCGGCAGAATCCCACCACTGGTTACAACCAGTCCTTACATTTACAACTGTCACAGCATCAACCTGGTCATGTGATCAAAAATTGGGTGCTTAGCAAATTTTGGCCCCAAATGATTGCATTTCCATTTCTGTGCAGCCCTCATGAAAATCATCTGTTTCCCAGCTGCAATTTGCTTGAAAAGGGAAACTGCCATGTGAATTTCCTTTGCAAGAAAATCATGTATCTCAGTATCCAAAACTTCATCCCCTAACAAATCCTCAAATTAGCATAGTACAGTATCTATACTATTGTTTAATGTTGTTCTTGAAGGGAAGAGAAGGGAAATAAATACCGAAACAGCTCTCCATCATATCTGTGTCCTTTCAGATACAATGTTTTCCCACTGTCTGCTCTTCTCCGATAGGTCTTCATCAGTTTTTCTTTTGAGGCCCATTATCATCTTGACTATTCTTTGGACCTACTCCAATTTGTCATTGCCCTTTCTAAACTTATAGCAGAATTTACTGCCATATTCTAAGCCCAATCTGACCATTCCAGAATACAAAGAAAATGGACTGTACTTGATAGTTCTGCTAATGCAGTAGAAGATTGCATTTGTTTTTTTTTTAAATTCTGATAAAAGGAATGTCTTATGTTTAATTGGATATAAGGCAGTATCTTGTGTTTGATCTGATATAAAGCAATATCTTCTGTTTACATAAAGGCCTGATTTCAGTTACTAGCTTGACAACATTTATCAAGGCTAGCACTGTGACAAATTTTAATGCTTTGAAAAGATTCCTTATCAGGGTTGTTTCATTGCTATCCTTTTCATGAAACCAAAGATAATACAGTATTACAATTACCATCTTAAAGTGAGTTTGAAGTGATAGAGTTATAACTGTAGGAATTCAGTTGGGAAATAATTTTCCCTGCCATTTTTCTATTTTTGTTTTCTACGTAACTTTTAAATGAATTCATTAAATAATCAGGGCAGATTTGTGCCAGCTCTGCCCTACATACATATTAAGAAAAATGGCTTTCCTTCATTACAATGAAATTCTTACCACATAGAATGCCACAATGATTACGAGGCATCTGCAGCCTTGTCTTACCTTGGCTAAAGTTCACGTTCATGATTCCACCATCAGAAAAGTGCAGAATAAAATTGGGATTCATGGAAGATTAGCAAGATTCAAGCCATTGCTCACTAAGAAAAAGCCAGCTGTTTCAAATATGCCACAAAGCGTTAGATTTATTTTATATATTATTAATCAAATTTATACACCACCCATTTTACTATCAAAGTGATTCTGGGCCATTTAAGGGTTTTTAAAAAAATCCCTACAAAAATAAAAATTGAAAGAGAATGTTAAAAGACAGATTGAAAAAGATGCAGGGAATACCCTCAAGCTATCTATTTTTAGTTATTAAATTAAATCAAATTTAGATTTCAAGGGGTATGTTCTTTGGACAGACAAATCAAGGGTGAAAAGGTTCAGATACATGAGTGTAATTACCACTGGTAAAAAAACAACCACTCTATTCTACACAAAGAACTTCATATCATTTGAGAGTAGTTTGGTCTAACGGATAAGGCACCAGGCTAGGAATCAGGAAACTGTGAGTTCTAGTTCACTTTAGGCATAAAAGGCCATCTGGGTGATTTTGTGCTAGCTACTCTTTCTCAATCCATACTGTCGGGTTCAGGCAGCAATTCCTATCTCAACTAGTAGATCAACATTCAGTTGATTTGAAACAAAGAAGACTCTGCACTTATGGAAAAATGTTAGGAAGAAAAAAAATACAGTCATGAACAACAGAAATAATAACATCATAGTTTGCTGGCTCAGGGCTCCAGAGCTTGCCATCTTAAAATCTGTATTCTGAGGTGAAGCACATATTAGTCATGTAACAATATAATAATCCTAAATATACCAGACAAGGCAATTTACAGGTAAATGAAAAAATATAAAGTCAATGTTTGGGATGACCAACATAATGTACAGAACTATATTCCATGGAAAAGTTGTGGCAGGACCTGAAACAAACAGTTTGTTTTAGAAAACTGTCCAGTGTTATTGAGCTGAAGCAATTCATAATACAAATAATGGGTCAAGATTCATAGGACAGATGATCACCAATTGCAGGAGCATTTGATTACGGGTATTACAGCTAAACATGGTGCAATCAGTCACTGAATCTGTGATTACTTTTTCACATGGACACTTTTTCACATGGACACAATTCATATTGGGTAACTTTATTTATGAAATAAATGGAAAAAAGCCCATTTTGATGCTATTTCTTCACTCATGCTACTAGGACAAATGTGAAATTGTTAAACTTCAGTGACAAATATATGCAATTTTTTTGAAGGATTGAGTGGGTTTTTTTTTGAAAATACAAAAGCTTTTCAAGAAAACATTCAGAATACTTTTTCTTATACATGCCAACATATATGCATAAGATTAGGTGTGTATGAGGGTCTATGTGTGGATCTATGTTTTTCCATTCCAGGGTTTTTTCATCCATCCATCCATCCATCCATCCATCCATCCATCCATCCATCCATCCATCCAATTTATTGTATTTTCTGTCTATAAGACTCACCCTTGAAAAAGACGCTCTGGCATGCGAGTTTCTCCACGTCAATCAGCTGAGCCAGCAAATCCAGAAGTTTGGCTAGCTGATGATCTTGTCCCCTTCCCCCTCCTGTTAGTGGCAAGCCCACAGGAGCTTGACACGTGCACCAGGTGGCATGGCAACCCACACAGGCATGTCCTGGGCTGTGGAGGTTGCCATTATTTTTCCATGTATAAGATGCTGCACTTACTGTATATAAGACACACCTGATTTTTGAACAGGGTATTTGCAGGAAAAAATAGCATCTTATACATGGAAAAATATGATATATAGGTCACCCATCTCACATCTGTCACATTCATGACTGGGCAAATAAGATTTGACTTTCTTATCTAGCAAAGGAAAGGGGATAAAATGCTAGAAGAACTGAAAAAGTAAAAAGTGACAGCAGGGGATTGAAAGGCTAAACAAGGAAATTGAACAAGATTTAGTCAAGTTAGAACTCCACTCTAGAGGAAGCTGTGGAAAGAGAGAAAGAAAACGAAGATAGTTTTCAGATCACCTACTGTATTCCACCTTATCCTTCTTCTGAGTGGCTCAGAACAGACATTCATTTCACCATTATCCAAACAAGTAGATTAGATGGTAGCGATTAGACTTGGTCCATCATGCGTTTTTTCCCATTGAGTAGAAACCACTGTCCACACCCTCATTTGTTTTGTTTTTTTACTTCCTTATTCAACTTAAAATTATATAAGCAGCCTGAGTAAGAAAATGAATGTTCACATTCTAAAAAGAACATGGGATATTCAGAATCACAACTAATCTAATACTCTAATTCTTGTAGCATTTCATGGTTTGGTCATATTTTGTTCCTTGCATCGTGTATATGTTATAGGGAAATGTTCATATTGAGTACCCAATTAATAAACCTACCAAATCAATATTCCCAGTAGTTCATTGGAGGACTGGCTGTAAATATAAAAATCTATTTCATAAACTACAGGTAGCCCTCAATTTACATCCATTTGTTTAATTCAAAGTTACAACAGCAGTGAAAAAATTGCTCCATGACCATTGCAACATTCCCATAAGATGTAATGATGGGACTGACTCAGCAGAGTCTGTGTCTCTTTAAGAGCCTTTGTATAAAGGAAGGGTCTGCTGATGTGTTCTCTCTCTTCCATTTCCTGCTGTAACTGTGGTTTTTTTGGACCCTGCTGTATTAGCACATGTATGTATATTGTTCCTGATGTATGATATTGTAGATAGACTACAATAAACCACTATTTACTATAGACCACTGTTTACTGTATTTACTCCTTGGTTATCTTGTGCAATAAGACTGTGCATGCTCTGACAGATCAACCTTTGGGTGCTTGGCAACCAATACCTATTTATGATGGTTGCAGCATCCTGGGGTCCTGTGATAGTCATTTGCAACCTTCCTAGTGGGCTTCTGACAAGCAAAGTCAATGGGGAAAGGTGGATTCACTTAATGACTGTATGATTCACTTAACAACTTCAGTGATTCGCTTAACAACCATGGCAAAACAGGTCATAAAATGGAGCATGAATCACTTAAGAACTGTCTTACTACGCAATGGAAATTTGGGCTCAGGTTCGGTTGTAAGTCAAGGACTACCTGCACACAATTTGTTTGGTATTTACTAAGTGTCACATAAAGCCAGCTGCCCTTTATAAGCAAAAGCTTGGTTGTTGAGCAAGAAATGCCGAATGTCATTGATGAAAAAGAAATCATGTGGTCCTTTATGAAGTTGGTCAATATAAGAGAGCATTTTAATATTTGCATCAAAGTCATGTGGTTTCTTTCATATCCAACTACATGTTTTTTTTTACAAAGAGGATCAATTATCCATATCAGACATCAATTAAAAATGGATATTTTTGAAGCTATGCATATTGTTGCATGTATGTGAGAGATACAATGGTGAAGGAATGCAAATTTGTTCTGCTGCATGAAGAGCATGTAAAACAATAAGGATTTATACACATTAAATAGGCTTTCTTTAGTTTTATGGCTTTAAACAGTTTATTCAGGCACACCTATCACTGATTTCATTCTAATTGTCATCAGTACAAGCTTTATTAATAGGTTGTGCTGCATCTTCTCATGGTCCTATTTTTTCATAAAAAGATTGCTTCAAAATGGAATCCAAATCATTTTTTTTTTAAAGGAGAATCATTACAAAATAACCCACTAACCTACATACTATATTGCATTGAGCTTTTAATAATTGACTTCCAGTTTTTAAGAGCAGTACAGTTTAAAGAAGCAACTAGTAAGAGCTCTCATTTAAAAATCTACCACATCATAATGAGTATTACAAGGTCTTCTGCAGTTACTTGGAATAATGGGACAGGCCATAACATTTGCATATAAAACGTAATGGCATAGCATAAATATCCTTAAGATGAATTCATATTACTGAATCAATTCTCTATTACTAGAGAACTAAATAAATAGTCCTCTATTAATTACTTAGATAAAGACTAATTGTTTAGGTTGAAATGTTGTGACTATTTCAAAGTAACAGATAACTCTCAACTTTAAGGGTTATTACTCACTGTCCTTGAAAGCTGGATACCTAGTAGAAAAGGAGCCTATATATGAATCTACATTTTTTTTCCTCAGTATTAATGACATTAGATAGATGTCAACATGCTGCCTCACAATAGCATGAGGGGAAGTTAATTGAAACAACAATTTCCTCCACACTGCTTCTCTCCTGTTTCTAAGATATTTATTCCTGTGAGGAGAACAAAGTCATATTGAAGAAATCATATTGTTTTCATATTAACTGTCTACATTCTTTAAAAGTCCATATCATGGAGAGCATTTTGCTATCTAATGAACATTACAGACTGAATATTACAGTGCAGAAGATCCAGCCATTATCCTGAAATATAAATAGAACTGCAACTAGGAAAGGAGGCAAATTACTGTAAATAAATATCCTTGGTATTTATTTATTGAACAATCTTTTAATGAGACACACTCTATTGGCAGAGAATGGAGACACAATTGCAGAGATTGTGAGAGAGATTTTAATCTCTCTCTATAAATATAAAGCTACATGTATGTGAATACACACACACACACACACACACACACACATACAAACATACATATCTATTTATATCTATATGTGTATGTGTATGTGTATATGTGTATATAAGCCATAGTGGTACAGTGGTTAGAATGCAGTACATATCGCAGGCGAACTCATTGCTCACTCCAGAAGTTTGATTCTGAGTATGTAGCTCAAGGATGACACAGCCTTCCATCCTTCTAAGGTGTGTAAAATGAGGACCCGCTTAGAGAGGGCTATAAAGCACTCTGAAGCCATATATAAACCTAGTGCTATATGTCCTAGGCCTCAGCAAACATTCCAGCTAAATGCAACATTCCCAATTCTTTCTACAGTTACATCTATTTAAATTACACTCATTACAACTTAATTAAAAGCTTGAATCACACTAGTCATTTTTCTATGATTAAGTAGACATTATTCCAAATTATAAACTATTTTAAACATCTCTGGAATTCTGTAGTCTTAAAGAAAATGCAAATGTATTACTCAGTAAAGTTGGAAACACATCCCATCTTTTCTGTTATTTGGGATTTTAATCCAATCTTTATCAAGACATCAGCAGCACCTTTAATGTAGTCTAATATCTAAAAAAATCAACATAGTTTGGGCTGTCTTCATTCCTCAAAGTTATATTAATAATACTTTATAGCAATTACTATTTTTGACATTTATTTATCCTTTATGAATGGGTGTCAGAGTGCAACTTTTATCTATTAATAGATGACAAGTGATGAACTATTCTATAGCGTATTATGCATAGCTACACAACAATAGCTTCATAATTTTGAATTTTTGATGTTTTTAATTCTTTAACTTTTTATCTGTCCCACTTTTGTCTGAACTTCTAACAGAATTTCAATGTACATGATGAAGTTTTATGGCATATTGCTTTCCGGTTCAGTCTTTCCATGACTAGCAAGCATGCAAGCGTTTGACCTTGCATGCTTGCTAGTCATGAACGAAAGAAAAAGTGATGGAATCAGTGGCTCACTATAATGTGAAGAGTCTGAAATAATTCAGGGCCTTTTGTGTTAAGAAATTAGGTTGAACATTGACCTAACATAAACCTGACCTTTTTATTTCTAGTGAGCTTATGTCAGCATGGTTTCTGTGACTGTATTATGGCTTAATTAACCATGGTTTATCAGAGAGGTCACAATTGGCTGGCTTCAGGTAATTATGATAAAATGATCAACATAGTTTACAGCTACAAGTAGTTGGGTTTGAGTAACATTTAGAGAAATGGGATACAACTACACTTTGAATCAACAAGGCTCATGCCATGGAGATAAAATGTTTTCCCTTGTAGAAGTACATGAAGCAACATGATTTAATAATAATAATAATGATAAAGTTGGAAGGGACCTTGGAGGCATCTAGTCCAACCCCCCTGCTCAGGCAGGAAACCCTATACCATTTCGGACAAATGGCTGTCTAGTCTCTTCTTAAAAACTTCCAGTGTTGGAGCATTCACTGCTTCTGGAGGCAGGTTGTCCACTGGTTAATTGTTCTAACTGTCAGGAAGTTTCTCCTTAGTTCTAGGTTGCTTTTCTCCTTGATTAGTTTCCATCCATTGCTTCTTGTCCTGCCTTCAGGTGCTTTGGAGAATATTTTGACTCCCTCTTCTTTGTGGCAGCCTCTGAGATATTGGAACACAGCTATCATGTCTCCCTTCATCCTTCTCTTCATTAAACTAGACATACCCAATTCCAGCAACCGTTCCTTAAATGTTTTAGCCTCCAGTCCCCTAATCATCTTTGTTCCTCTTCTCTGTACTCTTTCTAGAGTCTCAGCATCTTTTTTACATTGTGGTGACCAAAATTTGGCTCATAGTGGCCTTCCACATTGTCTCAAACACTTATTCATCGGTTCCTTTAGCCAAAAGGTCTTTTTTGCATGCACTACATATTCCTTTTCTAGTACTTTGAATGGCATTAGTGAGGCTTCTGCCCATGCTTGATGGTCTTCCTGATTATTGGACTAATTAGAGAGACTTCAGAAACAAAGCAAAGTAATGAGACTACTTCAGTTTTGAAACAAAGATGCAGCTTTGAGGGACGAACAGAAGTTCTCATAAATCTTCTTCAGAGCAAAGTGCCTCTTCAAAGTTTTATACTGGCTTAAGAAGGCACTAAGACAAGTCCCAACAAGCTACATCATGCCTTAGTGCAATGCTTAATAGTATATAATATGTTCACTTAACCAAGAAACTAAATTCTTGGCACCCAGATTCTGGGAAACAATTGAAAAGGAATGTTTTCAGCTGGCACAAAATTGCATAAAAGCAGGTGACACAAAGAAAGCAACCTTGGGTAAATGAAAGTTAAAGGGCAGGAATGGCTGGGGGGGGGGGAAGCATGGTGTAATGTTGGATATAAAACATGGAATGAATGAATCAAGCAAACTGTTCCAATGCTTGAAGTGGAAGAATCAGTGAGTTGAGGCAATGATAGATTATAGATTAGTTCAGAAAGATTTACTAGTGATTGATATGGGAGTTGAGGACTATTGGTAGAGAGGGGAATAGAGAAAAAATGTTAAGAAATTTAATCAGTCCTGAAGAAAATGACTTTTATTTCTTATGTGTGAAACTCACAAAAGAATTTTACAACTTGTGACACTACTGTACTGGTTTTGTGGAATTATATGAAAAACAAAATCCAAGAAGTAGCTATGGTAACTGGGCTCCAGATTTCATATAATACGATTTCATAGTTTAAACATGTGACCAAAATGTTTGCCTTTATGCTCAAGTAATTAAAAAAAACACCTATCCATCATCAAAAAGAGAAGATAAATTGACTTCAATTTCAATAAATCAGAAACAGCTGAGAATTCTTGTTTAGCATCCTTTTACGTCATGCATTCATTCTCATGGATGTATTGCCTGGGGCAGGGGTCCCCAACCCCTGGTCCATGGACCGTCATCAGGCTGTGACATACCAGAAACTGGGCCATGCAAACAAGTGAAGCTCCATCTGAGGGATGCAGGCAGCACACAAAATCATGCAGCCTCCGGTCTGTGGAAAAACCTCTCTCCATGGAACTGATCCCTGGAGCCCAAAAGGTTGGGGGCTGCTGGCCTAGAGAGAACTGTTAATTTGACCACCAATGAACCATTTAAGCAATGGCAGAAAGATATACTAGGTTCATACTACAAGGGAGAAAGGCAAAGGTTAAATACAAACTCCAGGATTCAAAAGATTGAGAAGGATTAGGAGCAGTGGTGGGATTCAAATATGTGAACAACTGGTTCTCTGTGTGGATGCCACTTCCGGAAGTCCACTCAGGGCCTGGGCAACAAAATATTAGCTACCGGTTCTGCCCAACTAGTGCAAACTGGCTGAATCCCACCACTGATTAGGAGTGCTTGATTTGAAGTTGCATTTTGTATCCTGATGATGGTTTGGATGAAACAGTTGAAAAATAAAAGAATCTTGAAATTTAGAAGGGCACATTGTCATGAATGTATTCTTTGTGTCCAAAAATTCCAGTGTTCCTATCTAGTCTCTTGACTCTCTTTCTCTCTCTCTCACCTAAGTCTAGCTATTTATCATTATTAGAGGTATAATGTCTGCTCCTTTCCATTCCAATTTCAGAGTGAACAGGAATAAGCTTTAGATTAACTTTGTCAACACACATTGCACAGAAAGTGTTTTCCCTGTGTAGAAGCCTCAGTAATTATTACAATTGATTCTTTATCCAATTTCTTATTAAGAAATTGAACAGACAAAAACACTTGTACAGTTGCCAGCAGAACTTATTTTTCGGCTTGAAATAGTTTTCACCAGCGAAGGAGTTAAGGTTACATTAGAGAGATACTGCCATCACCCACCATCTTTTCTTCCTAGATTATGGTTGCACTTATTTCTTCATTGAAGCATAGCCTGGGCAAGAATCACAGACAACATGAGACTCTATGTATTCCAAATATCTTAGGGGAAAAAATTAAATCAGACTTGATGGATGGTGGTAGCAAACCCACATTAATCACAATATTAAATTAAGATTATTCACTGTATTTGTTTTAAAAAAAACTTATGAAATGGAAGAATAATAAAAATGGTTATGTGGCTTGGGAATCAGAGCCTATGCAATAGTTTTTCTTTATTTTGTTAATGGTTTTGTTTTTACATGTGTTGTAGATCATATGTATGTTCTTGCTTCTCTCTCTCTTTCTAATAATTGTGTACATTTTCAGCATACTGGTATGCTGAATTCCCCCCCCCCAACACACACACACATCTATCTATCTATCTATCTATCTATCTATCTATCTATCTATCTATCTATCTATCTATCTATCTATCTATCTACCTACCTACCTACCTACCTACCTACCTACCTACTTATATCTATGTCTTTCTACCTCTCTATCTCTACCTCTATATATCATATTCAATCTAATATAATATAATCTACCTCTATCATCTATCTATCATAAAGAAACCTGTACACATTCTTGTCTGCACATTTCTATTACACTACTGGTAATAGAAAAATAACAACAAACAACAACCAGTTGCTCTTCAAAGACATACAGACAGTGATATATAGACTTCTGTTCTCAGAACTCTAAGCAATGGTCATGCAAGTGGGAAAATTCTGGGATTTGTAGCATATGGATTTAGATACTGTCCAAACTGGAAAATCCCTTGAATTTTTGAAGCAGAATTTTGAGAGTGCATAGGGATAGGGTGAGGCAGAATAAAAGTAAGTCTTTTTGCTGGGTTACCCTGACTATAAAACTCTAGATGACCACTTGATAATAGAAAGTGATACAGAAAACGTCAACTCAGTCCTGGAATTTAGTGGTCTTCCAGTTTTTTGAAACCCAATTATGTAGCCTTGGCATGCATTGGATCCACTTTTAGAATTTTGCAAGAACAGATTGAAAATTATCAATTTAAAAATAAACAAAATTCTTGCTTATTTGCACTCTAGGATGTCTTGTTAATTTAAGATTTAGACGTCAATAGTACAGGTAGTCCTTGACCTACAACAGTTCATTTAGTGACCATTTGAAGTTACAATGGCACTGAAAAAAGCAACTTATGACCATTTTTCACACTTAGACCATTGCAGCATACCCATGATGCGGCATTGATTTATTTGGGATGCTTGATAACTGACTCACATTTATGACCATTGCAGTGTCCCGATGTTATGTGATCATAACACCTTTTGCAATCTTTTGCAATCTTCTGGCAAGCAAAGTCAATGGGGAAACCAGGTTCACTTAACAACCGTGGTACTAATTTAACAACTGCAGTGATTCGGTTAAGAAATGTTGTAAAATGGGGCAAAATTTATTAAACAAAGTTCTCACTTAGCAACATAAATTTTGGGCTCAATTGTGGTCATAAATCGAGGACTACCTGTATTTCTTAAACTCAGTAACTTGGAATAATTGCCTTTAAACTGTCGACATCCTTTAGTTTGCATCAAAGTATCCTAACACTTTTTCTGAAAGATTTTCGTTTTTAATCTTGGCTGAATTCCATTATGCAAATTTTGGAGAATATATATATATGTGTGTGTGTGTGTGTGTCTGTGTGTGTGTGTGTTCAATGATGCAATCCTCGATCTCTGGGAAGAGTATAGCTGCTCTATCCCAAGGAGATGGAATGGGGATCAATGTTTGGAAGATAGAGTTTGATGTAATCATTTAAACTGATTTTCAGATGCACAGAACTGAAATTGCAACATCAGCTATGAACAGTTATGATCCCAAGATATGCTAAAGAAAAAGATATATTTCTTTATACCTCTACTGATCTAATGCCATATACATTGAGACTATAAGTACCAAAATTCCCAACCAACATAAGGGGGAACTGTAATCTAAACGATAACGGGTTGCAAAATGTTGGATCAATAAAATCTTGGATATTTGGAAATCCGAGGGAAAGGAATTTGAAGGAAGCAATCTCTCAGCTACATTTGTTCTGACTCAGAATATTATACGATTAGCTACTTTTCACAGAATGAGGCATGAAATTGGTTCTTCATGGAACCGTGGACTTCAAGAGACCTGAAAATTACCTAGATCAGCTTCTTGCATTTACTGTGTGTTCATATACCTCATAGAGAATTGTTGATGAAAGACTAATGCTCATGATTATCATCTAACTTATAATGGATTTTAGAGATAAGTTATCATCACAGAGACAAAACAAAGAAGACCACCTAAATTCTCCAATTCCTTCTTCCTTCCTTCCTTCCTTCCTTCCTTCCTTCCTTCCTTCCTTCCTTCCTTCCTTCCTTCCTTCCTTCCTTCCTTCTTTCCTTCCTTCCTTCCTTCCTTCATTTTCTTTCTGCATTGGAAAAGAATATTTTCTACAGAGTCCATGTGATAGCTGCTTGTTCCATAAATGTGAATGAATAGTCCATAAAGTCTCCAACATCTAATTGGTAAAATTATATACTGTAAACATATCAAATCCTCCAAATTAATAGCTATTATATTTATTTAATTTATTTATGCAAATAGCAAATAGTGTATTTATATCCATCAGTTATAAGCTATAACATTTCAACTAATGTTATAGCTTACAGCTGATGGATATAAATACACTTCCATGCATAACTTTATTGGATTTCAGAAAAGTAAAAAAAAAAAAAAAAGATTTAAAGGGAGAAGGTATGGAAAAAAGTAATGTCAGACTTTCTTTGATACAGATAAAAGCAGGAAATATAACAATCCTTTGAACTAGAATAAACCATAGCACACATTACTTTTAGATTAATAAATAGTTCTTCTTATTAAATTCCAAGGTTAAAATTTCATTTTTTTCAAGCAAAAAGTCCAAAATGGTTTCCATGTAAATGTGAAGATAGACAAAGTCATTTCTTTAATTAAAGCAACTGATTTTGCTATCTCCACAACTCCATAGCTGATGGAGGTTAAGACTACCTATGAGTTGGTGAATTAACATTGGTATGAGATTCTAAATTAATTTTAAGATGGTCGACATACATAGTAGAAATAAAAATTTCTGTATATATACTATGTTTAAATATATCATTGTCTGGGGAACTGCATTTTCTTTTACAATTGTCTTTTAAACAGCTTTTTTATCACAATGTAGACTTGTAATGTATCAACTTTGAATATTTAAATTTTAAAAAGGTTATATTTAGCTTTGCATTTGTACCCTTTAAGTCAGATATGCAATGTAGGCTCTGAAAGAAACACAGTGGAAAATGAGTTTAAAGTAACAAGAGTAGATTACATCCAAGAGCACTGAATGAATGTGCTATACTATGACCCAAATTTTATATATTATCTTTGAGAAATTCAGGAAAAGGGTGAAATACTATATGACTAGAGGAGGCAAATGTAGTTTGGGGGGCAGGGAATGGAGGGAGGGAGGGAAGGAGGGAGGGAGAAAAAGAGATCAAGCCATGGAATTACAGACCAGTGAATTTGATATTGCTATCTGGGAAAATTCTAGAGCAGTTCATAAATTTATGAACATCCTCAAAACAATGTGGTTTTTCCTAGAAATCAACAAATCAGCTTATTACAAATATTTTTTATTCTAACTTTATCTAATTTTCTATATTAAATTTCTTAATAGATTTTAAAAATCTATTATAACATATCTTGAAATAAAAAAAATGGATAAATACCATCTGGCATTCTAATTATCAAGCTTGTTAAATATCAGCTGGATGACTTGGTAATTAAGTAGCTATGTTATTGGTATGAAAATTGAAATTAAAATACACTCATCAATGATTCTTCATCAATCTGGTGACAGGCACAAGGGATGAATCCCAGTTGCAGTTTCCAATAATTAAAGACTTCTTAGATGAGGAACTTGAGGGAATTACTATCAAAGTTGCAGTTGACACTAAAATTCAATCTAGTTAGTAATCTGATGACCAGATTACCAGAGTATTCCAAGTGTGGCTTCATTAGAGCAGCATAAAGCAGACTATCACTTCTTGTCATTTTGATGCTATCCTTCTGTTCATGCAGCATAGGACTGCATTGGCTGTTTTGGTGGCTGCAGCACACTGCTGGCTCATACTTAAGTGCTAGTCTACCAGGATACAGTGTATCCAGAAAGTATGCAGACCCCCTTCACTTTTCTAAACTTCTGTTTTCACTTCGTCATTATGGGGTACTGAGTGTAGCTTGATAAAGAAAAAAAATGAATTTCAACAACTGTAGAATCAGGCTGCAGCACAACAAAACTGTCAAAAGTGAAGGAGGTCTGAATACTTTCTGAATGCACTGTATTTAGATCCTTCTTATGGTTACTACTATTGAGCCAGGTACTGCCTATTCTATACACATGCATTTGATTTTTTTTCCTGTCTAGCTGTAGGATCTTACTTCTCTCACCACTGAACTGCATCTTGTTAACTAAGGCCCAATGCTCAAGTATGTCAAGATCCTTCTGAATCTTGTGTCTGTCCTCCAAAGAGTTAACAATTCAGTGTCATCTGCAAATTTGATGAGCTCTTCTTCTAAAATACTGCATCCAATTCTAGTTACAAGTTAAACAATACAAAAAAGATGCTGAGACCCTAAAAGGAGAACAGAGAAGAGCAATTAAGCTGATGAGGAGTCTGCAGAATAAATTGTATGAGGAATGGTTAAGATAAGTCTAGCCTAATAAAGAGAAGAATTAGGGCTGACATGGTAGATGTCTTATGGTAGATAAGGGGTTGCCACAGAGATTTGGGGGTTGACTTAGTATCCAAAGTTCTTGAGGATAGGACAAGAAGTAATGGATGTAAGCTTGTTAAAGAGAGAACCAAACAGGAACTAAGGACAAATTTCCTGGCAGAGAACAATTAACAATGGAACAGTTGTCTCCTGAGTTGTGGGTACTCCATTGCTGGAGGTTTTCAAGAAAAGATTGGACAACCATTTGTCTAGGATGATATAAGGTCTCCTGCCATAGGTAGGGGGATGGACTACAAGACTTTCAATGTCCCTTCCAACCCTATGAAATATTTATGAGATAAGAAAATAATATCCAAAATAAAAATTCAAACTGTTCTTGGCAGAATAGAGCAATAGTATAATAATATACTATTTTATAGTGGTAATAATAATAATAATAATAATAATAATAATAATAATAACCAAGCCTTAAGGACAAATGCATATAAAGTCAAAATTGAGAAGACAGCAACAGACAGTAAGTGCCGCCTATGCAAAGAAACTGAAGAAACAGTGGACCACCTGGTAAGCTGTTGCAAGAAGATTGCACAGACTGACTACAAGCAGCGGCATGACAAAGTAGCAACAATGGTGCATTGGAAGATCTGCAAAAAATATCATTTGCCTGTAAGCAAAAACTGGTGGGATCATAAAATATAGAAAGTCATAGAAAATGATAAAATTAAACTGCTCTGGGACTTCAGAATTCAAACAGACAAGCACCTGCAACATAACACCCCAGACTTAACAGTTGTCGATAAGAAAGACAAAAAAGTCTGGATAGTGGACGTGGCAGTGCCTGGAGATAGCAGAATAGAAGAGAAAGAACTGGAGAAGATAACAAAATACAAAGACCTACAAATAGAAATAGAAAGACTGTTGCAAAAGCAAGCAAGGGTAGTACCAATAGTCATAGGCTCCTTGGGTGCAATCCCAAAACAACTGGAGCACCACTTGAACACCATTGGCATTGACAAATTCGCTATTAGTCAATTGCAAAAGGTGGCCTTACTAGGAACTGCTTCCATCCTGCAACGATATCTGTAATACCATCAAACATCCACATCTGCCTATCCCAGGTCCTGGGTATGGACTCGATAGGTAGACAAAATGCCAAATCCAGTCTGAACATCTGGCTGACTGTGCGATGATCCATAATAATAATAATATTTTGCTTATCCAGGCTGAATCAGGATTAAAGAATAATGTAACCCTTTCTATGCTGTCACATTCTTCCAGGGAGTCCCAGCCAAAAGTTAATAAATCCTGGATTAGAGGAAGTGACTAAGAATACAGTTTAACAGAGGCAAAGGTTTATTTCTTAATTTAAGAAATAATAATCAGATACATGGAAATACAATAGAAAATATCTTATTTGATAATTACACCTGTGGAAAAAACTGTGACATAAGAATTGATTACAACTACATGGGTTATAATTAAAACTGAATACGGGTCAACAATGTGATATGCATTCAAAAGCGACAAAGTTTTATGCTTCAGTAACGGGGAAAAAGTGTCCAAACAGAATCTAACTCTACCATTTTATTCTGCATTATTCAAACTCCATCTCAAATTTTATGGCCTGCTATGGATATCATACTTTAAGCATTAAGATAGACTGGAACAAGGAAAGGCAATGACAGGAGACTAGGAACTAAATCCAGTGAAGACAGACTGAAGAAAATGAGGATGTTTAATCTTGGATGGGTTGGTCAGGAGATATACCTGAAAAGATGTTGCACAGAAAATATCCTGTCTCTCTATCATTCTAGAGTGCTGTTCATGGAAGACAGATTCCTGCTGAATGTTAGGGAAAAAACTGACAATCAAAACAGTTTGCCAGTGAAATCAATTACTATGGAAAAGGAAAAGTTCCACTTCACTGGATGCATGCAAGCGGGTGCTGGAGAAACATCTGTCATGGATTTTTCATCTACTTTCTACATTGAACAGAGGATTGGATCCAGTGACCTAAATAACCTCTTTCAGTTCTGTGATTCTACAGTCTGCAGGGTCACAGATTCTCCAGTCTTATGGTAGACCAAGTGCTGATGTGTCAAACTGAAATGTTATTAAATTTTCACATTTTCCCTGAAAGTATAAAGTACATATAAAGACATTATGCAGCCTCAGGATTTTCGTTTCTGTATCTCCCACCAAGACTAACTGTACTGTGCACAGATATTCTTGCCTTCATTATTCAATTCCTCCATAAAGTGTTCCACTTCTCCTTCTGAATTTATCTAAAAGCCATTGCTAACACTCATTTTTGTGCTGGGGATGGGGAGATGTCCTACTTTTAGTTTTGGCTCTTGTTGTGGATAATGCTGTTCTATATATATTTTATGAAACTGGCTGCATATCAAATTGCCAGTCTGCAGCAGCATATCAAAAAGAACAGATGATGATGTTGTCTCTCAAGACTACTTTTAACTTTAAGCTAGGCATCACAAAGTGCTCGGTTCATAAGACATTTTTTTAGATAGGGTTATGGTGATTCTGGTTTATCTCTTCCAATGGATTCGGTGTTTTATATCTGCATTATAGTGGGAATGATTTCAAGGAATGTTTTCTACTTACAAAACTAGTATAGTATAAACTAGTTATAACTAGTATAAACTAGTATAGTTTTAACCAATATTTAATTTTCTTTGGATCCAGACTATTTTCTTTGGATTATAGCAGTTTTATTTCTCTAATTATTAATTTGTGGGCAACAAATGCAAGAAAGTTTGCCAGTTATGCTTTCTTGAGAGTGGAATATAAAGTTACTCCATTAGCTTTTATAGTTGAAGATGGATTTGAATCTGGGATTCCCCAGTCCTAGTCCAAGAATTTAACATAAATATTACGCAGGGAAGCATATTGTCCTTAATAAAATAATAATGGGAATGTATAACATAGATATAATTATTTGGGTCTGATTGGTTCAGTCACCTTATGCTCTTTCTCTGATACTGTCCTGATTCAGATCCCAATTATGTACAAAGGCATAAATGGATCTTGATTATCGTTTGGAAAGGACAACAGATTAGAATAACACATATTTTTCTCATTTTCTTTCTTCTGAAACAATAGAAAGTCTTTCTCAAAACTGAATGGATAAAAGTGGATATTCTGGGTAGTCAATGATACTGTTGCCATTTCTAATCAGTTTATGGAAGGTACTTCACTTCACAGTGCTCCTGCTTCATTTCAGCAGATCGCTTCCTTCATACCTTATAATGCTAAAGTGGTTTATAATTAAGCACAGTTTTTACCCATTTTGGTAGTTCTTTTTCAAAGTCATTAGATAATCAAAAGGTTCACACAGCCAGTGCTCATGTGCAATGACACGAGTGGCTCCCATCCTTATGAACAACAAAGTTTATGAGCATTTTGTCTTGCCTTTCTGCTGTTATTAATCTTCTCAGGCTGACTAGACGAATATAATTTAATTATGCTAACATGCTAGTTGCACTGTGGTAATTTGTTATGCATGCATCATTCTGTGCAATTTCCATTACTTTTGTCAGACTTCATCATGTCAGATCCTCCTCAATGGTAGTCAAAAGAATCTATTTTCTCCAAGATAATTTCAGCAATGTAGTCAGAAGTTCTTCACATCTCATCATCCCATATCAGATGAGATCACTATTAGGTATGAAACCGAACATTTTATGCGTGCCAACATTTTATACATGTTCTACCAATGTACATATTGTACTCCTTTCTTATTAATGCCTCACTGATCCATACTAGTTACTTGGAAATTTCAAAAGCCTTGTTTATTTATGAGAGAGAATGTGTGTGAATGGAGTTTGTAATTCAGTCTCAGGAGTAGAAAGTTCTTAGTTGAAGTTTCTAGGAATAGAAATTAATCTGGAGCTGATTGTTATCTGAGTTGTCTTGTTCTGGCTAATGATTAGAACAAAATGTTTAGATGTTCCTGTTAAGAATGAACTATAATTAAATGCTCACTTGAGAATGAGGTACAAGAATTCAGCAACCTGCAAATAAGAGGCTTTGAACCATTTCTTCCCATCTAATCATTATCACTGCATTATTTTCTGCTCTTTTCAGGTAAAATTGTCTCAGAGACTGAACAGATCTTAGAAGCAGCCTGGGTGGGCGAAAAAGACAGAAAACAATAGGCAGAGCCCAAGTAAAGAACTCAGAGAACAAGAGTCCTGAAAGGTCAGGTTCAGACTAATGGCCCAGATAAATTTGGAACATTGACTTTTAGTATAATATTTTGAAATTAACTATAAAATATAAAAAGAAAACTTCTTATGGGAAATGGCTATCCTGGTTATTTTAAATCAAACTAGGCATCAGAGATGATTAAAAATTTTAAACATAAGAAAAAAAAAACACAAGCCTGGTCTTGATGTCAATTAATACTGGGTCTTACAAAATGACATAAAACATTATAACTTCAGAAATATAAAAGGAGATCTTTGAAGAATGGAGCCAGACATTTGTAACTATGATACAACACTATCAGTAATAATGTCTGCTTCTATGTATAGACTATTTCAAAAAGATGTTAATGAAGGATAGCAGATGTGGAAAAAAGACAAGGCAAAGAAGGTACCAAAACTACATATGACAGCCCAAGAAAAAGATTTGGAGAAAGATACTTTACTGGATATACGAAAGAAGCCTCATGAACATTTAAAAATAAAAAGGGAAACAAAAGTGAT